>NW_022900926.1:46127358-46179830 GCF_012274545.1 Fukomys damarensis
TTTTTTTTTTTTTTTTTTTTTTTTTTTTTGGTACCAGGGATTGAACTGAGGTCCTTGTGCTTGCAAGGCAGACACCGGAACCACTGTGCTAAATCCCTGTCAAGACTTCCGTTGTTAAAATAAATATTTGCCATGCACACCAGGGCAGCTGGTCACCATAAGGAGAATGATTTTTTTCAAGGCAGATACTGAAGACACAATTTAAGTGTGGTCCAAAATAAGGAGTTAGATGAAATGCCCAAGGGCCAGTAACTGCCAAGAGAATATATTACTTACATTAACATATACTATGCATAGTACTATGTTATATCAGTATATATTATAAACTTGATGTATACAATAATATGTATAAATGATTAAATTTATAAGTATTTTTACTACATGCCTCAGTAAAGAAAGGGAGCTATTGTCAAAGGCAAGTGAAAGTTGTAGTTGAAGAGAGAAATCTGCTAGATAGGAGATACTAAGCCACTCCCAAATTTCAGTATAGTGCACTGGCTCAGATTAAATGCAGAATCTTCTTCATCGACATGAAGCTCATCTGATATTGCTTCTCACAGGAAGATGAACATGAAACTAAAATATATGAATATTTGTGAGGAATCAGACTTCAAGGGTAGGGATCTGGGTGGAGAACACTGGGGACTGGATCTAAAGCACTAAGCAACAAGTAGTCTCTCAGGTTTTTCTGGCTGAGTTGCAGGGTTTGATTGACCTTTTAAAATGTTGAATCTAAACAGTTAGATGTAACTGATAAGTCTGAAAATATAGAGACAATTCTGATTTTCATATATAATAGAGAAATTATTTGACTGTTTCCAAAAATGCATATTATGTGCCACTCTACAGATGTGATACAAGGTAAGAATACATCCCATTTTCCTACCATCTCACTCTTAAGCTTGTTAGTTTAACTACTCTCCCAGTTATGCAAATTTAGTTTAACAATACTAGAGTACAGAATCTTACTGAATTTCTCATAGCCTTTCAAGTAAAAACCACCAGTGGATTATTTTGGCTACTGAAAAAAAGTAGATATACTGAACAGTGCTAAAGTTGAGTACCTATTAATTATTGAAAATGCTAATCTAAAT
The DNA here is from genome assembly GCF_012274545.1 of Fukomys damarensis. Classification (NCBI taxonomy): domain Eukaryota; kingdom Metazoa; phylum Chordata; class Mammalia; order Rodentia; family Bathyergidae; genus Fukomys; species Fukomys damarensis. Next base: position 46,128,453 of record NW_022900926.1, read on the forward strand.
GGAAGGATTGTAAACTAATAGTGGAAAGACTGAGAATACTGTTTTGCAATTATTAGCCAAAAGGAAATAGCATTCGATTTGAGTTGAAGAGCTGTCAAGTCTTTGTTTCAAAAACATATCGTTGATCAAACATGCTATTTTGAAAATTGAGGGAACATATATTCATTTCCTATCTATATAATATAAGTAACATACAGTTAGATTATGTATGTGTTGTCAAATATGCAGCCGCGCATTTGGCCTTTTGAAGCCTGTTAAATTAAATAGGCAGGAGGACTTGGAATTGAGGCTTCTCCACATTTTGAGTTTCAGCATAACAAACTGAAAACTAACGTACACACATAAAAATTTCAAAATTACCCGAGTATAAATAAGTAGCTAGTTTCTGGTGATCATGTAAGTAGTCAACTTACTGGACCATACCCAAACGAGGTTGGTGCCTCGACTGTGCCCAGTCAAGTTCTCCATTTTGCCCTTCTCTTCAGCCTATGAAAGCTCACTCTTACCACTACTGAGAAAACTTCTTTCTGAATATTGCCCAATGCATGGATCTTTCTTTCTTCCAATAATCTACTAAATTAATCTGTACAAGCACAAAGGATACAACATTTCTAATGTGGTTACAGAAGAGTTTGAACACTTTTAAGAATTTCCATTATTAATAGAAGAGTGACTTATCTATGCTTCTGCTCACAAGATTAAGAACATTTCCACAAGATCAGAGCTCCTTCATAATGGAGAACTGTTTGAAGGAAACCATTTTCAGGAAGTGCCAGGTCTGTCCTATAAAATGCCTAACAAACCTTTCTTTCATTGCCAGCCTTTCTGCATCCATAGTAAAATTTTGGTTGGATATGTTCTGAAATCTATCAACCACACAATGGTGAACACTAGTCATTCTACAGTTAGTTAAAACCTGCTTTGACTATTGCACTTTTAATGCAATACTTCCTTGTTGATGAAACCAGCCAACATAACACCACTAAAGTTTTGACATGTGTAGTTTTTTTCCTCCTCTTTAACAACCTACTTTGAAGGAATAGTACAAGTTTAATTATTTAATAACTGTGTGATGGTCAAGGATTACTCTTGTTCACTAAATAACTTGCAAAAGTGATATCTAGTAGTGCACTCACTGTACATTTATCTGATCATGCACACATTCTATACCACACTTTTTGAAAAGGAGGGCTATGTCTCATCCATTGTGGAATTCAGACTCATAATATTAAACCACATTATAGGATCTCAACAAGGTTTTAATAAATCAATCAACTAATTAAATGAGACATTTTCACTTCTATTCTTTTCACATGAGTTAATAATAGACTCCATTGATAAATAACTTACTTTATTTAACATTAAGAATCAGTATTTAACAAAGGGTATGTCACTTAGTTCTTAAAATTGCACTCTCATGGAGAGTTATTCCATTCCAAAGGTTAAACATGTAAAGAAGAGAGAGAGAGCAGGAGGAGGCCATGTGCAAGTTAGGTAAAGTTAACCAACTTTCTTTAAACCCTAGGATGTAAACACCAGGTGCACTGCCCCATAGGAAACTTTCTGAACTTATACATCCTGAGACATTGTTTCAGAAAGCAAGGCAGAGACATCATGAGAGAGAAAATTCATATACCCTATTTTCAGATAAATTGACTTTGATTTTCAAATCCTTCACTATTTGTTTTGATATACTTGATTATTTTTATTTATAAGTGTCAATGAAAGTCAAGCTTTATTTTTCTATTGTAAAAACAAAAAGGCCACCACACAGAGAATGTTAGGACACTAATAATTTTGAAGATAGAGCTTCCTGTTTTCTATGAAGAATGACTTCATTGCAGAAAAAGTCTCCTAGGGTCTTTTGGAATAGTAACTTTATATGACCATATAGTGCGAGCAAGAAACATTTGCTTAAGTGTAAAAATATGTAGAATTTTAGCATTTAGTATTTAAGTATAAATATTCAAAAACAGCAAACTCTACTTTGGTATATTTTCTTTAATCAAAAGTATAAATTAGGCCTGATATTCAGTGCTCCTGCCTCCGCACCCCAGAGTGTCACCTCTTCCCTATGGAAACAAAGTAAAGTGTGCAGTTGAGACCGCAACTAAAGGGAAAATCCTCAAGCTCATTTCTCTTCAAAATGGAAAAGATGGAAATGAGTAAATTCATTGCACCTGATAATTCATTACAAGCATTTAATAAATAAATATTACATTTTTAATTCGAAGTTTGTCATGCAGTTCAGTAGAAAATAGTAGAAGACCTGTATTTATCACTTAAATTTTTATAATTCTTTCCAAAACTATCCTTCAAGAATAATGCATTCTAAAAAAAAAAAGCCAGAAGAACAATGCATTCTTTGAAAAAATTGGAGGATAGTTGTGAAAATTGTTTAACTATCATATTTCCACTGTATGCTTTCCAAAATGTATCAAAATTCAGAATATTAAAACCCACCATAAATATCAATCTCTGAACCTTGACTTTTTCTTAGTGGAATATAAATATGACAAAGAGACACTTAAATACTTACAGTGGGATTGTAGTACTTCAGCTTTCAAAAGCTTCTTCTTTTACTAGAATTTCAGGTTATCCCTTAATTGAAGATTCTATAACGTTAGGCGATTTGTGATTCCACTAGTGTGAGATGTAGTTTTCTTTTCTATGAGGGAAAGTGTCCAATCATAAATGGAAATCTAGGAAAATCTGCAGAATTGTAATCAAAACAAAAATCTGGAAAAAGAGTAAAACAATTTTTTAAAAATATAACACACATTCTCTAGCTGATCAATTTTAGGAAATGGCACAGACAGAATTGGACAACTTCTATGTGGGCCCACAGTTCCCTTAAAATTGTTTCTGTACCCACAGAGACTGTTCCATTTGGGAAAGACTAGAGTCAATACCACAAATTGACCTATTTCCTTTTTCTACAAGTGATAATATTCACATCTGTTTTAGTGAAAGTTCAGAAACCACTTATTTACTTAAAAATTTAGATAAACGAATAACAGTCCCATGGTATACTAAATACTGTTTAGCCAAAGGTCCTAGTGCTAGCCTAGACACTGAAAAATCTATATAGCATATCCTCATGGAACTAATTAAAGAAAAATCGAGTGGGCATTGGATTCTCCTTAACTGTTTGTGGATTTTTCATTTATTTATTTTGCTGCTGGGGAATCAGACTCAGGGCTATGCACATGATACCTAAGCACTTTACCACTGGTCTGGACCCTATCCCCAAATTATGTTTTTATAAAGCAATAGATTGAGAGAAATATTGTTCATAGAACTGGCCTAAAAAAAATAATCAGAAGAAAAGCATGCTACTCCTCAGTAGAAAATGTGAAGGTTGCCTAAGATGTTAGGATTATTCCCTCAAAATTGATACAAACTATTGCTATTTAATTTTTATTTAAAATGTTCTGAAATTCCTGTGATGGTTAATTTTAAGTATGAACTAGGCTGCATTAGAGATTACCTAGAAACAGAGAAAACCGTTGCATAGGGTATATCCATGAGGACTGGGGCATCTTAGTGTGAGTGGACAGAGTGGGAAAGGCCATCTCTCAGTGTGGGTGGGTGGCATCCACTTGCCTGGGGCCCATTACAGATGCAGCGCTGCCTTGTACCCTCATACAGCCAAGGCTGCAGCACACTTGTCTCCTGCATTAGCCATCGGCACTTCCGTCCTGCCGATCCTCAGACTCCAGAACTTAAACTAGCGTTGCCACCCTGCTTATTAGAGCTATGGACTTCAAACTCAGTGTTACCTGCCAGTTTACCCATTTCTAAAGTCTTTTGTCTTAAGAACCTACCCAGCATCCAGGAGCTCCATACTCCAAACCAGGTGTCATCGGACATCTTAATCACCATAAACATGTAAACTAATTCTCGAAAATCTTCTCTCATATAACTAGAAACATGCATTTAATTACTTCTGTCTCCCTAGACTACACTGATTAATGCAGTAACTAATGTGATCTAGGAACTTTAAGATGATTTAAGATTCCTAGGGAGGAAACAGTAGTATTATTAATACAGATGATTGGATGTTTTATAGGACTGAGATTTTCACATCTGAAGGTGAAGGTTTAGTTTTATGTATTTAGCAGAAAACGTGCTAACAAGATGGTACTATTTTGGCAGAGGGAATAGCTAGGATTATTGTTTTGCTTAAGATATTCCAAACAAAAAAATGTATAACTACCTTTTGGGGAAGATGGTGGAAATGAGGAGATAAGCCATACTGTGTTGGATATCCAGGAATACTGCACAAAAACCAAAGATGTCAGAAGAAACAGACTACAACACATGTAGGAAATTGGATATGATTTATACAGAAGTCAGAGAAGTTATTCCTAACTTTTTAATGTTTGAGCTACTGATGTCTAGATAGCATGAGTGGTGTGTTGGAGGCTGTTGTTACAGTAGCTGAGAATGTTGTAATTGCTTCTTTCTTTATATCCCTGACTCTTAAAGACAAACATATCCATGATACTACAATGACAGTAATACATACAAACAGTGGCATTGTTGCTTTTGATGTTTTATCCCCTATGCCAGGTATGGAAATAAGATATATTTCAGCAGTCAAATCCAAGAGGAACTAACTAATGAAAACACTGTTCCTTCCTGAATCAACCACATTGTGTGAATACTTGCACAATGATTTTGCAGAACCTCATGGTTACCCAAAATCTCAAAACATGATTATACTAAATAAGGAAACTTAATTTACAACTTCTTTATTCCTTTCAATATAACTTATATATACAGGCAGGAAAGAACTGGATGTTATAATGTCAATTTCATAGCTGAAATAATGTTTCCATTTGCTGAAATGTAGTTTAACTTCGATTACAGATATCTGTGCCCTTGCTTCTATCTCAGTGGAAACAAAATAATAAAGAAACATACTATACCTTAGAATTGGTGTAGCAAACTTGACTATTCCAAAGCAACTCTAACTTATGAGAACAGATTCACTAACTTATGAGAACAGAAGAAGGAGATATGAAATTGAATTGTTCAAGTGCATGACAACCTATTTTGCATGGTCAAATATTCATCATTGCTGGGGATTTAGCTGAGTGGTTCCCCTGTCTGCCCTGTAAGTGCAAGGACCCGTGTTTGATCCCCAGTACTTATATCATGATTGTGGTCCAAAGACGTACGAAGCTTTCAGGCTGAAGAAAATCTCCAAAAGTGGGACAAAAATGAATCTAGAGCTCTGTTCACCCTAAAGACAAAAACAAATGGGACAAATTGTTCAAATAAATCATTCTTTTAGACTAACATATATAAACTGACTTTCATCCACTTCCTTCATAGAATTTTCAATAAGCTAGGTCTTATAATTATTCAAAAACTGGAATAATTTCTTGTAGATAAGCACATTCTGATTATATAGAATCTTGATGTCCCATTTGTTCTGCATGTCATTGATTCTTAAGATATATTAATTTGGATAGAAACAAATTATGAAAACAAAATAATGTTTTTCTGATTTTGAAAATAACACAAGTTCTTTTTCAACATTACAAAAAACATCATATCCTCAGAACACACTAATAATCAAACAATTCCAGTTAACCTCAGAGTTTGAAAGCCAAATAAATGCTGTGGCAGACTAACTGAATCAGACTTCACTCTAATGAATCTAAAGAATTAATGTAAGGACAGACTGCATAAAACAGTTGGAAAAACTTTGTAACATTGTAGCATACTAACACCGCTTTCAAATCTTCAGCCCTCTCCACTTCCCTACCAAAAACTACAGGGATATTATTTAGAGATGAAGATGATTTTCAATCTTATTTTTATAAGATTCTCAGTAGTGCATTATGCTATTCCTTGGTAGCCAGGCAAACTATACTATAGTTTTTAAAGCTCTACTATAATTCCCATCAACTCCTGGAAAATATGACCTTCAAATTTATTCTAAGTACTAGAGACTGAAAGTGTGCTTGACGTGTGGTGGATTTCAAGACATCAAAATTAATTACTGTGATCTTTTACTATGTGGTTTTACCCTTTATGTAAAACTCTGGGATGCAATTTAAAGGGATAAATGAGTAGCAGGACTCATGAGGCACACAAGCACCTATCTGGGCATGGGCAAGCTTGAATAGCACTGTGTTACCCAGTGAGTCCCAAAAGGACACCTGGAAATTTTCTAAGAAATCACTCCAAAATATAGTGGCTGCCTGACATCCATACTGTACCACAGGAAACTGTGTTTGCATTATGTTTATAGAGAACATGAGATTATGAGTTATTACATTCTTATTTTTTTTACAACTTTAACTTGTCAATATTTTATTAACCCTATCACATTATTCATAATTAGTTTAAAGCTATTCCCTATTCTTGACATCATATGCAACTATGTCTGGTTTTTAACTAACTGTTCTAAACTTGCTTTTTCCAGTATCTATCCATGCCTTTGTGCTTTGTTTTCTTACACTTGTATAAAATTCCTTATGGTATTCTCATTCTCCTAAACAGAACTCTGTTCCTGGGATGAAACTGAATATCATTTGACAATTTTGTTGTCTTCTTTTATAATTGTGAGAAATAGACTAATTTAGCATAGATTAATTTTATTTTATGTCTGTTATATTACACTTTAGCATTATGAATATCAGTATTTTCAAAAATATTTTTCATATTGTCTTGAGACTTTGTTAAGCAGGGTACTGCTCCTGTTCCTGGGTGGCATAGGGCTCCTGTTCTTTGGAGTAACTTCCATAAAAATAACTTAAGTCTGCTTCGATGGCCAGAATAGTCTGGGACTACTAGCACTGTCCAAAAAGTATGTCCTAAACTGGGAATAGGACTTATGTGGGTCCTATTCTCTTTCTCCCCATTAGGCTTCTCTTCCACCCCCTAATATTCACCTGTGTCTGTACACCTGCAAAACATCATGATGGAACCCAGAAGATGCTTCAGGCTCTGGGGCTGGGTCTCAGCTCCAGAAGAATGAATTACTTCCCCTGGTCAATGTATAATTTCATTTAATAAAATCAGATGATATTTGGCCCCTAGTAGGTCCTAAACTGCTGATTTTAGGTGAACCAAGCTGTTTAAACAGAAAAGAAAATGGAAATATTTCCTCAGGAATCTCCACCCTCTAAGAGGAGCAAAAACCATATTATCTTTATTCTTATTTCCAGAATAGTAAAGGAGGAGTATGTAAAATAAATCTGTGATAAGAAGGAAGCATTGACTCTGATGGTATAGTACTGTTGAGAGCAACTATATCAGACTAAATACAGTGGACCCTTGATTTATGAACTCAGTTGGTTCCTGAGGGCTGGTTGTAACTCGAGTTGATTATAAGTCAATGCAACTGATATCTGGATATTTATCTGGCTACATACTATAGATAATAAAAAGCAAATGAATATTCCATTAACCTAATTAACCCAAATCGTTCATATGTCAGGCCGGTCATAACTTGAGAGCCCACTGTATAGGAATTTGTGGAATCTTTCTATAGACTGCAGTGAGTTCAGAGATTGGGAGACATTGTTAACTGTAAAGTCTTTAAGGAGACTGTAGTCACTGTTCATTCCTTGCCATCAGGAATCCAATCAATTCCTTTGCAAATGGAGTCAAATTTTAGAAACTGTCCGAGAACTCTCTATTATTCGCCTCTGCAGCTAAACTTCAGTCTCCCACTTAGGCATCCTATATCAAAAATATAATAAGCATATAATTGATAGCCCCCCAAAAAATCTACTTTGAAACAATATAAGGAAAGAAGAGCATACATATACTTGCTAAAATAAATCATAAACTACATCAAATCATTTCAAGTGCAAGAAATTTCTAAGTTCTCAGAAATTATTATGAAGGATCAGGAAGGAATGTGAGTACATTCATATTAAAGGTTTCAGTTAGAAACCAGATTATTATATTTAATGCCATTTTAATCCCTGAAATATGATTCTTCTTAAATTCTGATTTGTTTTATCCTAAGATTTTCTTAAGCTTAGAATTATAGGTCAACTTGAGTTTTAATCCAAATGTATCCATGGTTATTTTTCGTTGTTGTTATTAGCTTGGTTTCACTTGGTTTAGTTTGATTTTTTGAGTCAGGATCTGGCTATGTTGTTAAGGCTGGCCTCCAAACTGTGGAGAGTGTCCTGCCTCCTTGCATCCATTCCTAAATTTCTTGTTTAGAGCTAATAGGAATCGTAGAAAAATGTCAAAGACCGAGCCACACTCATTCAAAGTTAAAAGCATAAAAGAAAGAACCCTTCTGTGCAGTTAAGTGTGGAGGGCCCAAACAGTTACAGATAACTATCATATATGCTATGGTTTTAGTATTCTCTTGAGAGACGTCTTTAATAAGTATGTTAAATAGTTGTAATGACAATAACAAAATCACAATAGAGTTTTCATGCATTCTAAATATTTACACGTATAATCTAGTTTAATTTTCAAAGTCAAAATTATTCTCATTTATAGAAAACTAAAGCAGTTAACATTTGCTGATACACCTAGGAAGAGGTTAATGTGGAGATAGAACATAGGACTGAACATAATTCATGATTTTTCCTGAAGCAGGGAAGGTATCGGAATATCAGTTATTGTTATCACTTACCTCTTGAGGCTGACATTTCACCTAGCACGTCTATTGTCACTAATCTCAAATTAATGCACAGTGAAAACACTAGGGTGGGGAAGTTAGACAGATAGGGCACAGGTCCTGAACAGTTAACCCAAAGTAAACTAAAAGTCAGAGTTTAAGTGAGTTAACAGACCAAAGGGCTCAAATAATTAATTTAAGCAAACTGACCACCAGGGCCTAATTGAATGCAAGAGAAAAAGCACAGTTTCTTAACCAAATGCAAGAGAACTTGGTAAATAAAGTAGGTTGCTTTCTGGACATAAAAGCCCTATATGCAACAGGAGTATCCCTTCTGTTTGTCACATACACCAGTTCCCAAAATTGTATAACAGGCCAACGGAGAGCTGGGGATTTAGCTCAGTGGTGCCACTGCCTTCCTCGCAAGCAGAGAGTTCAATCCTTGGTACCAAAAAAAAAAGAAAAAAAAGAGGAAAAGGCCAATGGACTTAAACATCTATGGTCTTTACCCTCCCGAACAAGCAGGAAGCTCTTTTCTTTCATTCTTTCTAATTTCTCATCACATGCTGCTTGCTGTTTTGTTGGCTTCAGTCTTCACTGCCCTAAAACAAGACCCCGGAGGTAGAGAGTGCTGATTAAAGACAGCGCTCCAATGTATCAAAAGAAAAATCATTATATTTGTAGAAAAGGATATAATTCTAATCTGTCCTGTTTTTTAATGATGTGACTTTGAACTATCAACTTTTCTAAGCCTGTCAAATGGATACAGTAACACTTTTCTCTAACAAATATTAAAAAATAAAATATATTGCATACATGAAGTTACCTTGTAAACTGTAGCGTGCTAACGTACCTATTTCCGGACTTTTCATCTCATTCATTCATACCTTTCCAGTGCTCTCAGGGTCTTTTCATTTGCTCAGAAATGACATGTTTAATGTCTGCTTCATCTCGTCATGTATTCCACAAAGATACCCAAAGAGCCTATGTGTGCAATACGATCTAGGTGAGTTAGGAAATTCTTTAAAAAACAAAGAGATCTACTAAAGACCTGAGCTAAAATCAGAAGGTTTTTAAAGAGGCTGAGTAGGTATGAGTAAAAGTCATAAAGCTATGAGGTTAGAAGTGCCTGGACAGCAAACCAGGCAGAGTCCAGAACAGAATGTATCACAGTCTTTGAGGGGGAATAAAATCTCACTGGAAATGATAAGGAGTAATATGTTAGGGCACCATCATCAGAAAGGAGGATTGAGATGAGCTTGAAGATTGTGTTGTGCTTGAGGAACAACAGGCAATATTACTAGAAAGAACGTTTCTCCAGACCAGAGTAGGTAAGGGCAAATTCTAAAAAATACATTAAGCAATCAAATGAAGAGGAACAATGTATCAGTTAAACCTGGCTCAGCATTAGTCATAAAAACCATCCATAGAAGTAATGTTCTTTCAGCGGATTCCCTGAACTGTGAAATATCCTTCAAGAGGCAGAAACAAGTCTGTTATACACATGCATGCAGACAGCACAACTGGAGTGTGGGCCCACTCCCCCTCCATTCACCTGAACCCAGGCAAGCTCAGGGCCAGCCCTCTTTCCAATGACCTAGGAAAAGCAGAAATAGAATAACAAAGTCTCAGGGAACTCCTGAAAGTCTAGGCCAGAGCATCTGTGTGTTAGAGTGGCATGAGCTTGACTAACTTTTCCTCACTCAAAATTCACTGATGGTTCATACCTGTAGGCGCATATCATGTGTGTAATTATAACAGAGTGAATTGTGGTAAAAGTCTTGTGCAACAGACACCAGTGTGATGACTCAGCACCCTGTCAATCATTTGATCAATCGAGTCCAGAAAGATACAAGAGAGGCACACTAGGCGAGGCACAAACTGTTTCAAATCCAAAAGCCTGATTGATCTTCTTCATTCCCTTTCTCCCAGCTGCCTTGGCACGATTTCTTTCTCCACTCCCGGAAATATTTTGTCTCTGCTGGCACAAACGCTCTTGCTCTGAGCACCTTCCCTCTTTAACGTCAATAAATGTAGCTGCTTTTTGCTTTACCATCGTGTGTATGACTTACCCTTCTTTGCTGGTCATGCACAGGAATCTAAATTCTATCTCTCAGAAACCCAGTGCTCACTGTGTCATTCTTGACAAGCCTGGCCAAGAGCCAGCCAGAAACATCAGCCCAGCCAGGAAGAAAAGTAAGTCCCTTTTGGTGGAGATTTTGGGGGGAATATTTCATAAATTCTCTCTTTGTTTTCCTCTTTTTTTTTTTTTTGCAGTGGTCAACCAGACTGCTTCCTTGATCTTTCTCTTGGGACCAAGGAATGTGGGCTCCACCTCCCTGCTCCTATGGCTTCCATTTTGGGGTGGCTGAGAACACACTCTGGGCCAAGTAGATGTGGGCGGCAACCTGGGCAGTGGGTGGTCCTGTTTATGAGACTTGGCAGACTCCATAGATTCACACCAATTAGGAGCCCCTCTGAGGTTTGTTTTCCTTCTGGGGGGAGCCCTGTCCTTTTCTTATCCATTCTCTTTCACTCAGACTTTTTGTTTGTTTGTTTGTCTGTTCAGGGGATTGAACTCAGGACCTTGCCCTTGTGAGGCAGGTGAAGTGGCACTGAGTTAAATCCCTGGCCCCTCTTTCAGTCATACTTCTCTTTGTCAGGAAACTCAAATCTTATGGCATTTTTTTTTCCTGGTGCTGCTTAGCAGGGGGAGCCAGGTAATTGGAGGTAGGAGACTAGACTACTATCCCCTGCCCATGTGGAAGGAGAATAGAAATCTTGTGAGCATTGCGTTTTAAGGTGTACAGATTCTCAGATGAACTACCAGTTAGAAGATTTCCTTTTCCATATTGCCATACTCAGAGTCAGTTATTGTATTCTGGCAACCCATGTCCTATTTGTTGGGGAAGAAGCGTGACCCCATCGGGCCCAATTTCTGTGGTGGAAGTTGATCCCCTAGCATGGCCACTCTAGAATCATTCAGTGGAAAGACCCTAACCTATACACCATAGGTGGTATTACTTTAAAAAGAAGTGGAAGGAGCTAAGACCTGTTAACCATAAAATTTTGGCTACAAGGTGGCTGGTATCCTGCCAGTCCCACACAATACACACATCTTACCAGTAGTGAAGCTACTGGCAGAATATCATGTAGTACAAGACTGGAGTCATCAATTTGGCAGTGGTACCTCTTCACCCTTTAGTAGGAGACCCATTCACCCTCCTTGTACAAATCCCAGGAGACATTAATTTGTACACTGTCCTTTATCTCAAAATGCCTTCTTTTCAGTCCCTGTGGACCCTAACTCTGAACACTTGTAGTACTTGTTTGCCTTTGAATGAATGGATCCTGAACTAGTTCTTTGCCAAAAGTATATGTGGACTAACTTGCCTCAAGGTTTTAGAGATAGCCCTGACCTGGTTACATGGGCTTTGGCTCAAGACTGTAGAGGTTTAAAATTTAAAACAGGGGCCCTATTAAAATGCTTAGATAACTTTTGTAGTCCCACCAGTGTGTTACTAATCAAAACACCATTAAGGCTCTCGTTGTTTTTTTTTTTGTTTTTTTTTTTCCAGCAGTATCAGGTTTTAAAGTTACAAGGTATCCTAATCAGGTTACAAGCCCCAATTTTCTAAAACAAAACACACACACACACACACACACACACACACACACATGCAATACCTATCTGGAGTATGTTTTAACACCAGGATAGAGGTACCTCAAGGACAATACAGTCAATTTACCGAGGGCTTTCTTGGGAATAGCTGGCTTCTCCATACGTGGATACCCCATGCTAGAATAATAGTCAAAACCTTATATGAAGCAAATTGGAAACCAAAAGTGGAATCCTTATCATGAATGTCAGCCACTCAAGAGTAGGTCCAGGCCCTAAAATGAGCTCCACTGCAGGCCCTGCCACTAGGGATCTGAGACCTCACTAAGCCTTTTTGTCTCTTTGTGATGAGAAACAGGGAGTAGCTAACTGAATTACTAACCCTGCATCTGGGCCAGTTGCCAACTTTAACCAATGACTAAATGGGGTGACAGGGCATGCCCAGCTGCTCATGAGCAATAGCCACTATGCCACTCAGTCCAGGATGCTTCCAAAATAACATTGGGACAGAAACTCTCATTTATAATCGCATGCCAGGGTAAGGCCCTGTTAGAACTCAAGGGACACTTGTGGACGACTAGAGAAAGTTTCTCTTCATATCAGGTCATCCTTAACTCGAAACAATATGTCTCCCTTAAATCTTGCACAGTTCTAAACTCAGATCCTCTCCTTCCAATCAAGCTTGCCCACGAGGCAGTGATTTAGCTCAGTGGTTCCACCGCCTGCCTCGCAAGCACAGTTCTGAGTTCGATTCCCAGTACAAAAAAAAAAAACAGCGAGTAATTTTCTATTTAGCTGGGCTTGGTGGCGCACATCTGTAATCCCAGCACTCAGGAGGCTGAGGCAGGAGGATTGCTGTGAGTTCGAGACCAGCCTGGGCTACATAGTGAGTTCCAGGTCAGTCTCAATTACATAGTGAGACCCTGTCTCACAAAAAAAAAAAAAAATCAAGCTTGCCCAGAATTATGCAACCTTCTTAGATCTGTGGGAAATGCTATTGATAGTGATGGCTAGCACATGGTTTACTGATGACAGCAATTTTATTAACGGACTGTATTTGGAGGACAAGTTATGCCACAGTCATCCCTACTCAGGTCAAGAGAAAGAACGTATTGTCCTCACTCAGGCTCTTCAACTTGCCCAGAGCCAGGAGAGCCAATATGGATAATGACTCCAATGGTTTTGATCTTGCAGATGCATGTAGTCATCTGGAAAGAAAGAACACTTTTGATTAGCTGCCAGTTGCCAATAAAATATAGACCAGAGATCCTGAAACTCCTCAAGGCAGTAAATCTCCCAAATAAGGTAGTAGTTGTCCATTTCCAGGCACATCAAGCCTCCTTGAACCTTTTTTCCCATGGTAACTCTATGGCAGATTTTGCTGCCAAACAGGCTACCCTCCAAAATAGTCCCTGTCCATCAATAGCTTTTCCTGTGGTCCTAATTCAAGATTTTTGACTTAGAGCTTGGATACTGTGCAGAAGACAGTCAAATCCTTTGTGATGAGGGAGGAGTCCAGAAGGGTCAGTGGTGGTATATTGACCCCAGGCTGTTCTTGTCACAATGAGCTCAGTGCAAAATTATTAATCCCTACCTGATGCCTTCCATATAAGGTGAGATGCCACTGCTACTGTCCGTTGCATCCAACAGGTAGATTCTAGACTCTTATTCTTGTATATGATGAGCAAGGATTGCAAGTGCACACTAAAGGTTAAAAAGGAAAACAGCTACATATATTGAATATAACAGGAAGGTGCACTCAGGGTAGGTCCATGCCAACAGTGGCTCCAATAGAAAAGTGTTGTCAGAACAGCAGGGAAATAGAAAAAAGACAAGATAAATCAGACCCTCTGATTAAAAAAAAAAAAAAATGGCTACCCCACCCCAGATACCTCTCTTTGGCTCTCCTGTCATAAAATTTCAGGAACTACTTATAGCATATTTCTTAAATCAGAGTCCATTCTGGTTTAATCACATACATGGGATATGGTTTTTGGGCATGAAACTTTAAAGAGGTTCGAGTGGGTAAATAGTTATTGAAGATCAAGTCATAAAATCTAACATGCGTGTTCTCTGGCCTGACCTTTGGGAATCTCCTGGGTCATTTTTTTTATTATTTCTTCTCTTGGGAGAATGGGGAGAGGATTGGTCCTAGAGCATTGCCCAAATTCAGGTGGATCGCAGGGAAGTGGTCTCCCAGGCCCAGTTGTATTACGTTTACTAATGCTACCACTGCTATGCACGTAGGCTTTTTATAGGGCCTGGAGTCTATAACAGTGTAACTCAGGTCTGTAAGATGTGCTTTGTCTTTGCGCTCAATAATCCATAGACTCGTGTGCCCTTATTGTCTGAATTGATAAAATATCAAGCATCCTCTTCTGGGAAGATTACCAAATAGGCTTGACCCATACTCCTCAGTGTATGGGTTATACACATTTCTTGGTGTGTGTAGATACTTTACGGGGTGGATAGAAGCCTTTCCTAACAGGTCAGAATGGGCTTTTAAGGAAGTAAAACTTCTTAAAGAAGTGATCCCTAGATTTGAGCTGCCTAGGTCTCTCCACAATGATAATGGGCTGTACTTCACATCCCAAATCACACCACCAGTTCTCAGGGAAAGTCAAATGAGCCAATCAAACCCTCAAGTGGACCTTAGCCAAGCAGTGTCAAGAAGCTCACCACAAGTGACAGATATCTTCATTGCCTTAATGAAGTTTTGGGCAGCCTCCAAATTGAAATTTAATCCCTTCTGGTTTGAGAAGTTTTATAGGAGGCCCTTTAGATATCTGAACTACTTACAACAAAACTTCCCAGCTCCTTGAACATGTCACTCATTCAGGAACTTTACAACAGGCCCTCCAGGAATATGGAAATATTATTTTTCCATTCCCAGGGACTAACAATAGTCATCAGCTCAAAATCTACCTTGCTTTATCAGGTCTTAATCAAGATGTGGAAGAAGCAGGGAGCCGAGGAACAACTCATTCTCAAATGGAAAGGCCCTTACACAGCTCTCCTAAACCACACTCTCCACCGTTAGGATACAGGGACTAGATAGTTGTAGTCACCTCTCCAAAGTGAAGCCCAAGCCACTTGAGACACCACAAACCAAGAAAGATAGCGATTCTCATAGAGAGATGGCTTTGAACCAATCAATGGCCTCAAGATTCTTGTCAGAAAAGAAAAACCAACCAACCTGTTGACCAGATATGAAAAACATTTTGTTCCTTTTAAGTAAAATGAAAAGCTACATCCAGGAATAGAGATTCCCCCTAAGTATATTGTGTACCTAGTTTTGGTACTCTCTTGATTGCCATGCCTCACTTCAAGGTCCTTGGCTAAATTTATAAATGATCTCTCTATTTCCATGTTCTTGTTTCACTTGAGATAGTCTTGGATAACTCAAAGACTGCCTCTTGAAGAGGAAATAGGCAGTGATTACTTACACAAAACCTTACATTTAGCCTCATCTCTCTCCTAATATCAACAGTTACCTGAGAACCTGAGAGATGGGCTAGATGAAATTGCCCAAAGTACTGATATCCTCCAAAATCAAAGAGATTCACTAGCAGCAGTGACCCTTTAAAACCATCAATGAACAGATTTCTTAGCCATGGGAAAGGCCAATTACATTTGTTTTAAAAGAAAAATGCAGCTCCTATGTTGATCAGTCCGAAATAGTGAGAGATACAGCGCAAATGCTAGCTGAACACACTTCTATGATCTGCCAGGAAATATCTGAGTCATAGACCTAAAGTCTAGAATTAGGCATCTTGATTACTTCCCTGGACTGCATCTATATTAATATTTCTCTTAAACTTACTATTTAGACCTCATATACTTACTCTTTTAGTCAAATTTGCTTCTTCTTGTTTAATAGCTGTTAATCTAACACTGATGGCCTGAGCCAAGTACCAAACCTACCTCCACATCTATAGCTCATAAGGAAATCCTCAGAGGAGTAGTAAGTCTCTCATAGCCCTCTAAATGAGACAGGGAGAGTTCCTTGGTCTTCACATGGGTAGGATCAGTGCCCCTGTTTACCAAGAAGCATCCATGGAAAATAGACATTCTTCCCTCTGGGCTCCTTAAAGATTTTCAGTGAAAGATCTCTTGAGGGGGGTAGTATATTTAAAATAATTGAGGCTATGAGACCACTCTCCTTCCATTCATCCTAGACAACACCAGGACCAATTCGTCTTCCATTGCACTAAGAGAAGTAGAAGAAACAAAACAAAACAAACCCAGAACCAGGAAATTCCTAAAGGGCCAGGCCAAAGAACATGTGTGTTAGAAAGAGTGGAATGACCTTTCCTTTCCTGAGATTCATTGACAGTTTATACCCTTGAGCTTCATGTTATATATGCAACTATAACAGTGAATTATGGGAAAAGTCATATGCAATCGATACCATTGAGATGACTCAGCACCCCGTCAATCCTTTTGCCAGTCACATGTGGAGAGATTCAGTGAGAGGCACACTAACTGTGATGCACATTTCTTCAAGTCCAAAAGCCTAATCGTCATTCCTTTCTCCTTGTTGCACAGGCACCACTTCCTGCTGTCCTGAACCTCCTTACTCAGAACATTCCTTCCACCATTAACTTCAAGGATTATAACTGTTTTTTCTCTTAATATCATCTTGCAGCTTATAGCTCATTGTGCACAAGAATGTGAAATGTATCTTGCAGAAACCCATCAAGCACTGAATCACATTTGTCACAGATTTCGGTACATCAAGGCCTTTTTGCTGGGCTGGCCCTTACTTGTCTTTTCTTTTGAGACAGTATCTCCCTAAATTCCCAAGACTGCCTCAGTCTTATGATCTTCCTGCTTCAACTTTGCAGGATGCTGGGACTGAAGCTGTACCATGACCAGTTCTCCTAGCTTTATAGAAGTAATCCTGAAAGCTCAGGGCTTGTGATGAGAGTAATCTGAACCAGAGATTTTCAAAATATTTAATGGCAAAAGCATAGATCAATTATGACTAAATCAGAGCTCCAAAACCACAAATATGTAGTAAGAAAAACTTTACAACAATTTATTTTTATTAGCTATTGTGGATAAATACTAAGTTATAGAAAAATTGCACTTAGCTGACAAGCAATGAAATTTGAGACCATTGGTAAAACACATCCTGTTTCAGATGTGGTTAAGCAAGATTTATTTGCACAACTAGACTTTGCTAAACAGAAAATAGGAGTAATATGTATAAGACTTTGATCTGTCTTTGTCCAAATTCCTTCTTCTAGCAGATGAAAAAAGTTTCTTTATCCTGCTTTGAGAACAAACAGTGGTAAGTGGTAACTCCTTTACTTCAGGATGAACATTTCTTTATGCTTCATAACTGAATGATGGCAGGAAGATAATTTAATAAACATAGCTATAATTTAATAAATATATCTATAAATTTAAAAAACCTATTGATTACATGTGCTGAGAATTTCAATGTTACAGGTAATATTGAAAAGCTATACTTCTCCAAAAACATTTTTATCAACTGGATTTTTAAGTAATTTTTTTTCTTTTTAAAAGTAGCAATATAATTAATTTTCTTGTCCAGATTATATTAGAACAATTATATCATGACAGTTATATTAGTTTTATTGTTAGAAAAATGAAACATCGGTTCTATTGAGCAGTAATGTTCATTAATGATAATATATTTGGTGGTGTCCTAATAAAGATATTACTAGAGTAAGCATGAGAAATCATCCTTGCTAATAGTTTCAAATTGGTTAAAACAGAATTTTGAGATAAAAATATTTTATTAATGATCATCAACATAAAATATAATCCATCACATGAAATGCACACAAGTTTCTTAAAGATTTTTAAAAGTTTTCCAATAAAAATCCAAGTTTACTCAAGTTTCCACATTTTATGTAGGTAATTTTAATATAATATGTATTGTGTATTTTTATATAAGAAATGTTTTTACAGACCTTTATGTTTTGTGGCAAATAAAGAATTCTAGAGAATTTCTGAATACCATAGAACTATCTAACACCCATAGGAAAGGAGTTATACACACCTTCAGAGAAAATTTTACTTCCAGAAAGTATTTATAAGTGCTTTTCACCCCAGTGGCCACATGCCATCCAAGGGGCTCTAGGACCACTAACCTTTTACCAGAGAAGACCAGTATTCCTTCTTCTAGTTAAAACCCAAGCCTAGAATGTCTGTCTGTATGACTGAACTGAAGACAGATCAAAGATTAAACTGCTACTGAGTTTTAAGCCCTTTATTCTTTAATGTTGCTTTGTGAGGTGAGTTGAGGCCCTGGATCGAGCTCAGATTTGTTGAAGCTGAGATGGGTTGGAAAAAGCAGTGTAAATCACACACAGCTAAGAAGACCAGTGATACTATATTAACAATTCAAGGAAAAGGGGAGGATTTCATTCTTGGAGAGGAAAAGATACTTTTCAGGAACTGGTAAGGCAGTTATTTTTATTTAAATATTTTTTTATGTCTTGCATATGAAGCCTAGCAGTGCTGCAAACTATACTTACATGACTGCTTTCTGTCTCATAGATTCCTGATGAAATGAAAGTGATAAGAATCAAGATTAAATATTACACTTTAAGTTAGTAATATTGGGTCAGATACTTTTTGTGCTATGATTTGTCTTTATATGTGTCCATAGATATAATGCACATATTCTACACATGCACTGGTGTTTATAGTTGCATATTTTCTAAGCTGCACAAGCCTTTAAAATTTTTCTTTGCTGTCCATGTTAGGAGTGAGGGCTTTGAAACCAAACTGTCTGGACTTATCAGTCAGTTCTGTACTTGAAGGTTTATGGTTTCTCATCGTTAACTCTCTTATCCTAGTGGAAAATGGAACTTTTTAAGGTCAGATTTCTTTTTCCTTTAGAGTCAGGTGGCTTCCAAAATTCCTCAGGGCTAGGGCAGAAACGGCTCCCCCACCTTTCCTCCACTGAGAGGAAAGGAAGCAGTATGCAGCTCCTGACACCAGGAGGTGAAATCCAATTTCATTCCCTCAGGCAAGAAAGGTAGAGGTCTGGGTCCAGAAAGGGATGGAACTAACCAGAAAAATGTCTATTGTTCTTTATGTTCTGTGCCACACTGTTCCTGATATAAAAGTTCCTAACAAATTTGTAAATAGTAAGACAGTAATTTCAGGCAAATAAGCTTCTGGATCCCCTTAGAGCTAGCCTTACATAAATTCCTTTTCCCTTTAACCCAAATGTATGGCCTCCTTTCATTTGATCAGTAGTAAGCAGACAAACCTAAGTTTATGAACCTAAATGGCTAGTAACACCTTGGTGCCAATCGTAAAATGTAGTTGTTGAGTAACATTTCTGTGTGGTTTTGTGTGAGTTTAAGTAAGCTTATAGTGCAGGGATGAAGAACCTTCCAGAGATGAATGCCCAATCTGCGGAGCCATGCATTTATCACTAAATGCCAACACTGCAATTAAACTGAATGCCCACGTTTTAGACAAAAACAATTCATGCACTAACATCTTTTGTCTTAAAAGAAAAACATGATAATGTGTCATAGGTTTGCCACCACTGCCATAAGAGTGCCACAGTGCCTGGCACAAAACAAGACCTTTACGTATGTCACTTTACTATGTAGCGAAACTAGGGCAGGGGAACATGGCCTTGAAAAATTCCATGTAAATTATTTTACTTATTTTTAAATTCAATCCATATACATTTGCCTTTAAAGGCAATGCTTAAAATGGCATGATTTTTTCTCCATATAGTGAGCCTGTTTTCCCAACACCATGTGCTGTATAATCTGTTCTTCCTTCACTGCTTTTTAAAGCTATCTTGTTCAATCTGTCACTTACATTTGCTAATCACCTCCATTTTTATGTGCTCCTACAATAATACTAAATTTCCTCAACAAAGATTTGGTGTCCACCTTTATGACTAATATGGATGGATGCTCCAAATGCTCTTGAAAGTTTACTTAGCTGCCCTTCTTCCTCCTCCTACTCCTCCCCTTCATGCAATATTAAATCAACACTGCATAGTGTACTTCACAATTAGAAAACTCAGTGATCATTTCTTCACATTATTTTTCACAAATACATCACATTTCATTAACGACAATCTCTACTTTTAGCTTTGAATAAAGAGCAAGAAGAATAAAGATGATCACTTGTTTTGAAGTAATATATACATTGTATTAAAGATCAATAGCAGATATAATGGCTCTTTTAATAGCACAAACCTGATTTCAGAGGGAAAAAAAGTTAAGCTGTAATAGTCCTGGAGAGTCTCGTTACACATACCTTTATTTCCTTCAGTTCTTCATCTTGTTTTTCTTGATGCACAACGGTTTGTATTTTCCCTGATATTATCTTGTTGAACTATAGCAAAAGAATAAGTGTTTGTTCTGTTGCTGCAGAATTTTTCTATAAATAAAGGCAACTATTGTCTTGAGGTGGGAGCAGAAATTAAAAGCGACTGTGTGTGTAACTATATCGTAAGGTCAGCCCCTGCCCTGTGATGCAACACCTCCCTTGACTGCACCTTCACCATACATGTTGCTATGGTTTATATCTAGAAGTCCCCCAAGAGCTTCATGTGCTCATAGGTAGGGCTTTTCGAAGAGGTTTGGACCATGGGGGCTCCGTAGGTGACTTGCTGCCTTGCTGGTGAGGAGGGCCCCTGGGGCTGTGACCCGGAAGGCCATTTTTCCTCTCTGGCTCCTCACTATTCTCTTTGCTTCTTGGTCACCAGGAGGTGAGCAGCTTTCCTTTGCCCAGGCACTTCTGCTTTGCCCTTTCTGAGTTTAACATGGACTGAAATTTGTGAATTGTAGATATAAATCATAAGCACCTAAAATTACAAATGTATGAGATCTCTGGATTTGGCTTTTCTTGGAGCACACAAGAAAGTTACTAATGTCTTTTTAAAAGGATATCACATCTCATGAGGGTATCTGGGAAGCATTACATTATATAAATAAGGAATTAGAGATATAACTTTAAAAAGAGAAACAAAATCACATCATTGGAAAGAGGAAAACATTGAGGCGTCACGAGAGCTACCTTGTTGTAGTAAGATAGGGAACCTGAAGACTCCAGGGTCTTTGTTCTTTGCCTCTTTTATTATATGGCAAGAAGAGGACACTCCCCCTTGACAGTTGTTATAACTTGATTGGCTATCTTGGAGATCCCTGATTTGGCCACTGACTCTTTCCACTGCCTAAGTGCAAATTCTTGGATAAGCTTCTTTTGTTCTTCTTTGTCCCGAGGAAGTGTTATCTCTGAAATTTATAGCAGAGCCTTAAATACAAGGCAAAGTTAGTAATTAGTGCTGTAACTTGGTGAGAGAACATATATATCAAGTGGGAATATATTTTTATACAGTAAGTTTTCTATAATATAGGCCCCGCCCCACTTTGTCTCCTTTGTACTTGCCTGGACTTGCAGAGGAGGCAAGTGGGACCCTGGCTCCAAGTGGGGCCAGACTCTTTATCAGTACACCCAGTATCCCTTAATCGCTTTCTCTCTCAAGTAATCATTATAACTTTTTTTATTGTTGAGTTTCCAGAAACCTCACTGAGTCCCTTACCTTTCCCTACCTGTTTCACAACTTTCCTGCAAGGAGAAAAGCAGAAGGAAGGATGGAAAACTAAATTATTTGCATCTGGCAAAATGAATCTTTTAAGATAAATGTATTAAAAAGAAGGTAAAAATATAAGGTTTGTTCCTAGGAAACAGTAAAGGAAATGTGTAGCTGCACACATTTAGAAACTGCTTCCAGGCAAGTGAATGACAAACTTGAGACAGTGATTTTTATTCAATTTTTCCTAAAGCCTTTGGAAATTCTCTATCCGATGGAACTGCAAGCATATCCACTGCACTTAAACTTGATGTTTACAGCAGCCCTTAGGGAAGAGAGGGTGGGATGGAGCTAAATGTTTTGATGATATGATGGTGACCATGTTGATGATGAATCTTTGTTATATTTACATTTTACATGTTTATCCTCTCAGCCCCAGGTTGCCTGGATCCACCCCCACCACTCTCCAGAAAACAGTGAAATAGGTTAGGGTTAAAAAAAAAAAATACAATGTTATTCTCCATGTTTGCACATGCTGAAAAGTTCAACAATCAGGTGTGGGTACTTGAATGGTGGGCTCTTCTAATGATTGCCAGGGTTCTGGAAACAGAAATTTTGTCTTGTTCACTCATTCATGCTAAGCAATAACTCACTAAGAGACTGTCCCAAATGGAGTATGCAAAACATGACAAAGGACAGTGAAAGGCAAGAATTGTTTTAATTGTTTCTGGCCTAAAAACAAAATGAAGATCTTTTTCTGTTTTGCTCTCAAATTGTTTTTGCTATCAAATTTTGTTTTTCTCCTTTGCCCTCAGAGTTCTCCAGGAGGGCCACTGGAAGCCATTGGCAGGGGATTGTCCTACCCAAGGGAACCAGGCTAAAAGCCAATCCTTTGGAGATGTATAAAAGGAATCTCTGCAGGTTGACCATTAGGCGAGCACAGAATGAACAATCCTTAGCCAACTGGCATTTAAGAAGATGTGAAGAATTCCCCAAAATTAGAGTATGTGTATGAAAAAGCCAAATGCAAATGAACAAATTGAGGTGAAATAAGATACTGCACATGAATATAAAAATTAAGTAGAATAAAAAGTTTACTATGTAGACTTTCAGTGCTTCTATTCAGGGATATGATCAGAGATTTTGGTGTTAATCCATGGATTATATTTTGGAGAAGGAATTAGTAATGCTGTTTAAGAATGTAATTATTATTTAGTCTAAAGATTAACATGATCAAAAACATTAATTATGTAGTTAGCAAGAAGTGCATAATGAGACTAAAGCAATGCAGATCCATTCTGAACAGTTCATTAACTAGCAATGAAGCCATAAGGGGACAATACAATACCTTTGTCCCTCCACTCCTCACACAAAGACATCACAATGTCTAAACTATGAGTTCACTAGTTTGAAAAAAAAGTAACTGAAATAATTGGTTTAGCAAAGTCAGAACTTAGTGACTTCAGAAGATTTGTCTCAAAATTCAAGAGGTGGTGCAGATGTAGCTCAGTGTGAAGGCACTAAATTGAAGCCACAGGATAGTACCACCACCACTGACCCAAAATATATATATGCTCAAACTTTTATAGTATAACTTATTATTTTCTTAGGAGTACAAGAATTGAAATACTTAACAAAATTATGCCAATATATTAAAGGTATTAATAAAAATGGTGAAAGTGACCCTTTAAATGGGAGGAATCAAATTATTACAATCGCTTCTAAGATCCAGAGAGAGAATGTTGTATTTTTCCTTTTTTGTTTTTGTTTTGTTGTTGTTGTTGTTGTTTGTTGGTTGGTTGGAATTTGAGGCATGGTATTAAAGTCTTGACAGAGAATGAGTCACACCCTGGCAAAGTTGAACATACTGGTTTAAAACTACGAAAGAGCAACAGATCTTTTTAGAAGAATGTTCTAGGTTTCTTTGTTTATCAAAGAACAAAGCACACCACTAACAAAATATATGTCATTTTTAAAGTATTCATTTATTGGTACTTGTTTGTAGTACACAAGATTTAATGTCACATGGTTTCTATTATGTGAGAAATTCTCTCTATATATATATATAGATAGATAGATAGATAGATAGATAGATGCATACTATATAATATGTGTATCTACTATATCTACTGTATTTATTATATTGTATAGTATATATGCTACATATATTAGAGAGACAAACAGCAAAATAGAAGATAAATAGATAGGAAGTGCACAGATCTGTTTTAAATGGATGGAGGACTAAGAAATGGAAGTAGGGGAAGTGGGGAGGGAAATGGGGATGGAAAAAAAAAATTATAGAGAAAAAAACTAATGATGTTCTGAAAATGGCAGGGGACCAAATGTTGAGAGGCAAATATAGGGGATGAAAATAAATAATAATATGAAAATATCATTTTCTAACTTCTAATTTAAAGAAATGCTAACTTCACATGCTGTACTCAGGGCTAAAGCAACAGCACAGTCTCATCACAAGAGTTCCTGTAACGCCGCGTTTGGGAGCTTGTCTTAGTCACTTTCTCTTTGCTGAGACAAAATGCATGACACCCACAGTTTAAGAAAAGAAATGTTTGTTTTAGCTAATGAATCAGCCCATAGCCTCCAGCTTCCAAGGGTGGAAGACACGGCACAGACAGGGCAGACAGGGAGCAGAGAGCAAAGGGAGAGTCCGAGGAAGGAGGAAAACTGGCTAAAAGAGAGCAGCTGCAGAATTGAAGTGTGGCACTGGGAGGAAAAGGCATTTGGTCCGTAGCACCAATAAATGTGCTTCAAAGCTTCTCTTAAGTACCTTCATTTGTTCTTTATTGCCCCTGAGGAAAGTGTCTCTCTGCAGCCCAGCCCACCATCACTATACTGTTCCTTTGGCCGTTCTTCTCTTGTCACATTGCTAATGAATTTGGATAATGGAGCTCCTTACACCCCCAACTCGATGTACTAATCATTTGTTTCGTTTTGTTTTGTTTTTGGTACCTGGGATTGAACTCGGGTCCTTGCGCTTGCAAGGCAGGGCACCGAACAGCTGAGCTAAATCCCCGGCCCTGTAATAATCATTTTAATGCAGGTCTCTGTTCCTTGTTTTGTTTTCCCAGCAATGGCGTTATTCCCAGTGATCCTGTTGCTGGTTACTGCTCTTCTGCTTCCATCTTTCCCTGTAAAAGGGGATGAGGTAAGGTTAAGGTTAAAATCTTTTCAAACAACTCAAGAAACCATGAGAGAGAGAGCAAGATGCTAGAACAGAGTCCAAACGTGAAAAGGGCTGGCCGGACTGGAGCATCACAAAGTGCTCATTGGCAGCTCTGGGCCATTAACGCAAGTCCACAGCTGTGGCGACCAGCACTGCATCCCCGAGCCATGTAAGTGTATTGACTGCTGAGTACATGGTTATCTAAATCAAGGTGGGCACACATTTTAAGTACACAAAAGGTTTCAAAGGCAGTCTCCCCAAAAGGAGGTAAAATATCTCATAAAAATTTAGATTTTTATGACAATAAAACACTAATTTAGATGTATTTGTTATATGATACATATAATGCATTTACCTATTTATCATCTCTAAAATGGCCACTCTAAAGTTGAAATCACATGTGGTATTTGAACTGTTTTGATGGGACAGCATAAGCCTACAGGTTTAAAGCTAATAACACTCCTTTTGTCTCAAGAGCTTATTTGATTGGCTTTATTTAACCCATTTAGACATGATCCCCCCCCAAAAATTAGCAGTATGTTTATCTATAATCTCAAATTAGTACGTCTTCTTCACATACATCTATATCTAACTTTTACAGATATTGTGTGAGAATAATTATATTTATTTTTAAATTAAAATGTAGTAAAATTATCAAGTGGGTTTTTCCCATACTCCAATTATTTCTAAAATGCAATTTTCTCAAATAATTCCTGGAATAGGGTAAATCATCCTCTTTAATGACAGTGATGTGTAGTTTCTTGGTGTTGTACTCTGGTTCTTTGAGACCTGTGGAGAGAGGGCGAGGCACGGAGACAAGACCAACTGGGGTAGGGTTTCGGAGAATCACTTCTGCTTTTGTGTGACGTTACAGCTTATATAGAGCAGACCTAATTTACATAAAGGAGGAGATGGGCAGAGAGGGTGTGGGTGGCATAGAGGTTGGCTGAGCCCAGAGAGTCTCAGTCATTGTGGAACTAGAGGGGTGCAGCAAGCATAGCCAAGAAGTCTTTCTACACACGGGTTATGGGCAGCTTGCATGTCCCTTTTAGTGTCCCATAGCTTGCTACTGGACTTTGGTGGTGCACACCTTACTTAGCCAGGCCTCTGGGGCACCCATAGTGGTGCAGTGCCCAAGGAAGGTGATCTTCCTCTTTCCCAAGGGCTCCCAAAAGCTAAAACCTTAGTGCATTTACTCGTGATTCACATGCCCTGCTTTAGACGTAGACATATGCTAGCTAGGTTCCAACACTTGATTAAATGTCATTTGTCACAGAGAAAAATGGTCACATTATCAATCTGGAGACTATTCCTCACCTAGAGGTTCATTTGGGTAATTTGCTTTCTTTCCAATTAATTTCTTAAAGATTGTATTTTATGGCTCTCGCTTTTTATCTATTACTACTCCGGTCTGTCTCATGGTTTTCTTTATACATTAATTAAAAATTGAATACCAGAGAAATTCATAATGATGTCATGTGAAGCCACTCTTGACCTTCATCACTTCAAATTAATCCTTCTCCATTACATAGCATCCCATCAAGCAGTTTTACTCTGTAGGATTATGATTACTTATTCACGATATCTATCCAGTATAAACTCTGACAGAATTTTTATCTACAAACCAAATATAAGAAGCAGAAAATAATTACTTCTCTCTCAGAAACCAATTTATCTGTGTTTTGAAAAAAATCTATTTTAAATGGGTTTATGAGCTCAGTAGGAAATATCTCTATATATTATTTTATGGGAGTGGTAAAATCCAGAGTTTGATCATTACTGACACTGAATATATATATATATAATCTACATTAGCAGTCAGTTGTTTTGCTGGGTCTCTTGGTAGCAGGTATTCACCAGTGGTCCTTATACTCAGGAACATAAAAACAGGAAGAAGAAATGGACGTACACTAGATAACGGCAACACAATATGGTCAGATGTATGAGGACAGTGTTTGAAGTCTTGGGGGGATTCAGTATGATGGGAGGTGTGGACAAATGATCTGAAGGTCTAAGACAAATTCTGTAAGGATCTTGCCAGTTCACACTTATACTTTAAAATTGTCCTCTTCCCTGTGAAACAGGATATTTTTATGTAAATTTAGATCAGCAAAGTGCTCTAAATTCTGGTACCACCAATTCACATAACCCCATTCCACATTCTAGACCCACACATGCACAAAAGTATAAGCTCAGATATTACTATCTGAATTAAAACTTCATCAGCTTTGTCTTAATAAAATGATAAAATCAGCAATAGTTCATTAATTGACTTTTTTTTTTCCAGTACCGGAGATCGAACTCAGGTCCTTGTGCTTGTGAGGCAGGCGGTGGAACCATTGAGCTAAATCCTTGACCCTTTTTTTTTTTCAATTTGGCACAGGGGATCGAACTGGGGCCCTTGCACTTGTGAGGCAGGCAGCAGAACCACTGAGCCTAATCCCCGGCTTAACTTCTTTCCTTGAACTTGCTTTCGAGATTTTTTAAAAAATGGAAATCTATTATTTGAATAAAATGTGATATTAAATAAAACTTTGTTACTAGACTATGGGCTACACACATGTACTTGGACTAGATATCAGAAGCCTAGTGACAATGATCCCCTGAAGTCTACAGTAAAGTATGTGTCTGCACCGTAACAATCCCTCGTTGCAGTCTAATTGACTGTGAAGTCTTTAATTGTTCCCATCATGTACCTTTGGCATTATAAAATATTATCATTCATATAGTACATCTAGAAAATTATCATGGTAAGACTTCTCTCAAAACCAAAATTGGCATTTGTGGACTCAGAGAAGATATAAATCTGCCATAGATTACATATCCATTGTCAAGGCTTCAGTCTACTTTTTTATTTAAAAGTCATTGCTTTGGCTTAGTAGCTTTAACAATGCTCAACACCCAATACTGGCTTGAAATAAATACTATTTTAATTTTTTTTCTTGTTTTCTTGAAAGATCAAAGACATTCAGGCTTGTACGTAATATTCAAATATGCTAAAAGTAAATCTGATTTTATTTTTCTTTAGAAACAAGTGTTTGCTGCTTTATCAACCACCATACCACGAGTCCAAAGGGAGATTGTAAATAAACACAATGAACTAAGGAGAGCAGTCTCTCCAAGTGCCAGTGACATGCTAAAGATGGTAAGAGATTGGTATGTAGGGAAGGCGTCTTGAATCACCGTGAGCTGTGCTAAGAGCAGGCAGCTGGCAACTGACACCTCCCAACTTTTGCCTAAGAAGTTCCACCTTGAATTTGGTATTTCACTTGTTTTATGATCAGGACCAAATTTCTTGATAACACTTAAATAACCTGTCACATTTATGGGACTGTTTAAGCTATGACAATAGAACTAGGATGTCTTTAAGCATCCAGTGGACAGTGTTTGGGTTTTTCTGCTCATTCTCTTTTCTCTCTTGATCTAAATCCAGGAGAGTCTCCCTGTAGTCAGTGCTGTTAAGTGTGCCTAACAGTGCACTATTCTGTTTCCAGCACCAATGACCACACATATTCCAAATATCCTGGAAGGAGGAGTAAACTGGTAATAATAATATTTAGAGTAGGACAATTACTCCAAATCATTAGTTGTGCCTGAGGTGCCATTATAGTAATCAGACCATAACTATCTTAGATTTTTTCAGTTACTCAGGTAGCACAAAAGGGCACATTAAAATATATATCTGTGCTTTTAACAGTGCCTTTGTAGAAACTGTACTTTATTTACTGTTTATTATCATGGTTGTGATACATAATGAATATACTGTTGGTGGGGAATTGGTACTGAATCTTAATCTTTTTTACCCTTCCCCTCTTCTGCATCCAGTTTTCCCCTCTCCTTAGATTCCTTCCAATTGCAACAAAGCTTACTTCCCTCATTCTTATCATCTATCTTTATTTTGCTATTTAAACAATTATATTTTGTGTTTCTCATTAAGAGAAATGATGGGATTTTTAAGTTTCCATTGGAGAAATCTTATAGAGATATAAACAAACCTACCAATCTGACTATATATTATGTGTCCCTGACTTTTCAGCTACTGAGTGAATAACTTTTTTTCTTTCCCTCTCCTAGGAATGGAGCAGTGCAGCTGCAAGGAAGGCCCAAGTCTGGGCAGACCAGTGCAAGTACCGTCACAGTAGGAATGAAGACCGAAAGCTCGGTAAGTAAATTAACAAACATTCAACTTTTGTAAATAAGTATTGCTTCTAAGCTTGCTTTTTTCAGATTAGATATCTGTGAATGTAGATCCAACAACTCTGAGAGTCACCTCCTAGTGTTTTTTGTTTTCTGTTTTGTAAAAGCTGTCTTACACGCTGTCGCCTTTGTGTCTCTCAACCAGCTCAGGAGTAAAGCAGATTAATCATCTCTTTCTTGGCTTTAAAGATTAGAAAACCAACTATCTGGAGGAAAATGATTGGAAATTTAGGTCACATATCAAAAATTTAAAATAACACTAGAGTTTCTGACTTCTAATCCAATAATCATTTCATATTACTATGTAGACTGTTTTGAAAATTAATTTAAAATTGTAAACAATATTATCCCTAAACTTTTCTCAAATATAGTTAGTATTAACATCTACATAGTTTTATTTCTTTTTATTTTATTTTTTTTATTTTTTTATTTTTGGTACTGGGGATCAAACTCAGGTCCCTCTGCTTGCAAGGCAGACACTGGAAGCACTGAGCTAAATCCCCAGCCCCCTTTTTAAATATTTGATCACAGAAAATTCTGTGTTCTGGGTACCTAAATGCACATTATGTTAAACAACAGTAACCTGTTGAACATATACTTTATATCAAAGAATATGAAAACAATAACAAAAAACCATATAAATGAATTATGAAATAAAATATGTATTGAATTTTCAAAATCCATAAAGTCAAGCCTAGTTTGAAATTAACTAACTTGTTTTGAAGACAGATCTTCATTTTTACTGATATTTATGATAAAGTAATTTTTACAAATTATGAAGATGATGTCTGTAGTCAGAAAAGGATTTAAGAATTGGTCTTTAAAATCCCAGCCTACTATGAAAATCTTAGCTTCTTTCTTTCTTTTACAATGAACTATCGAGGAATAATTTATTCTCTCTTTAAGCAACAGATAGACATTATATTTGACATCCACATATAAATATCACTGGCAGAGCTTGAAAAATACAGGTACATTTTCGGGGTGTGAGATACTTTTGCCTAATTTTCAGAGGAAAATTTTAGGCCTGTGCTGTTTTGATTGGTTGATTAAGGAGCTTTAAAATTTTTCTCCTGGTATTGTTTATTTCATGCTTGTTATTTTAAAGAAGATTGTAAAATTTTTAATAGAGTATATAAAATAATAATCTTTAATATTACATCAAATTTTTATATACGAAAATCTTCAGTGAGTATGGGTTAGAAGAGGAGAGAAATTAGAGGAGTCAGTAAGTTTCCAACAAAAAGCTGAGCACATACAAGGCATATTTTATATATGCGAAGAATTTAATATGTAAGTGAATGAGTCCTAGGAGAGCAGACATTAGAAAAGACTTCCCTGTCTACTCACAGCTCTGCATGCTGAGGCCAAACCACATGCACTGATCAAATCTGGCTGGTGTTCAGTTTGTAGCTGTGAAGGTTTTGAGGCATATGAATTTCCAACAGCAGCAGCGCTGGGTACTGTGTTTAGAGACCAGGGACTCTGCCTTGTTAGTGCATGTGTGGGAGTCCTGTTATGTTCCTCACTGCTTTCCTCATGAGTGATCTGTTCCCTCTTAGATGTAAGCTGTGGTGAGAACCTCTTCATGTCGAGTGCTCCCTATTCATGGTCATCTGCAATCCAACTGTGGTATGATGAGGAGGAAAATTTTATTTTCAATGTAGGACCAAAGACACCCAGTGCAGTAATTGGACACTATACTCAGGTAAGAAAAAATGATTAAAACTTAGTCTTAAATAAACTAAAAGGAAAGTGAGTCCAAATTTTGCCTGATTCAAAAATGAAATGTAAGGGAAAACCTTGTAAGGACATATAGTAGTCTTGGTATTTGCTGTACTTAAGCTATTATTTTTCAATATGCTGCAGGTCTTTTGCAAGGAAACATAGTCTGTATTTTTCTGATAATTTAAAGGTATAAAGGAATGAATGCACAGAGAAACTGAATATTTTACATCTTGTTCATTTCATTCAATAATTTAACTACATATAAGGACGGTGGAAACAAAGTACCTTGCAACATTGCTTTTGTATATTTCCTTCTTCTCCATTATACTCTCGTATCTCCCCCTGTTGGCCTGTAGGTTGTTTGGTATTCCTCTTCCCGTGTGGGATGTGGAATTGCCCACTGTCCTAGGAACCCTGTGTTAAAATACTACATGGTTTGCCAGTACTGTCCTGCGTGAGTATACACTTTCGAAATTACTGTCAATAATGCCAGACGTAATGAAGATATGTTAACAATCTATCTGTCGATTTTAATTTCCTTCTCATTCATAAATTTTTTTAACCACTGAATGCAGAGGGTCTTAACCAACCAAGCTTCTTACATGATTCACTTTAAGACTAAATATACCAGATGATGTGCAGTTCCAATTTCAAAAGAGTGATCTTAGAAGTTTATTTTCAGCTAGGTCCTATTAGAGTTCTGGAGAAGGAATTAAAGGACTCTAAGGGGATGATTAAGTGCCTGGTGAAAAGATGAGTATTTCTAGGGCCTGGCTTCTTTGGTGAGAGTCAGAGTGGGGAAAAAAATGAAGTAAGCAAGAATGAAAACTTCTAGAACACTTTTATACCTATTTCAGTTTTGTTTTGTTTTTTTCTCACACATTCTGTCTGAGAGAGGAGAGCTGCATGGCCTTGGCTTCTTGTCCTATTGTTAGAATCAAGAATTTAATTCTTTTCTATATTCAGATGATAACGACCAACATATTCTAAGGATAAGGATGTACTATAGAAGTTTCAACAACAGTGCTATTTGAATTCACATGGAAAGTGTTAGATTTTTAATTATTTGACGTATCTAAATCTCTGTGTGTGTATATCACGTTTGCTAATGAGTATGTATGTAACAGAAAATTTTAAAAAAATGTTTGATATTTTGCCTTTCAACTTGTAGTGGTAATTATGTGGCAAGACGATATGCCCCTTACAAGCAAGGAGCCCCTTGTGCCAGTTGCCCTGGCCACTGTGAGGACGGACTGTGCAGTAAGTTTGATGAATTAATTTGCTAGTTCATAGAATAACATGATATACTTTTTAAGAGCTCAGATATCTGCATGTAAGCAAATTTGAGGATATCTTCATACAAAAGACTAATACTACTTTTCATGGAATTTTAAGTTTAATTTTCTTCCTTACATATGTACTATCTGTACTGAAAAGTTACTACTATATGTAATAGAAACATCCACAATCTATTTATATTGTTTTGATGCTGAGTTCTTTACAAACAAACTCTGTAAAAAGGATTCTGGGGAAATAATTCATAGTAATTAAATGCTAAGTTTCCTGTAACCAAGGGCAATGCTATTATACAAAAGCTGGCATTTTTAAAACAGAAACAAAACTGTAAGTGTTAGAAATTGTAAAATATGGCTCAGTCCATAGAGTCCCATCACATGTTGCAATTCTGTATACACCAATGAGTTTCTCACAATAAATTATTCCCCTCCACCATAGTGTACCTACAATTATCAAGTTTAATAGCCACAAGCATCTCTGATTGCTAGTAAGGTTATGTAAATTTTAAAAGCCAAAAATCAAATTCATAAAAAAATCAAGTTCATAAAAGCCTCAAAAATATTTCTATCAAAGAGAGTGAGCAAAATAAATAAAATATATAATCTCATTTCCAGTGTTGTGAATAGAACTGCAAGAGTATTTGTGCTTTGGAAATGTTGTTAAAATTATTATGAAAAAAATAATTCACTTATTAATTGCAATTTTGACCCCTCAAAAGCATTTCCCTGACTGAGCTGTAGCATGTTTTCCGGTTGAATTGAACAAATATGATTCAGAATATTAATGATATCATCAAGAAGACAAAAAACTATGAAATTTGGTGAGGATTTGAGAAAACAGACACTGTTGGGATGCAAACTAGTACAACCATTATAAAAATCAGTAGAGACACTCCTCAGAGAACTAAAAATATAAAATTATTCTATCTAGTTGTATCTGCTCTGGGTGTGTTTCCAAAAGAATAAAAGAGAGCTTACTCTTGTGATACATACATACTCATGTTTCTGTCAAAGTAATTCACAATAGCTAAGTTGTGGAAATAGATAAGAGTCCATAAATGGCTGGATGAGTAAAGAAAATTAGGTATAAAACACAATTGATTAATATTCAGTCATGAAGAATGAAATCATGTCATTTGCAAGAAAGTACAAGAAACTGGAGACCACCAAGTTAAATAAAATAAATCAGACTTAGTAAGGTAAACATCATATGTTTTCTCTTATATAAGACACCTAAATAATCAGTTAATTAATTAGTGATGTGTGAGGTGACAGGAAACTAAGTTATACTTTTGAAGATATGGAAAGGCATTAGGGGAGGGGAGAGGAAAGGGTGAGAGGACAATGGGATTAAAAATGATCAAAATATGTTACATGTATTGTACAATTTCCCACAACCAGCCTTATTATTTTGTAGTACTAACATGAACTAATAAGTAGAGTATAAAATGATATCAAAGCCATAAATTAAAGAAGAAAATTCAATACTTTGAGGAATGCTTTTCCTAAAGAGTTTCAAATCTATCCTATTAGTATTGAATAGTCAATTTAATGATCTTAAATAGAAATAGTCTGGTCAGAATTGTGTTTTATAACACTAGTAGGGAGAAATAATTATATGAAATCCAGCTAGGGGACAGAGACTTGAAAAAAATGGGTAGCTTTACTACATGAGTGCAAAAGGAATAAAAAGAAAGATAAACATGAAAGAAAAGGAAAAGTTTTGTTACCTATAATGGTACCTTGGCTCATGAACTCAGTGCTCTCCATGATTCTGGTGCAAATTCAACTGTCAAGACTGAATCAAATTTCCCCATATGATCATTATTGAACCTATCCATTGAATTTGATTCACTTCTCCTCATAGTCAATTTGTGATCAGAATTGTAGAAAGAACCAGGTTCATGAATGGAGGTACCACTGCATTGCTGAGTGCAGAAAAAAGGACAGAGAGCTGGGTATGGTGGTCCACACTTATGGCCCCAGCTACTGAAAGGACAAAGGAGGAGGCACATCTGAGTACAGGAGCTCAAGACCAGCCTGGACAACACCCTGAGCCCCATCTCAGAAAACAAGAATTAGAAAATATAAGTTCCTGTTGATTCCTGATTCCTAATTTGAATTATTTAGTTATTAGGAGTGCCATTTCTCTGATACCGTGTTACTTCAAAAGAGGATTTAAGGTTGAATTTCAAAGAAACATCAAGCTTTGTAGATAGGATGATAAATTTAGGTTGAGATTTGTTCAATTTGTGGCCATGGAGAGACACTGAAGTAGAAATATAAAATCATAATATTGATGGTGTCTCCACCTTTTACATTTCTACATCTTTGTCTTCCCCTAAATCACTTATGAGAATCCCTAGAAATATTCGAGTCTAGATTCTAGAACACTATTCAATAAAACTCTGCAATAATGAAAATGAGTAATGTTTTCACTGTCCTGCAGAATAGCCCCTTGATACACGGGCACTTAGAATGTAACTGATACTGCTGAAGACATAAAAGTTTAATATAAATTAAGTTTCAACCAAAAGGAAGTACACAACTTATCCCTACCAATTTTATTGAGTGCAGGTCTAGAGAGATTCACTTAATTTTATTCGAATTCGATAGAGAAGAAAGTAAGACGATTTATTTTAGAAACATTTCAAAAAGCTCAAGTTTTACTTGAGTTCAATGAATTTAACTAAGGGAACCTGCATGATCCTCAAGACATGAAATTGTCATCACAGTGTAATATCAACCTGAATTTGTTGTTCCTGTGTCTGCTACGGAGAACAGTGATGATGAAGGGACTGTTCTATTTTTATTCCAGCCAATGGTTGTGATTACCAAGATGAATATTCCAACTGTAAGAATTTGAAAAAATCAAAAAGTTGTAATCATCCTTTGGTCAAGAACCATTGCAAGGCTTCCTGCAATTGTGAAAACAAAATTTATTAACTGCCAGTGCATGTGAGCGGGGCTGCGTGGGGAAAGGCCACATCACCTACCTAGATTTGGCTTATACTACTGGGAAATTTATACATGTAGAAGCTATGTATCTAATTCCAAACAATAAGAATTTTTTTTCTGGATCTGCTTACTATTTTACAGAAATCACTTTCATACAAAGGTTTAAAAGGTAAAAAATAATTATTGTAACAACTGAATTTTGAGATTTTCGTGATTTAAATTAAATGAATTCAATAAAGTTGATGATTCTAAAACCTTCATTTTCGAGTGACTAAAGGCACTAAAGCACTGGACTAAAATTGAGAATCTTGTTACCAGAACACAATGGTACTAAAATACAAAAGGTTATGTTATCGTTCTCACATGGACCTTTTTGTGGTAGCTCCACCTAGATAAGCATCTCTATTGAGGCATTTGAATGTGCTGTCTTTACTTTCTCTTTACCACACACTTTCTTCCCATTCATCTGAATTTTAATCTTGTAATTAACTGCAACTGTTATTCCCAACTTAACGTTGACTTTCATTCAAAATCAATGAATACTAATTCACCTGCATAGACTTCACAATAGAGTATGGTCACATCTTCCCTTAAAGCTTCCTTAAGAAAGAATTCAGAATAATATATGTATGTAATTTCCCCTCAAGGATCGAGGGCTCAGCAGTCCTCCTACCTCACTGCTTTTGAGTCCCCACTGAATTTAGTGACCTATGTTCAAAACTAGACAATGGGAAGGAAAAGTAATAGTCACTTTGGAGAAATATGACACATACCATCTTCGCCAGTAATCTAAAGTCCAGTCTCTTTCATTAAGATTTTTATTGTTCCCTTTGTAAATACCCTTTTTAAATTACAATTTTTAGAGCAGTTTTCCTTTTCCAGGTGACTATTTCCATAATTTGGAGTCTAGGGACAATAAAAACCTAATCTGATCAAAACATCAATCTTCTATCACTAATTTAAAATGATGATTTTTTTTTTTTTTTTTTTTTTTTTTTTTTTTTTTTGTGGTGTTGGTACTGGGAATTGAACTCAGGACTTCATGCTTTCCGGGCAGGCGTGGCACCACTGAACTACATCCCCATCCCTAATGATGATGCTTTTAAAAATAATATATTTTAATGTTTTTACTGTCTTAATAATCCTGCTGCACTAACATTAAATTTCTTAATTTTAATGCCATGAGTTTGTTCTCTTTAATGTGTATCTCAATTAATTGCCAATAAACAGTCTGTGGAAAACTATGCAAAATTACTAAATAAATTCCTCTTATGTGATTTTGGTAACAGGAATTTAATTTTGGCAGATTTGCATGAATTCTTTGTGTTCTTAAATAATATTTTATAAAAATTAAGAGTAAATCTATTCAAATTTATCTGACAAATTTTGTAATAAAATTTACATAAAGTATATTTGGAATGATAGGTGAAAATGGAGAAAATAAAATAAAATACAAAATAAAAGGTATGTTTTAAAATGTATAGGCTAATGTGTGCATACCGTTAATGTTTGAAATATTTCACTTCCTCAATTTCTGTGCTGTGTAAAAAGTTACATAGGATTTCACTACTCCCAATATAACTTTTAGAATTACCCTAATGATCAAATTTTTAAAAAAGTAGCTTTCTGCCTGTATCAATAGGGACATCTATCAACTCACAGAGTTAAAAACACTCTCTATAAGAGAAAAGACTTCATTTTTCATTCATAGAATTGACTCACCTGTAGATCATTTCAATACCCACATCCTTCAGAGTATGTAATATATTTTGTATTCACTGACGATCAAAAGATTAAATAATGCTACACTAATTTGCAAAGCTTTCTCATTAGAAATAATGGATCATCTTCATAATTTTCGAATTTTTCAATTGACTTTTTTTAGAATGTCAAATGACTTTTTAATTCTAATTAATAATATAATTAATTGTAGAGATTAGTGTAATTCATTGCATTATATCTTTACGTGCTTACCTGGTGCAGTGATCGTATGCATTTTTCCTTGTACTCTTGTGCCCAAGACACTCTTCCCAGTCTTCAGCAGTTCCACTTCTACTCTCAGATTGTGTTTGTTTGTATCCACATACGAGGGAAAATGTGATCTTTTCCTGTATGTGGCTTTCATTTGTTTAACATGACATTCTCCAGTTCCATTCATTTTGCTAGAAATGATAGTGTTTCATTCTTCTTTATGACTGAACAATAATTTTGTACAGACCATATTTTCTTTATCCATTCATCTTCTGATTAGTGCATAGCATAGTTATTTTGAAGAGTCCCACAGCAAATAAAGTATATCTATTTTGTATACTGACTTCATTTTCTTGATATTTATCCAGGAGTAGCATAACTGCATCATATGATAGTTCTGGTTTTAGTTTTTTGAGAAATCTCCATACTGTTTTCTGTAATGACTATACTAATTTACATTCCCACCAAAACTGTTTAAATTTAGTTTCCTCTTCCTCTATGTCCTGCACATTCACTTTCAAGTATTATGTTGAAGATATTCACATTTATGTTCATTAGGGATATTAGTCTGTGATTTTTCCTTTTCTTCCTCCATCTTGCCATCTCTCCTTCATTCCTTCCTTCCTTCTGTCCATCCTTCTTGTTGTGGATTTTGTTTTTTATCCTTAGCAGGGTAGTGCTGACCTCATAGAGTGATTCATATGTGTTCCCTCTCCTTCGGTTCCATGGAATAGCCTGAGAAGAGTGTAAGTTTTTCTTTAAAATCTGGGAAAACTCAGTATTAATGCCATCTACTCTTGGGCTTTTCTTTGTTTGGAAGATTTTTATACTGATTCAATCTCATTACTTTTCATTGGTGTATTTAGGGTTTTTTTTAACATCATCTTGACTCAATTTTGTAAGTCATAAGTGCCCCCAAATGTGTCCATTTCTTGTAAATTGTACACTTTCTTAGCATATAGTTTTTCAGAATACTGTCTATTGATTGTTGAATTTCTGTTGTATCACTGGTAATGTTTCCTTTTTCTTACCTCTAATTTTATGTAGGTTCTCTCTATCTCTCCCTCTCAATATATCAATCTTATATATCTTTTCAATGAACCAACTATTTCCTTGGTTGTTTGCATTATTCTTTTATTTTCCATTTTATTTCCACTCAATTATTCCTTCACTCCTACTGTTTTGCCATGTGTTTTTCTACATCGAGATCCATCTTTATATTATTTGAAAACTTTACTTTTTATTTTTCTTTCTATCTTTTCTAGTTTTTTCAAAGACCCAAAAACTTCTAGAATTAATAACCAAATTCAGCAAAGTAGCAGGATGCAAAATCAACCCACAAAAATCAAGTGTTTCTATACACTAATAACTCCGTGAGAAATAAATTAGGAAAACAATACCATTCACAGTAGCACAAAGAAAAATTAAATACCTAGTATTAATCCAACAAAAGAAGTGAAATATCTCTACAATGGCATAAACATGGGGAAGGATTTTTGGAGGAGAACTCCAATAGCAAAAGAAATAATACTGAGAATCAACAAATGGAATCATATCAAATTAAAAGCTTCTGCAAATCAAAAGAAATGACCAACAAAGTAAACAGCCAATTGACAGAAAGAAAAAAAAAAAAACTTTTCCCAGCTATTCCTCCAACAGAGGACTAACATCAAGAATATAAAGAACTCAAAAAATTAGAGGTCCAAAATAAAAGACCCTATAAAAAAATTGACAACCAAAATGAATAGATACTCTCAAAAGAAGAATTACAGATGTCCAATTAATACAAGAAAAAATGTTCAATGTTGCTGGCCCTAAGACAAATGCACATTAAAATTCCATCGAGATACCATTTTACTCCAGAAAGAATGACTAGCACCAAAAAATCAAATAATCACCAGCGCTGGTGAAAATGGGGGAAAATGGAACTCCTCTGCATTGTGGGACTGTAAATTTGCTCAATCGCTTCTCGGCCTTTTGGCTAAGATCAAGTGTAAATTTGCTCAGCCATTATGGAAATCAGTGTGGTAATTTTTCAAAAACTAAAATTGGAAATTCTATTTTGCCTAGTTAAATCTTTCTAGGTATCCTACACAAAGTACTGAACTCATAATATTATAGGGATAAATACATAACTATGTTAATAGCAGCCCAACTTTTAAAATCTAGATCTTAGAAACAGAATATATGCTTATCACAAGACAAATGTATAAAGAAAGTGTGATATTTGTACACAATGGAGTACAACTGTGCCATAAAGAAACAAAGTTGAGGCATTCATACCCAAATGAATGCAATTTGAGAACATAATATTAAGAGAAATAAGTCAAACACAAATTTAAATATCACATGATTTCTCTTATATGAGAAATTCAAAATAAATGCATATATAAATAAAGAGAAAAATAAAAGATAAGAGAAATAGGAAGTAGGGAGAAGTTCAAACAATTAAACTTAATTATTAAACTCTCTATTCATCTTTCAAAAATATTTCCAAGTATTTATAGTAATTTGTTTCATTCTACTAGTTTCTCTTAGTTTACTGAAAAAAGTGTTTTGTGCTATCACCTGTTTGCTTTTTCTAAGAAAGCCTTCTTTGTCTATGACTTCTACTTTGAATAATATTTTGGCCATTATTTTACGATTATGGTTTACAGTGTATTAACTACTGTTATTCTCTAATTATTTTGTATTACATTTTTATTTTTTGAAGTAAGATGAGCTGTTTTTATATTTTCTTTATTAATATTTACATGTATCACATTAAAATCAAGTATCAAAGTAATTTTTTAAAAAGATCACTGCTTCTGTTTTGGTTTTTGTTGTTGTTTGCTTTGGTTTGGTTTGGTTTTTGTGTTTGTTTGTTTGTTTGTTTGTTTGTTTGAGACAAGGTCGCTACACAGTTCAGGCAGGCCTTGAACTCATTATGTAGCCCAGGCTGACCTCCAGTTCACTTCAATCCTCCTGCCTCAGCCTCCTGAGTGCTGGGATCACAGGCATGTGCCACCATGCCTACCAGATCACTGCTTCTGAGATACAGATACCTTTGTTCAGGAGGCTAATGGGAGGGACTTGTGGGTTTTACAGTCAGAAAAGAAACAGAGACTAAGGTCCTGTAACTGTGAGGAACTAAATTGTGCCAAAGCTAAAAGGAGCTTACAAGGACTTTCTTCCTAGTCTCCTCCTAATGAAAACCAAGCCATCAAAACCTTGAATTTAGCCATTAAACCTAGAGCAGAGAAACAAGCCAACTCAGTCTGGATTTCTGACACTCAAAAATAAAGACAAAATTTTGTTATTTTTAGTAGCTAAATTTGTGATACTTTTCTATGGTAGTTACACATTTACACACACATCTAAAGTTATTTCCTTATCTACAGTGTGTGTGGATACAGTGAACCTAATAGATTTTACCCTGATACTTCTGATTCTCAATTCATTGCCAAGGAGTAAATTCCAGGCTTTCTTGCTTATTTATAACTTCTTTTCTAACAGCAACAACTTTCAATACTTGCTATTATTCATGTTAATTGTGTGTGTGTGTATATACACACACACATACACATACATATACACACATATTATTTTAAGAATTGTTCAACTATATGCCTGTGGTAGATGAACTTACCAATATTTGGTATTATATTTTTACAGTATTTCTTATCACCACCCTTGCAAACTAAAAACATATTTTTCAAATTTATTGGTCCTCTTATTGGACCTACATCACTGGCGGTAAGATTTTTTCCATATTATAATGGAATTAAAGTTTTTTTTTCAGAGCCTATGTTCCATACTGAGATTTATCAAAATCTTGGTTCATATTTATAATTTTCATCCAGTATTAAATCAATTTCTATCATGTACAATTCTACAGATTTCTACTGCAATTTTCCACAGTCTCGTACCCAGTGCGCTAATATCATACAGAAAAGTTCTACCACACTAAGATATGCCCTGTATTACTTCTTTTTCTAACACATGTCAATCACTGATACTTTTCCTATGCCTATATTTTCATATTTTGTGTAAATGCAAGCATACAGAGTGAACAGTTTTGTGTATGGATTCTATTATTTACAGAAATGGGCTTAATTCTAGTCCAGAATATTTAACTACCTTGTATTTTTTTAATTTTATTTATTTATTTTATTTTTTATTGAGTTTATTGGTACATTTTAGGTATACGGTACAGTTACATTCATTATTGGGATCTTGTACCTTTACATGACAGGTCTTAGTCCTCATTTTTTCCCCTTGTCCCTGCCCTCCCTCCAACCCTCCTCCCCTCCCCATTTGCAAACACTTCATTTAAAATATCCTGTTTTATGTATATTCCCAATCGCAATAAATGAGAGTTTCCAATATTTTGTGCCTGTAAAAATAATTATTTTTGTCAGATTTTTTTATTTCAGTTAGTGTAGTGATATCGTTATTAATAGTATAGTGATACCATTTAATATCTAGAAAGATAAGAACTGAATCATAATAATTCCAAGTTTAACATTTTGAAGAAATGCCAAACTTCTGAAAATGTTTGTACTATTTCACAGTGCTACTAGCAACACATAAGGATTCCAGTTAACCCAAAATAATGTCAACACTCTTTTGACTTTATTATAGCCATCTTGGATGAATACCTCAAGAATGTTTTTATCAAAATCTTCATGCTCTGTATTTAATTCATCCAATTCATGGGAAAACTTGAATGAAAAAATTGAAAGACATATTTCAATAATAAATCAGTGAACCACATATAATTGCTTTTTTGAAAAGTAAAATCTCACATTCATTTTCATTTCTAGCAGAGATTTCCAACCTCAAGAAAACTATGCTTCTTTTCAGCTCACTTTCTAAGTTCTGCACTGATGTACACATTGACCCGTTAGAGAAAGAGTTTCAAATTAAACAGGGTGAAAATGAAGATGCCATTGTTTTCTTTTTAATTCATATATTATTTAATGATGCATTATAAACCAAATAAATTCTAAAGCTGGCTTTTAGAAGTAAGTATAATTTTTAATAAGTATTTCAATCTTGGAATAATAAAGCTAGAAAACTGTGCTCTATAACAAAATAGAAAAAAATGGTAAGCGCAAAATAAACAAAAATATTGATTGGACCGTATTTTTCCACCATTGGCAAAAAATGTTGTTCAGGTCAATGCCATCAACAAATTAAGATTAAAAATGTAGAATAAGTGTTCCCAGCTGTAATAACTTATTCCTGATAATTCTCACAGTCCAAATAATTGAGCTTCAAACGTAATCTTAATACAACTTAATACAACTATCGTATTTTAAAAAGAATATTGAAGTGCCATAATCTAGAGAAATAAGTAAGTGTTAAAGTGTAATTATAAAAACAAATTTTAAAAAAGACTACCAAAACTCCTGTAGTTGAAACAAGTTTAAAACCTACCATTCTCGCACATAAAAGCTCAGTGCAAAAACATAAACTTTTCTCCATGCGATCCTGTAGGAAAACAAACCAGCAACACAAACCTACTACTGTTCAATAAGGGTGTTCATCCTTTGCCCAAATGAGATTTTGCTGCTGGATTGCCAGCTGGAGGTAGAGAACTAATGAAAAGCAATCAGTTTTATATTAAATGCATGACCCCAAGAGTTTAAAAATACTTTCACTTGATATATTGGTGATTAGTTGTGAGATATTGTCTACTCCAGAAGAAAGGCTTGAAAATGGTCTATCTAAATGGATATCTTGTTCCAACTAAAAATCAATACAGTCTATTTCTAAAAGGAAATAGGAGGGAAATAATGAAATAATGTCTAGGGAAGATTTTACTGTTGTAACATCTATGGAGCATTTTACTGATGTTATAACTTCAG
This sequence comes from Fukomys damarensis, assembly GCF_012274545.1. Classification (NCBI taxonomy): domain Eukaryota; kingdom Metazoa; phylum Chordata; class Mammalia; order Rodentia; family Bathyergidae; genus Fukomys; species Fukomys damarensis. The sequence goes on from NW_022900926.1 coordinate 46,171,415, forward strand.
TGACAATCTTTGTCCTGCTGCTTGTGATGCTGACATGGCTAAGTCTTCATCTCTGGGAGAACTGATATTCTGTGCTTACTCCTAAAGTCCATGGGAACTTCTGAAGCAAATGTTGAAAACCCAGATCATATAGAGTCACCTCACAGACTGTCACTCTGGCCATCCAAGTATCCATGCATTCCTCTTACACAGAATATATCCCTTCTCCAAAAGGTACAAATGGGCACCTTGTCCAGTTATTGCATCTTATTCATATTTTATCTAACATTACTACGTAAACTTCAGGAAAGCTAAACAGTCCAGAAAAGTCAAAATGCACTCATGGTTCTCAGTCTCCCTATGCCCCTACTCCATACACACCCAATATGCAGTGATGGAAAAGCAAGCAATAACCACAATAAAAACAGTGAAGTAACAACCCCCATTATTTCAATACAACTGTGAAAAAAAAATCACTTTCAATCAAAACTTCATGAACTCCTGTTGTGGCAGTGGGAGAAATTGCTTGACTAGACTATGTTCTCTGGAGGAACTTTGTCATTCATTTTTCATTTGACACCCTTTGATTCACCAATTGAGAAATATTCTTTGGCTCCTGAAGTCCATGGCCACTTCTGAAGCAAATTTTCGAGACCCAGGCCACTTGCAGCCACTGCACAGTTTTGCTAGCCTCTTTGCAAGTGCACTTTTAGGAAACCAACCCTAAAAAAGAAGATCCTATAAAAATTTTGCAATATACTAGAAGAGCTATACAAAGCACACTGTGGAGATGATTTGCTGTAAAAAAAGAAAAAAAAGAAAAAAGAAAAGAACACTTAGGCAACAAGTATACATCCCATGAGGAAAACAACATTGTAAAAGAAGTTAAAAGAAATTAAGAAGACAAGAAAATGAAATATAAAAATAAAGCCATAAGGTATATTCATGCTGGGGATTTAGCTCAGCAGTGCCATGCCTGCCTGGCAAGCATGGGTCCTCAGTTTGATTCCTGTTACCAAAATAATAATAATAATAATAATAATAATAATAATAATAATAATTTTAAATGACCAGATATTATTAGGACAAAGTGTTAAATGGTGTTAGAGGATTATTAAATAAAAGAATTGAAAATACTAAGAAAAAAATCAATGCCTTTTATTAGAATGTCAAGAATAAATGCTCATATGTATATATGAATAGGTGAATTAATTTATATATGTTATGTGCAATTAAAACAGTTTTATAGGACAAATTTTTATTTTCTGCATTAAAAATACTTTTCAAATTGTTAATATTGAAATTTTAAAAATACTTAAGGTACTATACCACAAGATGGCAGGAATGCCTGGTGTATTAATTCACTCTATTGGATTTGCTTTGCCCTATGTTGAAATTTCAATTCTATAATTCACAAGCTTCAACATGACTATTTGTGTATTTTTGCATTTATTTTAAACAAAGTAATCTTAATTATAATACTTAATTATAATATTTTTCTCAGGCAATATCGGCTAATCATGTTATGGATGAAATCATTTAAAATATAAAATTAAAATATATTCATGGCCTTTAACTTCTGTTAACTTTTAAATTAATTTCCCATCTTAATAAGCTAAAAGCCTGCTGAATATTATCAGACTTTGAGATGCCTAAATCTATGTATGTTCCAAGTAAAACTAAAAAAAGTAGATATATCTGATAAAAATTACTTTTTAAGTAGTTTCCAATGTTAATATTTATAAAAGTCTAAATTTTGCAACAGTTTCTGACCCCAACTTGATGTAACCATATTAAAACTAGAAAAGTCAAGCTCTCTGCTAAAAAAGAAATATTCAGCAAATGACAAAGTGGAGGGCAGATGAAGTTCTGTACAAACGGAGGATGTGTCAGTCAGTACCTCCTCCTTTCAGAGGCCTCAGAATTCACCTGGGGTACTGATCCTCCTCTGTGGCTGGAAATTTTCCCAGGCAGGAAATGAGGTAAATGTTGGTTCACAATCGCTGCTTTTGGCCTCCAATACTTTCTCACATCTTCTTTCAGACGACAGAGGTTATCAAGTTGTCAAGTTCCTGTTCTTTTGCCTTAGACACCCAAGAAGACACAAATCACTTGTTAAATGTTTTACTTTCCTCTTTTCTTTCAGATCAAAGTGAATATATATAAATTTACATATCTATATATCTATATATAAGCACACTTGCATACATATATATATTTATGAAATATGTGTTTCTAAAGTATTTCCTTCTAATAGGTGTCCTAATTATATGCATGTATTTGTTGTTTTGGTCAATTCTTTATATATTGGTACAGAAAATATGTTTTCAATAGACCAGAGTTCTTACATTTTAAAATAAAGATTACTTAATAGAATTTTTTTGAAGCAACAACATGCACACAGCAGATAGAGCAGAGAGTACAGAGAGTCCTTAAACAAGCCCCCCACCAGGCCTCTTAACTACAATATCCTGGCCCACAGTATTGAATTGTAACTAATAAGCCCACCTTGATACACCATTGTTCTGTGTCCATAGTTTATTTAGGGTTCACTCTCAGGGTTGTGTGTTCTACGGATTTTGACAAATGTTCAATGGCATGAACCTGCCAAAGTAAGTTAATAGAGAATAGTTTTACTGCCTTAATTACTTCCTATATTCTGTGCATTCCTCTCTCCCTCTCCCCTCGCACCTTGCAGCTCCTAGTCTTTTTATCATCTCCATAGTTTTGTCCTTTTCAGAATGCCATACAATTGGAATCACACAGTGTGTCACCTTTTAGATTGGCTTCTTTCACTCAGATATATGCACATAACAGTCTTCCATTTCTATTTATAGTTTGATAGCTCAGTTTCTGTCAGCACAGTGCCTTATTGTTTATATGTAGCACTTATTAAATCATTCACCTGTGGAAAGACATATTCATTGCTTACACATTTTGAAAATTATGAACAAAGCTTTTTTTTTATCCATGATCAGGTTTTGTGTGGAGATAAGTTTTAAATTGGAGAGGTGAGAAGTCTAAAGTAATGCAATTATTATATGCTGGATCATATAGTAAGAATACACATAGTAAAACAAATTACCAAAATGCATTTCTTTCTTTTCTTTTTATTTTGATATCAGGGATTGAACTCAGGTCCTTGAGCTTGGGAGGCAAGCAGTGGAACTACCAAACTAAATCCGCGGCCTACAAGTTGCATTTCAAATGGCTTCATAATATTACAGTCTTTGCAGAAATAAATTAGTGTCCCTGTTTTTCCACATCATTATTAGCATTTATTATGGTTAGTAATTTGGCTTAATAGGCATATTATATCACTTTATTGATTTTAATATGCAAATTATGTCACTTGATAGTTAACATGTTTTTACTTGTCATCTGTATATCTACTATTCAAGTCATTTCCCATTCTTATTAGGCTGCATGTTACTTTGTTGTAGAGTTTCAGTTATTTCTATATTTCAAATACATGTGAAATATTTTTGTTTGCTTGTTTTCATGCTGGGGATTGAATTCAGGGTCTCAAATATTCTGAGCAAGCACAATACCCCTTAGCCAAAGCCCTAGACCTTGTGACATATATCTTCAACAAATATTTTCTTCTGTTGGCTTCCCTTATTATTTCACAGGTCTTCCTCAGAATTAAAATTTTAAGTTCAATAAATGCAGCTAATCAGTCATTTCTTTCTGTGATGGAATCTTCTATATTTTATGAATGAACTCACCAACACACCCAAGACCCACTATCTCTTTTCCTTATGTTATATTTTAGCAGTTTTAAAGCTTTTATGTTTTATGTTGACTTTGTGATACATTTTGAACTAAATTTTGTGAATAAATATCTGTGCCTAAAATTATTTTTCTTGCATGTGGAAGTACAATTATTTCAGAGTCACTCTGGTGAAAGTCTGTGTTGGTTGCATCAGAGTACTCTCCTTCTTGTCAAACATCAGTTAAATGTAGTTTTATGGCCCAATTTTTGCCTCCCCCTATTGGTCTAGTAGACTATTTTTCCCAATTCTACAATATCTTTATTCCTGTAGCTTTGTAGAAAACCCTGAAATTGATTTTATTGTAAAGAGTAGAATAATGAGCAGTAGAGGCTACAAAGTATGGGAAGAGGGGAATAGTGGAAGATTAACTTGTAAGTATCAAAATATAACACATAAGATATGCTCAGCATTCAAAAATCAGCTAATATAATCTATAACAGCAACATACTCTAGTAGAAAAGTCACTTGGTCATTTTGACAAATGCAATAAAATCATTTGACAAATTCAGTGTCCATTGATGGCATTCCTCACAAACTTGGAATAAAGAGGAACATCCTTAGTTAATAAAAATCGTATTCTGGAACAACAATTCACATTATGGTTAATGGTGAGAAACTCAAAGCATTCCCTCAAAGATCAGATATAAGGCAAGATGTCTTTCCTTAACACTCCATTTTTTTCTGATTTTCTTTCCAGTTTTAAAATGAAGTGTCTATGTGTTTTAGAATTGTAAGAGTTAGTCCCAGTAGTTTTTAAAAGTTTTTTCATTGACATGAAATAACTGCACATTTTTGATGTGATAATTCAATGAGTGTATAATAGGTAATGATCAAGTAGGGTAATGGTTATTTTCATCTCCTTAACTACTTATTTCCTAGTGTGTTCAGAATCTTCTAATTCTCTCTAAAATATATATCAAGTTGTAAAATCTAGTTCTCCTACTCTTCGTAGAGCACTCTAACTTTTCTCTAACTATATTTCGGTAACCAACTTCAGTCACTGTCTCATCTTCCTTCCAGCTTTTCTCTCCTCCAGCCTCTATTATTGTACTCTTCTTAGCTTCTACATACACATGAGAATGTGTGGTGTTTATCTTTCTGAGCATACCTTACTTTATTTAAGCCACGATGGTTTATATTTCCCTGATGTGATCCTGTCGATCTATAGCACTAGAACAAGTTTCTGTTCTGTTGCTGAATATTTTTTTTTTATAAATAAAAAGAAAGGATTGTTTTGAGAGAGCAGGAGTTAAAAGCCACTATTTTTATTACATCCTCACACCGGCCCCTGCTCTATGAAGCAGCACTCGCCCTCCCTTCACCTCCAGCACACGTGTTGTTGGGGTTTATATCTAGAAGTCCCCAAGAGCCTCATGTGCTCACAGGCGAGGCTTTCGGAAGAGGATTGGACCATGGGTCTCTGTGGCTGACTTGCTGTTAGGAGCTGGGGCCTGGTCAGAGAGTAGGTCTGCGGGGGTGTGCCCTGGAAGAGTGCATCTCCTTTATTGGCTCCTCACTCCTCTGTTTGCTTGTTGGCTGCCATAAGGGGAGCAGCTTTCCTCCTTGAAAGCACTTCTGCCAGGTCTTTCTGTGTTTAATCTTGCTGAATGCGGACTGACACTTCACACTGTGAGCCAAACTGAACCTCTCCTCCGTGTGGGTGTCAGGTATTTTGTCCCAGCCATGAGAAAGTAACTAAGACACGTGTAGACACTTACAGGTACACACAGAGGAACGCACATTCATACACACATATTACAGGCCACAACGATATTTTTTTTTTATTTTTTGCTAGCTTTTTGATATTGATTTGGTAGTCATGGTTCTCCCTTGCTTCTCTAATACCTTCAAAGTTAATTCTGTGTTGGCAGCAAAATACACTGATATAAGGAAAAGTATGTACTTTTTAAGTGAATGATTCCATGAGTTCTTTTAGCTTTTACAAAAGTTTTTCTACTTTGTAATTTAGAAATCCTTATTCCTAAAGTGGACTTTAGCACGTGGCATGCCTGTAAAATTTCTGTCATCAATTTGCTTGTCATCACTTAATGTGCAAGGATAAGGTATAAGAAACTTTTCTTTCTTTTTCAAGTGGTTGAGCAACAGTGGTTCTAACAACAAAGGGAAGAAGTCTATATTGCAATTTAATTAAATTATATACATTTATTTATAGTTCAGAAAGATCTTCTCTGCTGTAGAACCATAATTAGCAACAAACCATAAGGATCTGGAATGGCAAATCTTTGATATCTCTGGATCCGGCTTCCCTCTGATCTCACATGGGAATTTAATATTTTAATATCTTTAAAACAGGAGAAACATGGAAAGAAGAATGGGAAACTACATTATTTGCATATAGCAAAATATTTCTTTTAAGATAAATAAATTAAAAAGAAGTAAAGATTTTTTCCTAGGAAACAGCAGAGGAAATGTATAACATCAAATATTGGAAATTGCCTCCATACAAGTGAATGCCAAGACAGAGGCAGTTATTTTCCTTAATTTTTTCCAAACCCTTCTAAATTCTCTAACAGATGAGCTGTGAGCATTTTGTACTCCACTTAAAATTGCTGTTTACAGCAGCTCATATGGAAGAGGGGTGGGAGGAGACTAAATGTTTTAATGATGGTTAATCTTTGTCATGTTTACCATATTTGAAATGTTTATCCCCTCAGCACCACACTGTCAAGATTCTTCCCCATCTTTCTCCAGAAAGCACTGGAATGGGTCAGGGCAAAAGAAAATGCAATTTACATTCCGTGTTTACACAGGTGGGAAGAGTTGGGAATTAATTAATCAATTTATTAATTAATTTATTTTTGAACCAGGGATAGAACTCAAGACCTTCTGCTTGCAAGGCAGGTGGCAGAACCACTAAGCTACATCTCTGGCTCACGTGTTGAAACATTCAATGGCTCAGGAGTGGATATTTGCCTGCTGGGCTCCTCTAATGATTGCCAAAGTTTTGGAGTGAGAAATTGTAGCGCGTTCACTTGATCATGCTCAGCAATAGCTAATGAGCTCTTCTGAATGGAGTGTGCAGACAATGGTCAATGACAGTGAAAGACAAGAACAATATTTAATTATCTCTGTCTTGAAAAACAAAAGAAGGACCTGTTTTTATCTTTAACCCTTGTGTTCTCTGGGAGGCCCACTGGAAACCATTGCCAGGAGATTTTTCTGGCCAAGTAAGTCTTTGGAAACTGTAGAAAAAGTCTCCTCACATCTACCAGTGGGAAAGTACAGAATGAATAATACTTTGCTATAAGGGTTTTTTTTTCAGCTTTAATTGAGTTTATTGGTACATGCTATAAGGCTTTTAAGGTGATGTGAAGATGAAAGTGTTACCTCCTCAAACTCATAATAGGGTGGTAGGAAAGCCAAATGCACATGCACAAATTGAGGAAAATCAGTATTTTTGGAATTATTCCATGAGTTTTACCAGCTAGTGAGACTTAGAAATATCATTGAAGAATGTAGCTATCATCCACTCTAAAGATTAACAAGACTGAAAGCATTATCATGATGTAGATATGATGTAGATAACAGGAAGTAAATATGGAGGCTAAAAGTAACCTTAGATCCATTTCCAACAACATCTAATGAGCAACCAAGTTAACAGGAGGTCACGTACTATCTCTATCCTTCCCCACTTTTTGACAGAGACATCACAATGTCTAAACTATAGGTTTCACTATATTGCAAAAAGGTAACTGAAATAATTGGTTTAGCAAAATCAGAAATTAAAGGAGTTATTCTCTTTTTATAAAATTTTCTCCCTTATGAATCATTGTGATTACAATGTAGACCTACTTTTGAAATTACATAATTCTTTTCTACATGAAGATAAATTATTTCTCTTTGTTTTCTATTTAGTCTCCTTCATTCTTTGCCTGGCTTTTTGTCTGATCATTAGTTTCACGAGAAGAGGGGATGAGGTCCTGTTTCCAGGACCCTGCTCCAGAAGAATCAAAATGTGTCCATTCCCAGCCACCCTATACTCCAGAGTAATCACTGTCACTTTGCAGTGAAATACCCTCTGACACTTTCTTAAACATAGCACAACCAGGCTGAGCCCAGGCACTAGACAGTCCCAGCAACACCAATTCTCACCAAGCCTGGCTCTGACCCACACTGACCTGCTGCTCAGGATTCAGCCTGCCATAGATCCCAGAACTTGGAACTCACTCAGAAATAACCTGGGCTTCAAGTACTAAAAAGGAGAATGTGTATTAGTTTTGTCAGTCAATATAATACATGAATGACTGAATGGCTTGAACAAGAAAAATTTATTTTCTCACAGTTTCAAAAGCTAGATGTTCAAAATCAAGATGCCCTGGGTATTTCCTGGTGAGGGCCTTCTTTCTGACTTGCAGGTCACCACCTTCACACTGTGTCCTCACATGGTCTCTGCCCTGTATGTGGGGGAGGGGCACATCCTGGTGTCTTTTATAAGCACATGAATACTATTGGATCAGGATGCCAACATTGTGATTTTATTGAAGTTCAATTACTTTCTCAGTAGTCTGTTCTCCAAAGAAATACATAATGTGGGTTTGTGTGTCACCATATGCCTTTGAAGGTGGTCACAACACACCCATTCAATACATAACAGCAGAATAAAGATCTACCTTGCACAATTCAATATTTTGTTTTTTTTT
>NW_022900926.1:46180243-46189298 GCF_012274545.1 Fukomys damarensis
TTCAATATTTTTTTTTTTTAACTTAACTCTTCTCTATTACAACACTACCATAAATGCATAATGACTTTAATTTCTAATATACTTCATGAGGTGGATGTATTCTGATTTATTTAGGCATTTTGTCTTCCCATTGTTGAATATATCATTAGTTTATAATGTATTTACCCTTACATGTAATTATATACTGAAAAATTTTATCATCACTCTAGAAAGTTGAGGCTGGAGAATAGTGATTTTGAGTCTGGCCTGGACAACTTAATGACTTAACAAGACGTTACCTCAAAATGAAAAGTTTTGGAGCTATGGCTCAGTGTTGAAGGTCCTGAAGTCAAGTACCAGTGTTGCACCAAAAATGCCTCGAACTTTTGTAGTGTAACTTATTTTCTTAGAAGTAAAACAATTTGAATTAGTAAGGCAAATTAAGTGAATATATCAAACATATTAATAAATTAATATGCATTAGTAACCCTTGTAAAAGAATAAACATATGATTACTTTCCCTTTTAAGATCTAGAAAGAGAAGACTGTGTTTTTTGTTATCATTATTTGGTTTTTGGTTTGCTTATTTGTTGAAGATTGAGGCATGAAACTAAAGATAAAGTTTGACAGAGAACAAGTCACAAAACTGGGTCCATGGACAAAGTTGAGTAGACTGGCTTGAAAGTATCATTTCAGGGAAGTAAATCCCAGTGTGTTAGATTGCTGAGTTTGTGTCTCGTAACTCCGATGAATAGAATCGAGGATGAGGAAGGTTAAGAGTAGAAAGAATTGATTGAGAAGATGCTCCTGAGAAGCAGGAGAGGCCACAGAATTGAGGTGCCCTTGAGGTTCTTTATCTAGCAGTTTTTTATACAGCAATATCACCTCACAGGTTCTCTTGTATCAAGTTATAAAACCAGCCTATAGGGTTACAAATAAAGTCACTTAGCTAATATTGATCTGCTAGAAAACGAGGTAAGTAGGAAGGTTACAGAGTACTGAGAAAAACAAAGGATTTCAGAAAGGGGTAGAAGTGAGTGTTAGAGTGCTCTGGTCATTTATCTAAGTGTTTGTTAGATGCTTTGTACAGGTTTGTTATATTGTTTAGGCTTACTGGATCAGAGAGTTAGAGTACAGCTTTGGACTGTTGTTTATCTCTGTGGAGGTTCTCCGGCCCAGCCATTGTCTCCATTTGGGGGCTACCTTCTGTCAACTCAGCCCTCCACAATAACCTGTCTAGCCTCATCTGTGTTCTGACTCCATTTTGGACCTGGTCCCTTTCTCACTGCGTATCAGTCTCTACCTGACATAGCTATGTGCAATAGTGTGAAAGAAGAGCAGATACTTTTTTATTGCTACAGTTTAGGTATACAGTACAGTTACAGTCATCATTGGGGTCTTGTACCTTTACACGACATATCTTGGTTCTTATTTTTTCCCCATTCCGCTTTACCCCTTCACCCTTCCCTATTTCCAAAGACTTTGTTTCTATTTTTTTCCCTTTCTCTTATTTTTTTCTTTTACCTTCTTTCCTTTTCCCTGACCCTCCCATATCCCCTACAGCTTTACATCTTTTCTTCCTATTAAACAATATCACTCACACATTTTGGTCCTTATTTATTCTTTTAGTTTATTACACCAGAGAAACTATATGGGGTTTACAAATGTGTGTCCTATTAATTTCATTTAAGAGTATGTCCTCAATGTGCATTGAAGAGGATATAAGAAAATGGAATGACATCCCTTACTCCTGGATAGGAAGAACCAATATAGTGAAAATGGCCATATTTCCAAAACTTCTATGCAGATTCAATGAAATCCATATTGAAATCCCAACAGTACATTTCATAGAACTAGAGAAAACAATACAAAAATTCATTAGGAACCAAAAGAGATCTAGAATAGCAAAAAACATTCTAGGCAACAGAGACATGGCAGGAGCTATCAAAATCCCCAACTTGAAACAATACTACAAACCCACTGTGATAAAAACAGCACGGTACTGGCAAGTAGCAGATTATTTTTAAAAGAATGACCCAAGACACTGAGAAGCTCAATGAATGAACCACAGCCCTTATAACTTCTGGTTTGAATAAATGCTGATTTAAAATCGCTTCAATAACTAGCAAGGGCTAATCAAACTAATACTTGTAATGCAGTGGTTGGGAGTTTGTCTTAGTCATTTCTCTTTGCTGAGACAAAATACCTGACACCCAGAGCTTAAGGAGAGAAAGGTTTATTTTGCCCACATTTCAGCCCATAGTCCCCTGGCTCCAAGGTAGGGTGAAATGGTGCAGAGACATGGCTGACAGGAAGCAAAGAGCAAAGGGAGGATCTAGGGAAGGAGACGATCCTTCCAGGACACACCCCAGAGACCTGTCTCTTCTGACCAGACCCCACTTCAAGGGCAGGTCAGTGATGATCCTCCCATAAACCAAGGGGACAACTAGGTGTAAACCAGAACTGAGCTCTTACTGCTAAATGGGCAAGGTGCAAAGCCACTCCTAGTTTCCAAAGAGAACACCCCCAATCAGACTGCTGCACTTCAAGGAAGGGGATTTAGGTCCTTAGCATCAATAGGTGTTCTACAGAACTTCCTTCAGATGCAGTACTTTCAGTTATTGCTATTGCACCACTGGAGGTATCCTTCTGCAGCCCAGACCACCATCACTCTGCTGTTCCTTTGAAGATTCTTCTCTTGTCACATTGCTAATGAATTTGGATAATGTTATTTGTTACTCCCCCACCTTGTACTAAACATTTTAATAATTTTAATAATTGTTTCCTGTGTTTTGTTTCCTAGCAACGGCATTATTCTCAATTCATGTGTTCTGTTTTGCTATTCTGCTTTTCTGTAAATGGGGATGAGGTGAGGTTAAGGTTGAAAATCTTTTCAAAACAACTCAAGAAATCATGAGAGAGAGCAAGATAATAGATCAGTCTTCAAAAGTGAAAAGGGCTGGAGTGTCTAGTATATCACAAAGTACTCATTGGTAGCTCTGAGTCATTGACACAAGTTCACAGTTGTAGTGACCAGCACAGTAGGCTCCAGCAATGTGAGAGCACTGACCACTGGAAACATGGTTATCTAAATCAAGGTGGGAATATATTTAAAATATACAAAAATTTCCACCACCAATGGCCACACATCTCCCCAGTTTACTGGATGGGGGAAAGAGCTGCTAATAATAATATTTAGAGGACAACAATTAGCACAAATTATTAGATGTCCCTGATGTTCACTGTAATACAGTAAGTGGACCATAACGATTTTAGATAGTTTTCAGTTGTGTAGGGTAGACATACTATCTATTATTATTTGGAGCATAAAAAGCGATATTCAATTTATGTGTATACTGTTAAATTATATGATTTTTATTGAAATTATTAAAAACACCATTACAGAAGGTTTATTTTATTTGCTTATTTTTGTGTTAATACATTTGTGATGCATAATGAATGTATTGATGACAGGGAATTGATATTGAATTTTAATCTTCTTTACTCTTTCTCCTCCCTTCCTTGCAGCCTTTCTCCACCTTTTCATGCCCTTTCTGCCTCTATAATGTTTATATCACTTTCATATCTTTTATTTTGCTTTTTAATTATTTATACATTGAGTTTCTCATAAAATAGAAACCATGAATATTTAACCTTCCTTTACAGAAATTTTATATGTAAAGAAAGTTATCATTCTGGCTACATTTTTGCATCTTTAATTCTAAAACCATTGAGTACACATGTTTTTTTCTTTCCCTTTCTGGGATGAGCAGTTCAGCTGCACAGAAGGCCCGAGACGGGGCAGACCAGTGCAGTTATGCAGGATGAAACTCAGTCTGTAAATTAATAAGTATACCTTAAATAATTGAGCAGGTAAAATAATAAGGATCCTTTCAATATTAAGGTGATCACAAAACTTTGTAAACAAATCCTGCCTTTTTCAAGTTAAATGTCTCTGAATGTAGAAATAACTCAGAATCACCAGCTGGTGCTTATTGTTTTCTATTTTGTAAAAGCTGTCTCACTTTTGTACGTCTCAACCAGCTCATGAGTAAAGCAGGTCAAATCATGTCTATCTCTATTTTGAGGATTAGAAAACCATCTAATTTGAAGGAATATGATTGATAATTAGGGTCATACACAGGAAATTTGAAACAGAAAAAAGACATACTGAAAAAATAAACCAATAAGCCACCCATATTTGCTTTTTCAAAAATTAAAATCTTTTGAAAATAAAATAAAACAAAATTAAAATCTCTCATTCATTTTCATTTCTATCAGATATTTCCATCTTCAATAAAACTATGCTTCTTTTCAGCTCAATTTTTGTGCTGTGTATGGAGTGAAGATGAAAGAGAGGAGAGGAAAAAAAAAGCCTCATCAATACTTAGTGGACTAAAAGAAATGTCAGGACCACTCTCCATTTTTTCACTGGTACTGTTTTTGCTAAGATGCTAAGGCATTTTCCTGTAGAAAGCACTAAGCATTAATTCATGGTAGTTTAAGGATGGATAAAACAAGGTATTGAAAATATTGTATAGCCCCCATCCCACACTGCAAAGGTTTATAACACATCAGTATAATTAAGATTTAACATGAGAGAGGAGTACTTAGTGATCCAGGGTCTTGAGTATGTTCGGGCTGATTAGCTTTTGTTTTGAATTTAAGAACAGGAGTAGATGTCAAAGCAGATGTGGGATAAAGAAACCAGCAGAGAAGGCTCGGACCTCCTGACCATTCTTATTTTGACCTTATTTCACTTCTCCAACTATCCCCAACGCAGGTACCACAAAGAGTTTCACTTTCTAGTAGTTATAATGGGCACTTGGCAACACTATAAATCTAGATTGACAGGATGATCATCCAATAGCAGAGTGAGAGCCTCCGAACCAAAAGGAAGAGGTGGGGCAAAACAAAACGTTAGAAATTTCCAACCGCTCGGCAACTTGCAGCAATTAAGAGGTCTCCAGCACTGGGTCTAGGGGTCAGTCCAAACCTTGTTATGTCAAGATGTCTCTTTCCAAAAAGTTGACTTTGGACAAATTAGATGTCAAGGGGAAACGAGTCGTGATGAGGGTAGACTTCAATGTCCCCATGAAGAATCAACAGATTACAAATAACCAGAGAATCAAAGCTGCCATCCCAAGTATCAAGCACTGCTTGGATCACGGAGCCAAGTGTGTTGTTCTTATGAGTCACCTAGGCCGGCCTGATGGTGTTGCCATGCCTGAAAAATACTCCTTGGAGCCAGTTGCTGCTGAGCTCAAAACTTTGCTGGGCAAAAATGTTCTGTTCCTGAAGGACTGTGTGGGTCCAGAAGTAGAGAAAGCCTGTGCCAGCCCTGCCACTGGTTCAGTTATCCTACTGGAGAATCTGCGTTTCCATGTGGAGGAAGAAGGAAAAGGCCAAGATCCTTCTGGGAAGAAGCTGCAAGCTGAGCCAGATAAAGTAGAAGCCTTCCGAGCATCCCTCTCCAAGCTGGGTGATGTCTATGTTAATGATGCTTTTGGCACTGCGCACCGGGCTCACAGTTCCATGGTAGGTGTGAATCTGCCTCAGAAGGCATCTGGATTCCTGATGAAGAAAGAGCTGGAATACCTTGCCAAAGCCTTGGAAAACCCAGAGAGACCCTTTCTGGCTATACTTGGAGGAGCCAAAGTGGCAGACAAGATCCAACTCATCAAAAATATGCTGGACAAGGTCAATCACATGATTATTGGTGGTGGGATGGCTTACACCTTCCTTAAGGTACTCAATGGCATGGAGATCGGTGCCTCTTTGTTTGATGAAGAGGGGGCCAAGATTGTCCAAGATATCATGGAAAAAGCAGTTAAGAATGGTGTCAAGATTACCTTCCCTATTGATTTCATCACCGCTGACAAGTTTGATGAGAGTGCTCAAATTGGGAAAGCCACTATAGAATCTGGCATACCTCCTGGCTGGATGGGTTTGGACTGTGGTTCTGAAAGTAATAAAAAGTTTGCTCAAGTTGTGGCCCAAGCAAAGCTAATTGTTTGGAATGGCCCTGTAGGAGTGTTTGAATGGGAAGCTTTTGCTAAAGGAACCAAAGCCCTCATGGATGAGATTGTGAAGGCCACTTCCAAAGGCTGTGTCACCATCATAGGAGGTGGAGATACTGCTACCTGCTGTGCCAAGTGGAACACTGAAGATAAAGTCAGCCATGTGAGCACTGGAGGGGGTGCCAGTCTGGAGCTTCTGGAAGGTAAAATCCTTCCTGGAGTGGAGGCCCTCAGCAACTTGTAATCAATAGAACGCTCCTTCCTGCTGTTCTTGTCCACCGTCTTTAGTCAGCTTAGTACTTTTATATCTCAATTTGGTTTTGGTTAAAATCTACCCCTCATAAGACCCACACAAGGACAAAATCACTGGAACCTCAGGAACTCTTAACATCCATACAACAACTCGGTTTATTTCAGTGCTGTCATGCATTTGCCTGCTGTCCTCAAAATAATACTTGGACTTCACCATTGTGCTCTATAGGAACAATATCTTAAATTGCCTATTAAAAAAAGCTGAATAATTTGTGTGTTCATTTAGTCCTGCTTTGTTAACGTTTCTCTGTTTCAAGCAGGGAAAAAGGACCGACTCAAGTTATTGTGGATTGATGGGGTAAAGGATGACAAAATGTTAAATAATGAAAGTGCTTAAACAGAAAAAATTTTACCTGTAATACATCCTAAATATCTTTAAAGATCTACTAGAAGAAAATTGATACCTAAATAAGAAAAGAGGAAATGATATTCAGTAAGCCTAAGAATTTAAGAAAAAAATGCAGACACAAGAAAGAAATTAAATCTGTGTCTGTGGATGTGCATATATCTCTGTTAGAAAAGGAATGTCAAATGAAATTCAGGATATAAATGGAGAAGTAGGGCAAGGGATTTAGCTAAGTGGTTCTGCTGCTTGCCTTTCAAGCTCAAGGCTCTGAGTTCAATCTCCAGAACCAATAAGTAAATAAATAAATAAATGGAGAAGTAAAGGTTTTATTTTTAAAGCAAATATATTTAATAATGGATCATAAACCAATAAATTGTAAAAGTGGATTTTAGTGATGAATATAAATTTGTATACAAGTAATTTAGTATTGAAAAGTAGAGATATAACAACTCTGGTATATTTAAAATAATAAAGGCAAAATTATTGATTGAAGAATATTTTTCCTGTATGGGTAAAGAGAAGAATCAAGGCAATACTGTCAAAATTTAAGATTAAAAATGCACCCTAAGCTTTCCCAGGTCTGACTTATTTCCTATAACTTCTAGATCAATTGCATATGTTAAATATCTAGAATAATTAAGCTTCAAATGTAAATTTTAATACTGCATCATATTTTAAGGAGAATGTTTAAAAGGTCATGGGAATCTCAAGGAATAAACAGGAACCAAAGTATAATTTTTTATAAAGATAAAAAAGATACAACTAAAATTTCCATAATCAAAACAAGTCTAGAATATTATCTTCTCACATTAAAGTACATGATAAAAATATAGGCTTTTTCTCCATGAGATCATGTAGGGAACCAAACCAGGGAAACTAATCTACTGCTCAGTAAAGGTGTTCAGTCCTTGTTTGAAGTATTTGAGAGTTTGCTACTGGATTGCCACCCTGAAGTGGAAAGCAATATGTTTTATATAAATGCATGACTTCAAGGGTTTGAAAATTATTTACACTTATTGTATTGGGAATTAATTGTGTGATAATGTCTGTTCTTCAAGGAAGGTCTGATAATGTCTTCTTTCTAGCTGGACACCTTGTTCTAACAAAAATAAAACAATCTATTTCCACAAGGAGGTAGGAAGGTTGTAATGAATGGGGAAAATTTGCTGTTCTGCTAGACTGTTATTCTGGCCACCCAAGTATTCATGTACCCTTCTTACAAACATCCCTTCTCCAACAGATGCAATCAAATATTTTGTCTAGTTATTGTGTCTTATTCAAGTTTTAATATCTCTGGGTGGCAAATCACCCTTTCTGTGTGATCTAGATGAGAACACAACCTTCTGGCAAAGTAAAAAGCAAACATTATTCTCAGGCATTCCTATACCCCCATTCCACGCACACCCAATATACAATGATGGAGAAGCAAGAAGACCACAATGAAAATGATGAAGTAAATTAAATCTATTGGTTAATTAAAATTGTGAAAGAAATCATGATATATCAGAACTTCAAGAACGCCCTGTCCTGGCAGTGGAAAAATTCCTTAGTTATAGGAATTCTGTTCTGTGCATGAACTTTCTTATTCATTTTTCACTTCTGGCCTTTGGTGACCAATTGGGAAATTTTTCTCTGGAGATATAGGGCACATTGAGCCACTGTACCAATTTCCTACTCTTCTTCTTTCTGGTATACTTTTCCAAAAACAAAAATTTGTTTCTGTGTTGGTCAACTAAAAGCCTTTGAAGACAGAATAGTGCTTTTAAACCTTCTCATGAGTCAAGTGTTTTGGTTCATTTAATTTCAAAAACATAAATAAGACAGAAACATGTATATGACTGCCTTTGATCTATACAGACCAAATAACCATATATACATTTAAAACATTTCTAGTGTTTAAACAGACCTCATTATAATTGTCATTTCAGTCTTCTGAAATACTAGCCATGACTATTAATATACAATTAGTGTGCTTGATTTATTGGACTAAACACTAATCACTGACTTCCAAATACAAGGCATCAAACAGCCACTTCACTTAATGTACTTTGGTGATTTGCTGTGTATGCTTTTTTATGCTTCATTTTACCCAAAAACAAAAAACAAAAAAAACTGTCCTGTTAATGAATTGAACCACCTTATCCATAGGCATTTATGTACAGCCCATAGATACACACACCTGAGAGTGTAGTAAGATATGCAATTTGATGGTGTTTTCCACTTATTCTGAGAGGTCAAGTCCACCTCAAACTGTGACAGTAAACATTTAGTAACTTGCACTCAACTCCTCATAGTTGTCACCATCAAGAACAAGTAAAGGGGGCCAGGGATTTAGCTCAGTGGTTCGGTGGCCTGCCTTGCAAGCTCAAGGACCTGAGTTCAATCCCCGGTACCTAAA
>NW_022900926.1:46189352-46201546 GCF_012274545.1 Fukomys damarensis
CTAAAAAAAAAAAAAAAAAAAAAAAAGGAACAAGTAAAGGCAGATGGGTCAAATGAATTGCTGTTGGCTTAGAAAGTACTGTGATTTGTTGACTCACTAACCAGAATGACCTAAAGCAACTCTATTAGTGGTCAGAAGTAAACTGATTGGGACAGGATCATCAAAGTGAAGCCACCAGACGCATCCCAAGAAAGTACTGCACAATTATAGTCAATAAGTGCAACAATTTTCACTTTTTCTCACCAACTCAGGAGCTCATCTCACTCTTAAGTTTATTCACCTAATTTCTCTATCAGTTATGGCAATTTAAAGTTTAATAATAGTTAGGTAAATAATCCTATTAAATTTCTTATGACTTATCAACTAACTGGAACAAGTAGGATTATTTTGACTATTAAAAAGTAAATGTACTACATAATGTTAAAATTAATTTTCTGTTAATTAATGATGACATTAATCTTACAAGTAGGACAATAAATTAAGTGTAAAAAGTAAGCATATTATTTTGCATTTATCAGCCAAGAGGAACTATCATTTAATTAAGTTTTAAATATCAAATCTGCCATGTCCTTATTTCAAAACATAATGATGATCAAACATGCCAGTTTTTATTTTTTTTGGTACCAGGGATCAAACTTGAGACCTTGTGCTTATGAGGCAGGTGGCAGAAACATTGAGTTAAAAGCCCAGCCCATACATTCTATTTTTTGAAAGTTAGGACATATACATTCTTTCTTTCCTATCTAAAAATGTAAGTAACATCAAGATATATCAAGTGTGAGGGTGTGCACATGTTTATGTTTGCGGCTGTGTGTGCAGGGTTTTTTTGTGCTGTAGCCCTTCACGTTAGGCTCCTCCTACTGAGCAAAGATCTCATTCTGAGCCCAATTTATGGATCTTTCTTTGTTCAAATAAACTGTTAAATTTAATTTGTTTAAAAATTTTTAATGTAATAAAATCAATGGATACTATCTTTCTAAAGTGCTTACAGAGTGTTTGTCAAAAGTTCAAAATGTGTAAGCACTTTATGATTAATAATAGGGGAGCAGTTTATCTGAGCTTCCACACAGAATATTAAGGACATTTGTACAAGACCAGAATTCTCTCTGAATGGAAAGAACTTACCAGAAATCATTTACATGAACTGTCAAAACTATCAAGCCCTTTATTCACCTGTTAAACCTTTGAGAAAGGGGTTTTAGGAAAGTTTCATTAGGATGTGTTCTGAAGTCTCACTGATGCACACCCTCCTCCAGTCATTTTGCATGGATTAAAGGGCTTCTTTGAGGTTTTAATGTTTCTGTTCCTTAGCGATGCAACCAAAAACATATCACTACATGTCTATGGGCTGCCTGTTGCTTATGGGGACTTATGGTCCAAGACTGTTTCAATAGACATAGGCTTATGCTCCCTGGAATAAAACTTTGTTATTGATATCATATATCTTTACTTGACACTAGAGTTATTCCAGAGCTACTCCATTATTTGGCAGGCCTGGGGGAAAGGCTGTTATGATCTGCTTGGTTACTGGGTTTCATCAGCCCAGCACTATATTCAAGGGCAAAGTCTTGTGCTTACCACCCTATCCTAACCCAGTGAATGTGGACTTGCCCCAAACTATGCCGCCTGGGGCTGGGATAGTGTTGGAGACGGTGGGGTTGGCCTCCTAAATTGATGTTAAACTGGGATGTGTCTGAGTCTCACAGCTACAGGATTCTGTACGGTTCCATTCCAGTAGTACACTGAGACCCAGGACCTTCATGTTCCAATAAGTGCTGGCTCTTCTTGCAGCAGGTCTGGCTCTGGGTTCTGAGACAAGTCACTATGTTAGCTCTCATACCTTGCTCTCCAGAGGGCAGGGTCTGCTGCTTAACATGTCACTTGGAGGGGAAGAGTGGTCAGTCATCTCCTTGCTGCCTGGCTTAACAGAGTTTCGTGCCTTAGCCTGAGGGCAATGGCCTGATGGTAGGGGTCATAGGACTTTGCTTGCTACTGGGTTTCACCTTGGGATACAGGAATATTGCAGGAAGACCAAAGATGTCAACAGAAACAACATACAAATATATGGGAAATGTGAATAATCTGACTAACAATGAAGTCAAAGTACTTATTCCTAAATTCTTAGTGTTTGAGTTGTGATGAGATACGAAACATCAGTGGGGTTTTTGAGCTTGTTCTTGCAGCAACTGTTATGGCTTGGATCCGAAATGTTTCTTGGAGGCCATGTGCTAAAAGCTTTGGTCACCTGCCTGTGGCATTTTTGGGAGATAAAGTAGCCTTAGGAGATGGGGTCTCAGTAGAGAAAGTAGGTCACTGGGGATATGCCCTTGACAGGTGTTTTGGGATCCCCACCACGTTGCTTCTTTTTTGTTGCTTGGTTGCCATGCGGTGAGCAGCTCTGCTCTACTACACACTACCTGATCACAGGCCTCCAGGAGAGCCATGGGACCTTTCATTAAAACCAAAATGAGCTGAAATTAATCATTCCTACTTTATGGAAATTTCTCAGGTATTTTGTCACAGTGATGCTGAGATAACTAGCACACAGGGCAGAGGGCTGCAAACTGTTACAAACCTAAGGTTATAGTAAGGAAAGAAAGTGAGGATCCACTGATTCTAGCTATGTAGCTCTAAATTCCTCAAACTGTCATAAATGAAGGAAAGCTATTAAAAATTATTTTTTTCTAACCACCTATTATTATTCTAACTAACCCAATGCTCTCATTCTTCGATCACGGATCTCCTCATTTCTCTGCCTGTGTTTGGTTTTTGTTATGCCCTCAATGGAATGTGAATCAATCTCATGTTCATTTTACCAGGCCCATTATTTTCTCAAAGTGCTTCACTTTCATTAAATCTGCCTGATCAATCTCAACCCACTTTAACAATATAATGTTTTTTATAGCAAAATATTTATTGGCACATTTTTAGGCATACATAATGATAACAATCCTCATAGGGAATTTAAGTAAATATTCTTTATTTATGTACTGAAAATACATTCAAGAAAGGTACTGAAGACTACAAATAAATATACATGGAAACACATGGGCCCCTGAGCCAAGGACACTACTGTGTAGAAAGGAGATAAACCTATAGTGAAAAGCCACATTTAAAGAATTACAGTTAGAGATATGCACAAAATAAATGCAAACACGCAAAACTCATTTCAATCTTCTTTCAGGAGTTGGGGGAAGCCATTGTTGTCAACAGCAGGATTGGGTGAGGGAATACATTAAACACAGGACACATAACTTATGAGGTTATTTTATGATAATTACCCAAAGAGTCAAATGCAAGGAGTGCAAGAGATTAATCACACACTAGAAGCCCAAAACATTCATCTGAGGGCCTGGATCCCAGAAGTTTTCCACACAAGTCCAGTTAAAGGCTTAGAGTCCAAGGCAACCTCCTTTTTGAGTCCAGCCAGTGGCCTAGAGCCCATGGCAATGTCTCATGCTTGTCCCTATTGAGGATCTGGACCTGGAAGGCCCAAAGGCCAGTGATGTAAGTCAGAAAATCTACGCTTATGAGATGAAGGATCTGTGCCACCAAGCTGAGGGATCTGCATTGGAGCCAGGAAGTGATACTCACAGTAAAGGTCAAAGCTCCTCTGATGAAAGCAGAAACCATTCCCAGCAACATCAAGGTCCTGAGCTCCTCCTCCAATGAGGACAACCTAGTTCACATCAGGAAAACCATCCACAGCAAGGCAGCAAGCTTCTCCGAGAAAATCAACAGGCCGAGATCTCCCTCCCCAGTTCTCTTTTTATGGCTATTGGTGACAGTCTTCAGATGGACCCTCCATGCCCAGACCATGCTGATTCAGTTCAGCTGGGTGTTACAAGTTGACCACT
Organism: Fukomys damarensis; assembly: GCF_012274545.1. Classification (NCBI taxonomy): domain Eukaryota; kingdom Metazoa; phylum Chordata; class Mammalia; order Rodentia; family Bathyergidae; genus Fukomys; species Fukomys damarensis. The sequence continues at coordinate 46,193,210 of NW_022900926.1, forward strand.
AGTCAACCCACTACAACCATCCTGAAAGCAAATATTAATGAAGCTGAGTTAAAAGCAAAACTATGACTTTAAGAGAAAGAGAAGTAGGAGAAGAGAGAGTTCCAAGAAGCAGACATTAAGGCAAGATAGCAGGGGAAAGAGACTGGAAACCCTTGGACTGCAGAGTGGGTAAAATCTGAAGGAGCCAAAGAATGAGGCAATTCCTTACTCTAAAAGAGAAATTTATCCTCAAGGCAGTTATTTAAAATGTTTCATAAGCAGTGCAACACAGACAATGATGCTTAGAATTTTTTCAAGAGACTGCACTGTTTCCAGGTCTGAATAGAGACTTGCCTATTGCCACATTGAGGGGAAGATCATGCGTGTCCTAAAGGCAGGGACCAGGGTGGCTCTGGAGTAGGACAAAGGCAATGTGAAGAGGACAGGGCAGTGGCAATGTGCCTCCTGACAGCATTAATTACTGATGTAGAATGTTAATATGACTAATAAAATATGATATTTAGAAGTGATAGAATAAAAATGATACAGAACAAAGAAAGTGATAGAGACAAAGAAAACAGGGAACATAGTGTTCCTGACTAAAACCATGGAGGGGGCAGTCTCCAAATTTTAAGTAACATTAGGGAATCACTACAGGCCAACACTTTCTACTCTGAGATTCTAATTACAATGACCAGGAGTTAATAGGATCTAATAAGGAGAAAGAGGGCACAAATAGGAGAACTTTTCAGGCTGAAGTGACAGAAACAGCAAAAGTGCTTGTATTAGGATTACACATTATTTTCTTACACACAAAGAGTCATCCCTAGATAAAATATTACTCTCTGCAAAGCTTGCCTTTGATGCCTCCTTTCTCCTGTAAGGAAAAAGTGCAGTTATCTGTAAATTATACTATGATTTGAAAGTTTTCTTATTGTGTGACTTTTTCCAAAGATGTCTACATTATCTCATTTGAAGTTATATTTTTATGAAACACCTGCTTCCACTTTTTCTGACAACTACCTGTGAAATTAGGAATGATCGAAATTATATTTTTATAAAGCACCTGCTTTTGATTTTTTTCTGACAAAAACCTATGAAATGATATTCGTAGGTAAGTGACTTTACTCAAAAACAGAACACAAGCAGGGTTCTGAACAAATAATGTGAGCCATTCGCTGCTCAGTGTATCTTTGCCATGTGGGTGCATTGGTCTACTGCCAGTGGGATTTTGAACAATCTTAGTGTTTCATAGGAGAATTTTTTCTTTGTTAGCTACTAATAACAAGATTATGTTATTTTTAGAATACAGTTTTCTGGTAACACCTGTGTGCATTTATGCATAAATATGTAACAAGTTTTTTTTCAGCAAGAATCACCTTCATATTGGACCCAATAAAGCTTCAAGAAGAAAGTTTGAGGAAGGTGAAATAAAGTAAATGTAGCCTAGAAACTGAAAGGTGGAGCATAATTTGTGGCAAGAAACAGAAAGAAACTGTGGCAATGAAGAACTGAAATGAATTAAAGAAAATAGTCTTTGTTTAAATGTCTATCACACGGCTAAGGCAACAAGTAGGCTTTTCACAATTGTTCTCAGGAACACATCACCTTGGATCACCAAGGTTGACTTTCTAAAATAAATTATCTCTCCCCAGTCACATAGAACACCCCTAAAACTTAAATTCTTTTTGTAACAGTATCTAGTTGTGAGAAAAGTTATCAATACCATCAATATCAATGCCTTTGGTGGGGGAGGGCACTGGGGTTTGCACAGAGTCCACCTTCATTTTTTGAGACAGTATATAGAAAGTTGTTAGAAGGTTGTCCTGGCTGGCCTCAAACTTGTAATTCCTGCCTCAGCCTCATAGAGTGCTGGGATTTAGGTGTGTACCACCATATTCAACTAATAATGACTTTTCACTTGATATTTGAATTCATTTTTAAGGAATAAGTCATTAGCAATGAGAATGTGTGAAATGATATATGCCTACTTTTTCATCAAATGTTTTTTTGTTGTTTTTGTTTGGTTTGGTTTTTTGAGACAGCGTCTCACTATTTAGTGAAACTGAACTGAAACTCGAATGCGTCCTGTCTCAGCCTCCCAGGTGCTGGGATTACAGGTGTGTGCCACCATACCCGGCCTCAAATGTTTTATTTTACAGATACAATTCTAGTGGTTTGCATCTCATGGTATGTTATAGTATACTGATAACTGCAACAATTTTAACATATAGGATTCAACAGGTCAAGAGTTGTATTCATAATGAAAATACAGAAGATGAGTGATAATTAGTTAAATTTTTTGTGGTGAATGTATTTTTGAAATGTCAATGAAGAAAATATGAATAAGAAGAAAAGGCAACCATTAATTATCATCATTAAAGTGAAAGGTTATAATTTATGGGATACAATGTTCTTTCATTCATGTCCAGAATAGTGAGCACCTCTTGCTAGGTAATATTAACAAATATTTAATCAATTTAAAATTGGCTTTATAGATAATGGCATTCATATAGACAAGTGTACAAGTTGGCTATTCACCTACACTCATCTTCACTGGAAAATATTACCATAATTCATAAGAAAACACTACTTGAGAGATTTAATTTGCAAATTACTGATCATTAAATTCAGAAATACAACATAATTTATTCATATGTAAGTGCTACTCTATTAATTTGCAACCAGTAAAATATGTCATCATTACAAATTACACTGTCCATCTTTTAACTGTTTACGTTTATATAGATTTTCTGTAACAATGAAAAATATAATCTTTGCTAGTCACATACACAGTCAATTACAAAATTTTTTAGCACATTTAAAGGCAATATATTAATGGAACTAATTCCTGTATACTTAGGCATCGATTGAATAACAAGTAATATTTACAGCTGTATTGATAGCAAGATTATGAATATAGTTCTATTACACATGTCCAAGTTCACAAAAGAATGATTAAAATAGTTCCCATTTGCCAAAAATCAGGACATCATTTTTCTGTTTTTTGTTTTGTTTTTTTCTAACCTTTCATATGGTTTATTTCATAGGACTACAGTATTTCCAGCATTGGTTCAATGCTCATATTTTAGAATTTGTTTTAGAGGACCACTGAGACTTAAGAGAGCTCTAATTGTAAACATTCATGAAATGATGGTTTCATGCCTGGCTCTATACAGAATAAGTCATATCAAGGAAATTTTTCAAATTTATGTGCATTTTTTTCATACCAGGGATCCAAATTGGGTCCTTATGCTTGCGAGGCATATGGCAGAACCACTGAGTTAAATCCCTATGTGCATATTTTGTTGAAGAAAAATATTGTCATATACTGACTGATTATAATAAATAAACAGAATTATTTAATCCTGAGAATAAGTTAAGAGATACGATGTTTCTATCACTGAAATTAATTAAATACGTATGCATTGTCACATTTTTTAATCTAAAATGACCCATCATTTACATGTAATATGACTTCTCTCCCTGAGATATGTTTCTTCCAAGAATATCTATAAATAAGCTGGAAACAAAGATTAACTTTTCCATTAGAAACAGACAATTTTTTAAGGGAAATTAAAATATAAAATTCAACTTAGATTTCTTTACTTTATTCATACCCAAAGTTTATCCATTCAGTAATACAAATTCAGCTTCAAATTTCCATACCTTTACATCTTTTGCTTAAATGCAATGTATATTTTTTTTCTCAAATTCTTACAAAAATCATAATGACAGTTCACCTATTATCACCAGTTATGTGGGCTCCTATATAGATCTACAGTTTTTCTATGCCAGTTTCATCTCTTTACCAACTCAGGGATAGATTTTTACATTCCTTATGGTATTTGGTTTAGTGTTGTAGATGCTGAAAATAGTAGCAATTTGTTGAATGACTGATTTAGGGTTCCAGGGGTTCTGTTTTCAGATAGGTGGCTCTTAACTTTCAGGTTACTTATTACAATCTGGGGAACTTTTAAAGATTATTTCCAGCTGAGGATATAGTTCAGTCGTGCCGTGCCTGCCTCACAAGCTAAAGGTCCTCAGTTTGATTCCTGGTACCAAAAATAAAATAAATCTTAAAAATAAAAATGTAAATTATTATTTCCAACACATAAGCAAGATTAATCAAATTATTGTCTCTGTGGTATTAAACTATCAGTGCGGTTTTTTTTTTCAGTCTGAAAATGTAGGTTAAGTATTTGAAAAATCACAAGAATAAATTTCAATGTCTAAGAGAATTTTCAGGGAAATAATGGTCTCCCATAAATATTTTATTTTAAGCTCCACTATTTGTAATGCCCCAAGGCCACAAAAAGAAGCCTCAATTATGCAAAAGGTTGCATGTCAATCATTTTTATTCTTAACAAAAATCTTCTTTAGACAGGAAAGAAGAATAAGAGTAAGAAATCATGGTACAATTACATTTTTGTGGTTCTCTTCCTCACTGTGGCCAACAAATTAAAGATTTTAAGTATGCCATTTGGATTCCAGACTTCTGTGATAGCTACTCCTCTTCAGCTTCTGTTTCTTGTCAATGTAAGTGTTCCTGAACAACTCTTTGGAAACGCAGTTCAGAGAATAACCACTAGATCTCTTCAAAGTCACCTGTAGGTTTTCTGTTTTGGACACTGCAGAAAGCTTTGTAAGTAGTGGCCCCCCACATTCCCACACATTTTTATTATTCTGAGACTCGAAAGCAAGCAGCAAAAGCACATAGTGATCATTATGACTGCTCCCTAAGCTGGAGTCATCAGTTTCTGCATCTTTATCATTTATTCTTGTCTTAGGCCATTTTATGTTGACTGCAACTGGGTCATTTTTAAAGAAAGGGTTTATTTTAGCTCATAGTGGCAAAATCTCCTTTATTTACTCTTGTTTTAGCCACTCTGGTTCAATTCCTGGCCAAAACCCATGAATATAAGGATAATTTTAAGGAGCAACACAAGGAGAAATCTTTAAACAAGAGAAAAATGATTAAGAGCAATGGATGCTAAGATATTCAGCTAATTTGTTTAAATTTTATTAGAAGATTGGTTGGATTAATTAGAGCACATGCAGAAAAACTAACTATATTATTTTCCCTTTCAAAAAAGAGTTTAAATGTACAATTAAGAATGGTCTGGAAAGTTCTCAGTTCTAAAATTGAGAAAAATGGGTTACAAAGGTCCAAGAATGACTACAGTGTATGTCAAGACAGAGAAGACAACCTAGTAATGGAAGATGAGGAAACAAAAATGCCTAAAAACAATCATTTTGGAATATAAAGGTCACTTTGTCATTGACTGGGTATGATATTTTGTGGTGCAGAGGGACCACATGTATTTAATTAGTTTACTAATAAAGGAACTAACATGTTACAAGCAAAATACTTTATATCATTCATACTTAATGATCATAAAGTATAAAAGTAGAGAAAAGTTTTAAATGTGAACAATAAGTCAAAATGTACTTCCCTTTCCATACCACTTTCAATCCACTTCTTATGAAAATTTCTTATTGAGCTCCCTATGGCTTAATTCAAACATCTCTAGTAAAGTTCAAGAGCAATCACAGGTTGATAAATGTCAGGGATGGGTTTATATGGACAGTCAGTAAAAGAGCACATAAAGTAGGAGAGAACCAACACTTTGCAAATTCTTTCAACACATCAAGCAGCTTACACATATTCCATCAGTTTATCACAAATATATTATTCCAATTCACATATATCTAGAGTAGTAATCAGAAAAATAATTTCCCAGTACATGATGACACCAAAATTTAGTTCCTGTTAATTGGAAAAAATCTGAATCTCTTAACAATATTCATTAAGAAGAGAAGAGGTTGGGCACCAGCTGCTCCTGAGTCTTGGCTTGTCTATGAAACACATTCTCCCACAGTTCCAAGATGATTTTATCTAGGTATCTCATTGGCTTCCTGAGAGCTCCTACTTCGCCTGGACTCATAGTAAGTAAATGCTAGGGGTTGACTAGAGACATGGCAGCAAAATGAGTAGATTTATTATTTTTATGGCAAAATCTATCCTGGGTTCTTAACTCTTTTATAAAGAATATTTAGAGTAGTATCTAACTGATGAATTTGTGATAATTTCAGTTAAATGGAATGTCTGTTTAATAGGCAGTGGTCCCATATTTTTATCACATGATCAGTAAAGGTAAATATAAAAATGAAATGAAGAGAAATATTTTCATTGTGTACCACATGGTACAATTAGCCTACCCACCAATGCTAGCATCTGGAAATGTCTCCCAGTGCATTCATGGACTACTTGTCATTTACTAATTTATATTTATTTATTTCTGAAACATAGTATTTAAGATAATTGCATTTCAGAGGTAAAGGGAATCTGTTATCATTAGTCTGCCCCCCCTTTGTTGTAATATGGAAACAAGTCTGAAAAGATTAAAGCCTTTTGTAGTTAACAGACTCATATACTATAACTTAAAATATTGAACAATATAATGTTGACCTTCGTAATCAGAAAATGAAAGTTAATACAAGGACCAAAGTTTTAGCTCAGTGGCTCTGCTGCCTGCCTTGCAAGCGCAAGGTCCCAAATTCAATCCCTGGTACCAAAAAAAAAAAAAAAAAAAAAAAAAGAAGAATTTAGAAATTTTAATGATTTTAGGTGTTTATTACTGTTATTCTTTGAGAGACACTATGGCCTTATAGTATTTACATAGATAAAAGATCAAATTATTTTCCAAAACTGTCAGATCTGATAGATTATTAGTGAATGTTCCAGAACTTGTAAGACATTATACTCTCTAGATTACTTGAAATTTACACATTTAGCTTTATTCTTAAAAAGTAATCCTAGAAACTCTGAGATTGTAATGAGAGTACGTGATTTGACTATGAATTTTCAAAGTATTTGCAGGCAAGATTACTAGATGCACTATTGACCTAAAATGTACCATTTCCATATATCAATAATACTCAACCAGAAAGTAAGATTTTAAAATACTCATAATCATAATAGCAACTGTAATGTTCAGGGAGCAACCAAGATTATACAGATTCCTTTTGTATTTTCTGTATTTTAAGACTACAGTAAGAGAATACAGTAGATCTGGATAAATTGAAGGATTTTATTCTCTTGATTGACAAGTGCTAACATAAAGTTATCAACTGTACTTAAAATAGTTTTATAATTATTTTAATTCAAACAAAAATTCATACTGGTTCATGGATAAACTTTTAAAATAAGAAGTAACCTAGGTATCTTTCTGTACGAGTTACTAAGATGGATGTCAAAGCTTTTTTGACACAGAGTAGTGTTATTGTGGGGATAGACATGAAATGGAGTGACGCAGAGAATTAGAAAACGTGATGGAGCTGGGTATGGTGGCACATGCCTGGAATCCTAGCAGTGGGGGGGCTTAGACAGGAGGATCATAGCTTAGTTTGTGCTGACCTGGACTACATAATGAGTAAAAGACCAGCCTGAGCTACATAGTAAGACCCTGTCTCAAACAAAACAAAAACAAAGAAAGTAATCTTGTTTTTTATGGTGTAACAATTTTACATCTTCACTTATAAGACTTATACATACATACATATATATTTATAGTTTTGTAAGCCTTTGATCAGAATCTCATCATTGTTATGTTAGATAATAGCATTTATATTTTTGTATTATTTTTTTGCTCCCAATATAATGGAATGCACTACTTTGCCTAGTAACCATTATATTTACTATAGATATCTCATATATTATTGCTACCCAATTAATAATCTCTTCTCTTCTATTATATTATGTTGTTTTAATAGTTATAATACGGATTGCATTTAATAATAAAGTTTTTGTTTTGTTTTGTTTGATACTGGGGATTGAACTCAGGACCTTGCTTTTGCTAGGCAGGCATTGAGCCACTGAGCTAAATCCCCAGCCGTAGTAATAAACTCCTCTGAAAAAGCAAAAGGAAGATATTTTTAAAGATTTCCTTTTTGTTACATCCAGCCCACAAGCCTATTGGTTGGTTCTACCCATGTCCTGAGTGGGTCTTCCCTTTTCAGTTTGCAGCCTACATGTCAGTCATCCACAGATATACCCAGACCTTTTCCAACCTGCCAGACAGTTTTTACACAAATAAAGTTGATATAATACAATTTACAATCATTTTTATGTGTTTCAAGACAAATATCCTAAGAAAACATTACTTTGGTTCTAATAAAGCCATAGAATGAAATAGTAAATAGAAGAGGCAAGTTGTAAACAGTTAATTTGTTGAGAAAACACAGATGGAAAAAGGAAAAACTCCTGCTAACTGGGAGGGTGTGCAAAAGAGTTGTTGATGAAGATTCTTTCTCTAGGGGGATTTTTTTTTTTTTTTTTTTTTTTTTTTTTTTTTT
>NW_022900926.1:46201610-46230508 GCF_012274545.1 Fukomys damarensis
TTTTTTTTTTTTTTTTTTTTTTTTTTGTACCAGGGATTGACCTTGTGCTTGCGAGGCAGGCAGCGGCACCACTAGCTAAACCCCCAGCCCCAGAATGTGAGATTTTGTTCAGCATAAGGCAGGTACTATCACAAATGGTTACACAGACTTCAATTGACTAGGCTTTCGGGCTTCCCAGTGCAGAACTCAGAAGTCTACTTTCTCAGCATTACTAAATTCCTTGAAAACCAGCCCAAATGCAGAGAAGAGTGTTTTGCTTGGAGCTTTCCTTCCCTCTTGCATAATTCCTTCCTGATGTCACAGCCCTAACTTCCTCCCCATATCCTAAGAGCTACCATTTCCCCTCTCTGAAGAGGTGGCCGTGATGACTGTTAGGGAAAGGAGGCTGATGACCACTCTGGCTGCTTTTCTGCTGATAAGTGTCATAGGCTTTCCCAGAGAGTCAGTCTAATGTACCCTGATGAAAACAGACTGGCACATTCATTGTTGTCTCCATCTGCCTGACCATTTGAAGTTTGTTTCCTCTCTAACAAAGAGGAAATAAATTTTATCAAGAGATTAAAAGTGTATGGTCCAAACATAAGAACCAGAATAAAAAGACAGATTGGGGTGATTAAGGAAAGAAGCCAAGTCCAGACCCTGCTCTTAGGGGATTGGAGTAGAGATTGCAACCAGTGGGGTCCTGTCCATGGGGTTTATTTATATTTCAGATATGTATCTTTATATCTTGGGTTTTCTTCTACCTTGTATGAATTATTTATCAGAAGACACAGATTTTGTTTATAAATACAAAAGCTCCTGTTTTGGCCATGAGGAAAACAAGAACTCAGCAATTCTGAAGGACTAATTCAGCTAAGGAGTTTAAAGATTCTTATTGTGCTTCTATAGCTACCATTTTGGCCTTTCAACCTTGTTGAAATACAATAATGAGAGCAGATTGAACTTCAGAAGAGTTTTTGGAGGATGTTCCCTGAACAGATAGCATAGAAAGAATTGTTGCAAATACCCTGACTTATGACAGTCCCTGTATGTTGACATACAAAGGGGAAAAATTAAAGGGGATCTTAACTCTATGGCAAGTATCCACACAGTTGGTCAACCCTGGCAATGGTGAGGGTCCAAGTCCCTGAATTCCTTCCAATGGATTTTTTAGTACTGAGATCACTGTACATAAGGGGCCAATACTAAACCTCTCCAGATGGCTCTTCTGTTAAATGGTGTTTCTTCATTGGTAGAACCAGGTACTATTTTGATTACATAAGGTGATGTTGCAGAATCTAGGAGCCAGTCACCCTACCCAAGAGGATCCTACATGTGATTGAATTCAGAGGGAAGCATTTCCCCACAACTCAATCACCCGTGCTCCTTTAACTTTTTTATGTCTTAAGGGAGCCCAATGTGGGTTCATAATCATCGTGTTCAAGGATAAGAATCAATGTCAGAAAAAAAAAAAGAATCAATATCAGAACACATTGATAATAGCAGTGTCTTCAAGGAATGTATGTGAGGCTACTAGTTAGACTTTGTCATCAGCTTTTCCTTGTGGGCATATCTAACAATTAGAATAATTTCATGGCTGTGTGTTAAAAGAAATGACTGATGCCAGGGGACATTGACAGCACTCTATTGAGGGAATAAGGAGGAGAAGTGATGGGAATATGAATAGTGGTAGTAATATCTCCCATGGTTGGAGATACTTTGACAACTGAAATAATTACACCCTTTCAGGAGCAGGCACGCTGGACAACAAAATTTCCCAAGGGCAAGACAAGGTAGAAGTTAAACCATCTCTATTGTCACCTATCTCCTGAGGGCCTGGTGATCTTCTTTTGAAGATAAGTTTCAGGTCCTCCAAGTGTTTTACAGTAGTATTGGTCGATCTTATTTTTCAGTGATGCATCTGAATTCCATGGCTTAAGCCAAGAGTGAGGTATTCAGGACTCAATTCAGGACTCAATTGGGACAACCAATAGAGTGGACAGAATCACTATGTGTGATCCTTTCCATGCAGTCTATAGAGAGGGAGAAAGGGAGAAGAGTGACATCACTAGTGTTGGGCTGGTTGGAACAAGGGAGGTCTGCTCTCACCAGGGGGTGCCTCAAGTAATTATTGAAAATTTAGCAAGGTCTGTAATATCACTGATTTGGGCAGCAATTTCTCAGTCAACCAGGAAGTCATTGGTAAGGAATGTTTCCTTACCATATATCATATTGTAAGGACTTAATCCTAGTGTTTAGGAATGAGTTTCTTGTTTGTCTTAGATTTAGAGGAAGCAAACCGGCCCAGGGCAGGTGAGTTTTCTCAGTGAGCTTTCTGAGATATTTTTTAAGGATATAATTTACCTTTTCTACTTTTCCTGAACCCAAGAACAATGTAGATAATACTGAATTCCCGGGTTTTGAGATAAACTCTGGATAACAGCAGCTTTAAAGTATAGGGGTGCTTTTATCAATTTTGACCCATCTAAGAAGTATGAATCTGGGAATAATTTTGAGGTTATGATCTTTACATCTTTCAAGGCTTTTCCATTGTGCAAAGGAAAACTTCTACCCAATTGGTGAAGGTATTCACTCATACTGAGAGGAGCTGGAGCTTCTTAATTTTGGACACATAGGTGGACTCTATTTGCTAGTCCTTCCTTGGATAGCCCTCAGGGACAGCTAGCAGGGACTGAGATCCTTTTATTGATAGAGTTGCTTATACAACCTATTGAGCTATATGAAGGAGCCCCTTTCCCATAAAGTTTTGCCCACAAAGGTGAGTTCTTTCCTTTACCAAGGAGAAAGCCCGGTGAAGAGTTTTAATGATTTTCCATTGGCTAGCTACAGGAGTGAGTAGCTTTTTTCCTTTCTTTGAGACCACGTGGAAGGAAAGAGTTGTCATCTGTAAGATAAGAGCCCATTATGTCTCTGCCCAGGTGTAATTTGGCTTGGCATCTCTGAGAGGGTTTTGCCAAACAAAATAGGGGTGAACTCTGAACTTAAAAATGCTCTTGAGCTGCTTGCTACTTTGACTGCCAGGTCAGCCAAATGTTTTCTCTGAAAAAACTCATCCATTCCCTTCTGGTGGCCCCAGCACTGTATGGCTACTTCCTCAGATGGGAGATAGACTGTGGACAAGAGTCTGTCAATCTCCCTATGATATTTAATTGTAGACCTGTTGGCTGATAGGAAATGTCTTTTTTTTTTCCCCTATGGCTGCATAAGCATGTGGCCCCAGAAAATCATATTTAGAGTTAGTAGAAGTGCTAACTGTGCCTCTTGTTAATGTCTAGCACTCTGAGAAGAGCTATGAGTTCTGCAAATTGGGTGCTATTTTCCAGGAGCAAGGAAGTAGTGCTTGATTGTGAGCTGTAGGGTTGCCACTGGGTTTCCTGCTCCACACTTTCCTTCTTTATAAAGGAGCTCTCGTTAGAAAAATCAAATCTGAGTTTTCTAGGTGGTTATTCTTAAGGTCCTTCCTTGTGACATGTGTGTGGAAAATCACTTGTCGACACTCAGTGTCCAAAGTGTCATTTCCTTCTGGAAGGAAGAAACAGGGTTTAAAGAGGAATGGGTTTTTAGTTGCATAGCTGCTCCCTTCAAAAAGAGTACCAGTTACTTGAGGAGGTAATTGTCTGAAAGCCATAAGCTTCACTTTGATGAAAGGAGTCTAGCTACATTATGAGGGAAAAACAGGCCCTTTCCTAAAGTCAGTTTGAAGGACTCTGAAACTAGGAAGGCCATAGCTGCTACTGCCTATAGGCAAGATGACCATCCTTCTGCTACTGTGTCTAGCTCTTGTCTCAGGTAACCACAGGTTGTTGTTCAGGAACTCATTCTGGGGTTAGGATCCCCAAAGCTACCCTAGATTTCTTGAAAAGGTACAAGTTGAAGTACTGTCCCACAGAGAGATTCAGTGCTTGCACATGAAGAAGGCCCTGTATGAGTCTTTTAAACACTAATGGGACCTGAGATTCACACTTTAATCTATGAGTATTGGCTGTTTGAGTGTTCTTGATTAACTGTTATAGGGGTTATGCTACTTTGCCATATCTAGGGTCTAATAAGCAGTAAAAAGTAGGGATGCCCAAGAATCCCCTCAATTGTTTTATTGTCATGGGGAGTGGGAAGGAGGAATTGGGTTTAATATGTTCTTTCCCTAATTTGAGTAAATTGAACTATTTCACAGAGGAACAGCAAAGGTGTGTCTTTGGCTGAGACATTTTGTATCCTTTCTTTGTCAGGAAATTTAATAGGGCCTGAGTACCAAGACTTGAGACTTCCTTCTTAGAAAAACAACAAGGAAAGTAACTGTGCATTGATAAACTAGTTATATATAGAGAGAGTAGGGTAGGTCTATTCATAGGGCCTGTACAAATAGATGGGGGCTTTCTCTGAAGGTCTGGGGGCAGGACCAATCATCCAAGTTAGCTGAGTAGACTGGTCAGAGGGGCTCTCAGATGCAAAAAGAAATTGCAAGTCAGGCAAAGAGATATACAGAAAAAGGTGTCCTTTACAACTGAACCATTTGGTATCTTCTATAACATGATATAGTAAAATACAATAGGTACCATGAGGTATCATGGCACCATAGCCTCATCAGTTGGAGATCTTGGAATAATCTTCATTCTTCATTGGGTTTTTGCACTCCAAAAATGTGAGTGCTGAAGGAACTCGTAGTATTTCTGAAGGCCTTGTGATTTTATAGTATGTGCTATGGCCTGTGAGCTCTTTCTGGCCTCCAGCTTTAAAGGGTATTGTCTCTGGTGGGACAAGGGGTTTGAGTCCAAGAAGTGGATTTGCACTGGAGTGTCCCCTCTTGCTCATCCTACTTTTCTTTGTGTATGTGCCCTATGCCTTCATATTAATTTCTGTTTCTGTCATTGGCAAGCAAAGTAGTTGTCCTAGTAAGATGAAACTTGCTATTTAATTGGATACAAGTAGTGTATCTCCCCAGGAAGTGGATGGGCTTTCTTGCATAATCAAGAAGACAAGTGAAAAAAAGAAAGTTGTCTCAATTATAGCTAAGAGGCTGAGAGAAGAGTCTGGAGAATCTCCTCACAAATCATCCAGACACACCTCTAAGGGCCATGCCCTTGCCATTGGATGAAAGGAATCAGAAAGGAAAGCTGAGGCAAGACTAGTCCAACATTCCTTCAACTTGCACAATAAGCAGATCAGCCCACATCGCATCAATGAAACCTTTCCCCCAACAGTTAAAACTGACAGCTGCATTCGTCATTCTTAAATGGCTAACAGGTTCCTGATATTGTGTGGGACAGAAAGCCATTCAGTAAAAGTAAAAAGACATAGGAAATCATAGATATCACTTATCTCCTTTGAGATCCCACATGAACCCCACGATGCTAGAAAAACACAGCATTGGTATCTCACAAAGGTGAAGAATGAAGCCATAGAGTAAGAAAGCAAAGACAGACAAAAGAGAAAGTTTTTTGCTAATGAGTGGGGGACCCAGAAAGGTTGCTGAGGAAGGTTCTTTGCTTAGGGATTTCTTCAGGCAGGTATCTATAACATGTGGCCCCACAGACTTAAACTTTAGACTTAAACTTACCAGTTAGAGTTTAGGACTTTACTGCAGAATTCAAAAGTCCAATTTCTCGGCTTTTCTAAATTCCTCAAAAATCATCTCAGAAGATCTAAAATATATAAAAACTCAAAAAAATCAGACCCCCCCAAATATAAAGACCCAGTTAAAAAATGGGCATCTGAAATAAACAGACATTTCTCAAATAAACAAGTAAAAGCAGTCAATAAATATATGAAAAAATGTTCCACATCACTGGTCATTCGAGAGACACAGATGAAAATGACACTGAGATTCCACCTCACCCCAGAAACAATAGCTGCTATTAAGAATTAAACAAAAAACAAATGCTGGTGGGGCTGTGGTGAGAAAGGAACCCTTCTCCATTGTTGCTGGGAGTGCAGACTGGTGCAACCACTATGGAAATCAATATGGAGATACCCCATACAATGAGGGTTAGAAGTCCCATTTGACCCAGCTATCTCCCTGCTGGGCATCTTCCCAAAAGAATTAAAAGAATCATGCCACAGTGATATATGCTCATTCATGTTTACAGCAGCACAGTTTGTAATAGCTAAAACTTGGAAACAGCCCAATTGTCCATCAGTTGGAGACTGGATAAAGAAGATGTTGTTTTTCTCTGAAATGGAATACTACTCAGCCATAAGGAATAAGAAGATAGAGTCATTTACAGGAAAATGGATGCATATTGAGGCTATACTCTTAAGTTAAATAAATAAGACACACATGTGTAAATACCAAATAGTTTCTCTGGTGTGAAATCTAAAGTGTAAATAAGGTTCAAATTGTATAACTGATAATGTGAAAGAGTAGGAAAAGGGCTAAAGTAATAAGAGAAGTGGGAAGGGTAGGGGAAAAGAAAGAAGGGAAAAATATGATGAAATGAAAAAATGGAAACAAAGTCTTTGTAAAAAGGGAAGGGTGGAGGGGGTGAAAGGAGGGTAAGGGTATGGGGAAAAAAGAAGAACCAAGATATGTCCTGTAAAGGTAGAAGATCCCAGTGATGAAAGTAACTGTACTGCATACCTAAAATGTACCAATAAACTCAATGAAAACAAAAACAAAAAACAAAAAAACAACTAGGATTAGAAGTCCCATTTGAGAGACGGGGAGTTAGCTCAGTGGTTCTTCCACCTGCCTCACAAGCACAAGGTCCCAAGTGTGAGCCCCAGTACCAAAAGAAAAAAAAAGTCCCCTTTGACCTAGATATTCCTGTGCTGGGTATCTTCCTAAAAGAATTAAAAGAATCATACCACAGTGATATGGTTTATACAGGTATAGTTTGTAATAGCTAAAACTTAGAAACAGCCCAATTGCCCATCAGCTGGAAACTGGATAAAGAAGATGTGGGTTTTTTAAAAAACAAAGTGGAGTACTACTCAGCCATAAAGAATGAGAAACTGGAGACATCTATAGCTAAGTGGATGCACATTGAGGCCATACTCTTAAGTGAAATTAAAAAGATGCACATGTGTAAATACCAGAGAATAGTTTCTAAGGTGTGAAAAACTAAAAGTCTAAATAAGGATCAAAATGTATAATTGATATTGGGTAACAGGAAGAAAGGGTCTAAAAGAGTAGGCCAAGTGAGAGTAATAGGGGAAAGGTGAGAAGGGAGAAGAAAAAAACATGAGAAAAGGAAAAAACATAGAAACAAAGTCTTTGTAAATAGAGAAGGGTAGAGGGGGTGAAGTGAGGGCAGGAGAGTGGGGAAAAACAAAAACCAAGATACATGATATAAAGGTACAGGATCCCAGTGATGAATGTAACTGTACTGTGTACCTAAATTGTACCAGTAAACTTAATGTGAAGAAAAAAAAAAAAAAACACCCAGATGCAAGGAGAGATGGTTTCCTCAGAGCAATCTATTTTGCTTGCATTAATTCCTTCCAGGGGTCATGGCCCTAACTGCCCATTTGTATCCTAACTCCTATCATTAAGCATCTTATTTCACATTTAAAGTACATCAGAAAGGTTTGACTTAGTCATTAATATTGTGCTTAGATTTTTTCCTGTTTTTACACTTTTAGTGATCTAACTTTTTGCCATCTACTGAAAGATTGATAGTAACATATAACTTTTTTGTCAAGGTGGAAAATTCATTAAAAAAAAACTCTTAAGTGTTCAAAAAGTACAGGGTTAGTAGGACATTCGTATTGAGGTTAAAACAAAACAAAAAAAGCCTTGGGCCCATTCCCAACAATATACCAACTAGTTAGGAGACAGTAAAATGTCACATAATATTTCTGTCCCTCCATTCCACACAATTCGAAATAAACTGTGAGTTTCACTAGGTTGCATAAAAGTATGTGAAATAAAAGGTTTAGTAAAATCAGAAGCACATAGTGGAGTTTACTGTCTTTTATTCTTTGTGTTGTGGTGACATTGAGGATTGAACCCAGGGCCTTCTGCAATCTAGACAAACTCCCTACATACCTAGTCCTTGTTTATTTTATTTTATTTTGAGACTGAGTCTCACTAAGTTGCCAAGACTAACCTCAAACTTGTGATTCTCTTGCCTCAGTCTCCCAAGTAAGCAGAATTACAAGCACGCACTATCGTGATCAGAAATAATCTCTTTTTAATGAAAGTGTTATCCCTTGTGAATTAGTGTAATCATAATAATGTAGACTTGTTATAGAAATTACTGGAAAAAAAGAGTGCCTTTCTACATGAAAATAAAATATGTCCCCTGTACTTCTGATTAGTCTGTTTTATTTTTTGCCATGCTTTTTAATTGATCATCAATTTAGCAGAAGGAGCCTATGAGGGTCTGTTTACATAAGTGTCCTCCAAGAAAGTCATAATGTTTGCATTACCAGACCTTTCTCTATTCCACTGTCAATATCACTTTGTGATAAAACACCCTCTGAAGCTCTTATGATAGCACAGAATATCGCTGTTACAGACTTGTCATGCACCAAATGAGAAATACAGGGCTGCCCAAGGCATGGGTGAAGAGGTCTCAGCAGCAACCCCCTAAATGCAATTCTTTATTCTGACTCACTAACCGAAATGTAGACCTGGTGCTCCAGGTTTCAAATTGCACTTGTTATAGAACTTTCATAGACACTGTGTGAGAATAATTATACAATTTTTAATTGAAAAACTTACTAAAGATATTAGGTGGATTTTGTCCTTAATCTCATAATAAATGTGTGAAAAAGGCACATCCTCTCAGTATGTCTGATATGCTATTTTCTTTAAGTAATTCCAGACACAGAATTACGCATCCTGTTCAATGAGGAGGTGTGCAATGCAAAATAGAAGTTATTTTTCTCCTTATCATTGAGTCTAGAAATGTTAGGAATTTAGAGCATCACGGTGTACTAATGCCCTGCTTTGGCTTTTGGCACAGAAAACAAGCTAAGCTTCGTTACATAGAGAACTCTAACACATGGTATAAACCTCACTGGGCTGTGGACAGTACAAAGGTCTATACAAAACTACATACACTGTATTTTCCTGCATATCCCACAGCATTGCCACACAGCTCCAGTTCATCTGTCACTCTGTGCTTTATGCCCTGGTGCCTCCTTTGCATCACTACTCTTGCACTCTGGGCCCATAGTTAAGTAAAACAAGTGCTACTTGACAACAGGTGCTCCAATTCTGCCATAGCCAGCCTGACTGAGATGGCTCCTATGTGACTAACAGGCACGTAGTGTAAAAGCATGGAATTTCTTGGCAAAGTGATGAGTCATGTGCCAGGTACCACAGAGCAGGGTTGAGTGAGATTTCATCATAGTACTCAGAACATGACACTATTTCAAAGTTATGAATTGTATTTTTGAAATTGAAAATGGGACATCAGAACTCAGTGATTTCTGAAATTATTTTCATACATTCAAACTGTGCTCAACCACATATAACTTCAACTACAGAAAACAAAGCCACAAATGAAGTTGGATAAATATATCTAGATCATAGATATAGATACAGGTTATGAAGAAGGCTGTATACGCTGTGAATTGGTGTCCACTAAATGGTACTGTTTTTCCCAATAGCCAGAATCCATGTGCCCAGCAATCAAAGGATGGAAGTGTGAATGTCACTACTCACCATTACTCTTAGCAATGCCCTAGCAAAATTTTTGTTTCCTGTTCCCATGACCTTATGCATCATTGACTAGAACTATTTGTTTCAGAGGAGGGAAGGCTTGCATTAGGAAACACAACAACGATTCCAATGAATTAGAAGCTAAAACTCCCCTCTGGTCATTTTGGGATCCTAATGGTTCTGAATAAGCAAGGTGAAAAGTGAGTTATGATGTTAACAGAGATGATTAGTTCAGACTACCAAAAGGGAAACAAACTATTACATCACATTGGAGGAAATGAAGGATATAATTGTAGTGCAGGAAATCCCTGAGGAACCTACTAGTATTCCATACCCTATTATTAAGGTTCATGGAAAAACAGACAGGAGGATTAATGGAACAGAAAGAAAAATGCACAAACAACCCCAGGCACATTCAGCTATCTCATCTTTGACAAAAGCAAGCTAGAGGAAAGATAACCTCATTAATAAATGGGGCAGGGAAAACTGGCTATTCACATGGAGAAGATTAAATCTAGAACATTATTACTCACCATGCTATACTAAAATCAAAATGGATCAAAGATCTAAATGTAGAAACAGAAACACCCTGTTGGAAGATAAAATTCTGTACTGCAAACCTGAATTTAAATATATATATATTTTTTTTTGGGGGGGGGAGTACTGGGGATCGAACTTGGATTCCTGGGCTTACAAAGCAGCCGCAGGAACCCCTGAGCTAAATCCCCAGCCCTAAAATATTTATTTTAACTGAATACACAAAATATGTGAAAATTTTTTCTTCAATTTGCATAATTTGCATTTTTGAAGTTAAAAAGGAGACATTAGAAGTCAATGATCATTAAACACAAATCTTTTATTTCAAATCAAAGATACTAAGTTTCATAGGAGATACATGTTTGCTTCAAGTTACATAATTCATTAGTGAAGAAAGATTAGAAGCAATGTCTTTCAGTATCAACGCATTTTCACCCTGGCTTCTTTCTTATGATTTTTACATGAGTAGACAGAAGTACCTACATTTTCCTCTCAATATTGGAGTTGTTCATCCCATGTGCTTTCCGACATACATAAACTCAAAAGATATGAGTCTTCTTCTTCTTCTGGAGTTTCCCTTCATTATTTGTGATAAAATCACCACACTTATTTTCTTTGCCACAAACATCTGAGCTCTGAGAATCATTGTGCACATTACCATCAGGGAGCTTTCATGAGGCAACATTTTGATCATGTAACCACCCAACCTTCCAAAACATCAATGGAATTATTTTCCTGTGTTCTGTGGAGAATCAAATCTTCTAGGACTTCTATGCAAAGGTTCATCAACATTTTCAACAGTAATTCTGATTAATTATGCCTTGTAATATATTAATTTGTCTTCTTTTGCTCTTCCAATCAAATATTCCAAACCCCTTTTCTGCTTCTAATAAAGCCACATATATTATTCAAAGACAGTTCAAATATATCATTTAGTTTTTATCTGGATCATATCAACTCACAGAACTCTCCGCCACTATATACAGAGGTGCTTCAGTTTATGAACTTAACTTGTTTTATAATTTGGGGGAAACTGGTTGCATTTGTGTGTGTAAAAAGATGGATGTGGTTGCATTTGTCAGCTGGTACAGAGTTGGTGGAAGGAAGCAAATTTTGCCAAACACTTTTGTTTGCACACTGATTTATTTTTAAACAGAAGAATTCATGAACTGTAACATTACTGTAATTTTTCTGTTTCACCTACCCACAACTAAATTACCAGAAATATCACTTATTTGTATATATCCATCTCTTTCACAGTACCATAAGTATACACCATTTTTCTGTTCACATACTACACCTATGTGATTGTAAGGCTTTGGAGATACAGCAATCCAGACAAACAGGGCTGATTTCTTAAATACATGGCTCGCAACAATATCTATCACTCCAGGGCCCAGGTTGCCTTCATTCTGGCATTATTAATGTGCAAATGAAAACAAGTAATAATTACAGGTCTGGTGCTTGTAAAACTGAAAATATATTTGCACTATATGATAGGCTATTACAAGGTCAAGAAGGAATTATTTTGCACTAGAAGAAAACAAATGCACTACATACTTCTAGTTATATAAAGATGGGCATTGGTTTTTCTGGATGTAGTATACAAAAAATCTAGAAAAGATATGGCAAAGACATAAATGTAGCAGTGAAAGAAAAATGAAGGGATGATTTTTAAAATACTTGGGAGAGAAAACTGTCAGGAATACACTTTGCTCATAGCTATAGCAGTTAAGAAGTTTAGGATGAGCCAGGCATGGTGTTGCATACCTGTAATACCAGCACTCTATGAGGCTGAGACAGGAGGATTCCAAGTGTAGGCTCAGCTTGGGCAACTTAGAGATTTATGGATAGCCTGTCTCCAAGGTGGGGACAGTTGTACTAGGATTGTAATTCAGTGCAAAGGCCCTGGGTTCAATTCCCCATAATGAAGAAAAAAAAAATCTAGATGACTTATAAATTCGAATACATTTTTAGTCAAGGGTAGATGAATGGAAATAAGCAGGAATGGATAGCTAAACTAATGTCTGTGCATTGGCAACTTTATCACATTCTTTATCACATTGCCAGAAAATAATGTCATTCAGCACTAAGAAACATGGCAGGCTGTTAGGACTTGTAGCTAGTCGCACCTCAGCCAGTCTCCAGGGCAGGAAGGACAGAGGCCACACCTTTTGCATGGGAGCCAGAGCCATCAACAATGGATGTTGGCCTTTCCTTGACAGGTTCTGGCCCAAGCCTTCCTCTACGTAATGAGCTAGTTCATTCCTTTTCATCTTTAAAGTACTAAACTGAGGAAAAAGCTTCCACACTACCCCGCATTAGGCCTCTGGAGAAAGACGATGTCACACATCGTCAGCCCGTATGCTGAGGGTATCTGCTAAACTCGAAGCTGGCAGCCATGCTCCAGGAATCCCAGCGATTGTTCCTGTTACTCTTCCGGAATTTTCTGGCCACAAAACCGTTGGCAACAGAAAAAGAAAGTCAACATAAACAGGAAATAGGAGCAAACCTACCAACTCCAGCTCTGCGCATCGCTGGCGCCCCACTGGGGTTGCTCTGCAAACCTGTACATCTATGGACTTTTCCAGTTCACTTTAAATTCTAACGTGCAAGAATTCAGACATTCTTGTTTAAAACAGGGCTCTTCCTTTTTCATTGACCCACTGGATATTCCGACTCTGTATTATCTCCCTTCCTCCAGGCCTGCTAGGGAAGCGAATAGACATTTACTTTCCTCACCACGTGGAGGCAGTGAGAAAAGCAGAACTTCGCTTTGCACAGAGAAAACGTTTAGGATTTTTTCAGTGCTGTCCTGGAACTTCAAGGGCAGCCCAGGAGGTGAATCCAACCTGTTGAGCGTTAATGCTGAAGGCACAAAGCCCGTGACGTCGCCCCCGCGTGGTACCAGGAGGCGTTAACAGTCATCCAGAAAGGGGGCGAGCTGGCCGCCTCACAGGCCGCCTCACAGCCTCAAGATCTGTGCTGTGGAAACAGGGTAAATATTCGAACAGGCTGGGAGAGTAGAAATGACCAGGATCTGATAGCTAGGAAGAAGTCAGGAGAGAGAAAGACCCGTGGGATGAGGGTCTACAAAAGATTTAGTGCGGATGATAGTTTAGTTTTGTAGTTTAGTACCCATCTGCCAAAGATTCAAGATGTGTTTCTCTGCGTTGAGCCTGTGGAATGCTTTATTTAGTTCAGCAGATGAGTCATTCTGTTCACATGAGTGTCACTGACTCACAACAGAAGGGCTAAGCAATTTCTAAAACTGGTCTTTCCGGGATCAAATTCAGAATTTGAATTTCTTATGTTGTGAATGCACAGCTAGAGCTGGGGATTTAGCTCAGTGGTTCGCTGCCTGCCTGTGAATGCACAGCTGTAGAAACAATGTAACATTAAAATTGGGGTCGTCTGGACTTTCTGTCTTTTTTTGGTTTCTGTGATGTAAAAAGCATGAAGAGATTTAACATGTGTCTCCCACATCTCTGTGGTCAGTGCTCGGTGAGTAGAAGAATTTACAGAGATTACATTTTAAAGAAATGTACAGATTGAAGTCCAAGACAGAGTCAAGAATCTTGAAAATATACAGGGATTTTCCAAGGAAGTTAGAGAACCACTAGTTATTGGACATTAAGACTTCCACTTTTTGTTAGTGTTTGAAGGAAATATCAGAATATTGAGACAATCTCATTTTAGAAGATTATAGTCTTAGTGATCAAATAAATACAGTAAAATATTAAAGAACAATA
The DNA here is from genome assembly GCF_012274545.1 of Fukomys damarensis. Taxonomy (NCBI): domain Eukaryota; kingdom Metazoa; phylum Chordata; class Mammalia; order Rodentia; family Bathyergidae; genus Fukomys; species Fukomys damarensis. The sequence continues at coordinate 46,215,507 of NW_022900926.1, forward strand.
CTAAATATCAAGTCAGGTTTTAAATTTGTGACAGAGATTATATATATTATTTATAAGGACATTCTTCAAATCTCCATTTCAGATTATCTCTGTTCTAGGATTATGAAATCATCCACCATGTCCCTCCTGTAAGAACAGTGCCATCCTTGTTTTAAAACACCTGCAAGAAAGGACATTTTGCTTTTCCACTAGTGAGTAACAAGGGAAAAAGTGGTAGCTGACTTTTCAAATATGTTTGAATATGGATTTAAGGGAATAAAATATAAGTTTAAGGTATATAAAACTATTTTTAATATACTTTCACCAACAGTGCCATTGTTTCACTCATTCAACAAATATTACAGGTTGGATGCCCAAGGGTATGGGAGAGGAGAATGGGACCCAGTATGTTGTCTTGTGCCTAGCAGACTATGTATGGACTCATGGGTAGCATAGTGCAAACGTATTGAGTGCTTGGGCCATTCAAAATCTTCCAGTTCGTGTGTGTGCCTTTCAATTAGTTGATGAGAATACAGCAAGTAGATATTAGATCATTTCTTTTGAGGTAGCCAGAAGATCTTGATAGAAACAGGACTCAACACTTGAATTTCCAATTATATTATTCTCCTTTTCCTTCAGTGCTACTTCAAAGGAAAAGGAAATCTCTTAATGTTTCTGAAATAAGCAGTTCAATCAAGCAGTGCATTTTTATGAAAAATCTTATGAGCTCAGCAAAATTCCAGATATTGCAAAGGATGATAATAAAAATATTGTTAACTTCCATGTATTAAATATTATGTGTATTGTATTATATAAATGTTACATTAGCTGGCTTACATTTATTATCCCTTTCAATTTTCAAGGCAAAACTATTGCGATAGCTCAAATTTTACAGAAGAGAAAACTAAAGGTCAGGGAGAATTTCCCAAACCCGATGGTTTCCAAAGACTGTACTCTTACTCAATAATCTATATAGTGCTTGGTAAGTAGGAAGTAAAACTCATAGAAAGCTGAGCCATGAGCATTCAGCTTTAGTGAGCACCCTGGTTATCTTCTTAATGATTAACCAATCTTGGGGGGGTCAGTATAGAATCATTAAACCAAAAGGCAGTCTCCAGATCTGAACGTACATGAGAAGAGGAGAGGGCCGACCAGAAAGGGAGTCCAATGTAAATGATGGGACAGTTTTACTTTGCATAGGGAATTAGTAGACTAAAAGAGGTTACAAACTGAAAATAAACTTTCCCAAAAAACCTGAGATGAATAATGAATGCCACCACCAAAATTATCTGTGAAGGAAACTGTGTTTTTTCACATTTTCTTTTTGATGAAAAAAGGGCCACAAAGTCTGAGACTATTAGTATGAAAAACATTATGTCAGAACAGTGTTTTGCTTGTGCAACTAGGATTTGAGAAAACAGAATTAAGTGTAATATTGCATATACTTTGCACTAATCTTCGTCTCTCCATCTTCCGTGTTCCTACAGATAAAGCAAATATTTCATTCTGGTGCGAGAACCAACAGTAAGTGAGTCCTATTCTAAGGCTAGCATTTTATTATGTCAATCATTTTTATGTTGCCAAGAGTAAATTGATATACTTAATAACTGTATCCATGGTTTTCAAAATTTTGATAAATTAAGAATGATCTCAGCTTTTCAAAGTTTGGAAAGTAAATACGGCACTATTACAGACATTTAAATGAATTGTTTACACAATGCTTTGTAAAAATAATTAATTTTGTTCTAGATCATGGATTGAGCAAAGAGGCTGGACTTTCAACTCAATTTTATTTGTATTCTTCTAAACAAGAAAATTGGACAGTATACACTAATATAAGGAAATAAAAAATACAATTCTTATTCATTGCGTCAGAGAATTAACCACTAATACGATGTTTGTACACTTTTGTCTGATCACAACCTTGGAATCTTAATTTAAGAAAAATGATTGCACAGAGCAAAATTTCCAAAATAGTTACATGTAAAATTAGATTTTTAAAAAAGAAGAAATCAGTTCTGCTCTCACCTGCCTTTTCCTCTTTGATGTCTAAATGTCTTCCTTTTAGATGGAATAATCCAGTAGAATATATAAATATAGGCTTCCATGAGATAAACAGGAATAATAAATATTTTAGATAAAATAATCATTTTAAGCCAGTACATACATTTTTGTCTGTACATGGTCGAAATAATGGAAAAGTTGGCCCATTTATTGATGAGGAAATCTAAACTAAAAATCTCTAAGGAGTGAGAAAGTCACTGAAGGACACAAAGCAGGTCTGAGTAGTTAGATGATGAACTAGCATGAGCTCACAGTTCCTCCCCAAAGAAGTCAGTCACAGGAATCAGCTTTTACCATTCAAGAAATGAATCCATGATTCTAAAGACAAATTCCCCAGGTCAAAATTTCACCACAAAATTTTGCTAACCACTTAAAAACAAATCGGTACCAGTTTTACACAATCTCTTCCAGAAAATGGAAGAGAGAAACAAAATTCTCAATCCATTCCTTGATATTACTATTATCTTATTACTAAAACTAAGGTCCTCTCAGGAGAAAAATATATGGATCAAAATATGTTCTATGCATGCACAAATATGCTAAGTGTAACCCCCATTCTGTATAACCAAGATGTACTAGTTACATAATCAGTACACTATACACCTTTATTTCTGATAATGTTGTATACATGTTATTTTGTCTCTTGTCATATAATATTGCAGAGAAAAACACTAGGCCAATTTGATTTTTTTTCCTTTATAGTAAATCTGCTTATTTGCAGTTCATATTCTTATAGTGCTTGTGAATTAATTTTAAAATGAAAAACTATAAATCATCTCTTTCTCCTGAGCAAGGAGACTATTAATCATTTAGTGTATTTCTTTTGAAGATTTTTCCTTTGCATGTATTTCTGAGTGTATTTCTATATAAAATTTATATTACATAATTGAGATGATATTATGCCATATAATTCTCAATCTTTCAGTTAGCATCTAATCACTGTCATTTCCTGTGTAACACAAAAATTTTAAAAGTTTTATTAATATATGATTCAAGTGCATAATGATCATATTCTTCATGGGGAATTGGTGCATGTGTATAACAGATTTTAATTCTTTTTGTGTCCTTTTACCCTACCCTCTCTCTCCCTTCTCATTATCATTAAAGCATGATTTTATTTTATTGACCACATAATATTGTGTGGATGTATTATGCAATCATCTATAATTTGAACAATTTTATATTTTGATATTTAGGTACTTTTAAAATTTTATGTTTACATACTTTCTAATTTCTTGCTGTTAAGAATGATACTGTCATATACCAGTTTACAAAACTCTTTATAATGATTTTTGTCCATGTAGGTGAATTGTTATATTTTACCTATTTGTAATTTGATAAGCACATTATTACAATGGGGAGCATTAATGAGCATTGTTCAATATAAAGGTATTATACAATTTTAAAAGTCATATATTAGATTGATATTCAGAGGACCTTAGGTCAGATCCCACATTTTCCATTATTAATGATCATTTTAACTATGGTAGTTTAGAAAAACTCCTCATCATTTTTCTGTTCTAAAAATAATGTCATCTAAAAAAATACAGATCAGGAACTGTCATGAATACAGGAAGTAAAAGTAAAATAATTTAATAAATTAATTATGTAATATAGTGAAAGGAAATTACACCCTGACCAAGTTGTAGGACAAGTGACTTGCATAAACCACAAGTTACGGGGCATTAAAAATTACCTTTTTAATGATCTGATCTTTTAGAAGATCTGATCTAATTCCTGTTAGAAGTAATTGGAAAATAACCTTTGTAAAATGTTTTGAATATTTAGAAAACCTTTGTTTTATTCTATGGGTTTTAAAAAATTGTATCTAAGTCTAGTGGTTGATAAAGTTCTAAATACAAAAACTATTTGAAAATCTTTCAAATGTCATTGCTAATTGACAGTTAAAATATTTAAAACACATTTCTTCAAATTGAAGTTGTTTTGGTAGTGTGTTTTCCTTATATCATTAAACTTATTTCATTGTGTTAGGTTTAGAAAAATCTGAGATGCTGTTTGTCCAGTTTTTCAAAATATTGATGAAGATGATAATGATGTAGTTCATTTTTAAAAAATCAGTGAAAATGCCCAAATCTAAAATTACATGTGTTTCAAAGGAAAAAGCCCACTCCTAGCATAAGAGTCTATCATTATGCACAACCCGAAGTATACACATTTCACTTTATGGACCTTGCTAAATCTGTTTCATAATAAACATTTCCATTGGCCATTACAATACCATTACTAATTCAAGCACTGCAGGAGAGTTGTTCTTTTATTTGATCACATCTTGACTATTTGTGTCTTCTACATTCACATATTCTTAATTTATTTCTGACATTTGATTTTTTTATCAATCAGGCTATTCTTTTTCATATTTCCTTGCTTTATTGGATTTTCTTCATCATCTCTGGTCAAATTAATCTCAGTCTAGTGTTTGATGTAATATTCTCTTGGATTATAAAGAGAATCCTTTAGTTTTCTTGACTAAATGTTTACTGCTATTGTGTTCAAAGGCAACTATTTTATTTCTGTTTATTTCATTCAGCTATGTAGTTAGTTTCAGTAACATTTTCAGTGATTGAGTCTATTATTCACAAAATCACTTGATTCATTGAGTCATTAATAAGCAATTATCTGTGGCATTGCTATAATTTATCAATTTAGAACTATACTATATCTAACAAACATAAGAATTATTAAAGATCTACTAATAACACTGAAAGATTTATAAGTATGGAAAATAATGAATACATAAGTAATTTAAATCCAATATGATAAGTGCAACATTAGATGTACAAGTGATTTCAGGGACAATCCAAGAATGAGAGTAGTTTGATATGTATAATATAATTTAAAATGCTCCAGTGTGCTATTTGTGTTAGTTTAAACCACACTTTAGAGAGTTGTTTTCATTGATCAGAAATTCATAATCAAGGGGATAACAGCCAGTGTTTACTCAGAGCAAACTATTGCATACAGGAAACTACTATAAATAATTCAACTACAAGTACTTCCATCAAGACAGAAAAAATTGTAAACAATGAAATTAAAGCAGGGATTTTTTTCCTTGAAAAGAATGACATATTGATCTCAATGTTTAAATTAAAGGTAGTCAAGATATTCTAAAAAATATATTGAGGCAGTTTTCACCTGAGAGTTAACATTAGCAGAGGAGAGTATGTTTTCAGAATACTCTATCATCAAAATATAATAGTTTTATTCCTTGTTTCTAACAGGAACTCCCTGTGGATCCCATTTTTAATTTTCTGCTATCACTTTGTTTCTGTGGTAGAATTTCAAGTATAATAATAAGCTAGCAGTGATAATAATTTAGGACATTTTGAGCTCAATTTACAGCATCTCACTAGATATGCCATGCCGCTGACAATATCTCTTTTCAGTGTCCTTCCCGTAAACCCTTCTAATATTAAGAGCAGTACTGTATAATACAAGAACGTTGTTCTGTGTTTTCCAGAATTGTTAATATACCAGTTATTTAATTCCTTCAGGACTATAGTTTTGTTTAGTTTTATTAAATACATGAAATTTTTAAAAATGATTAGAAAGATTTTTTTTGTCCAAGACTGATTTCTTATATATCTCCTGGAGATATAACTGATGTTATACAAAGCTCCATGGCAATAAGTAAAGTCAGTCAATCAGTTCCTTCAAATGTGAATGCCAGTTCCTCAAAATATCAGTGGAAGAGCGCTTGTATTTCCCTAGTGATAAACACTGGTAGGCCCAGTACTGTTACTATGTCATATGATGTTAATCATAAGATTCAATCACACATCTCTCTGTTCACATCAAGGGGCCCCGAAGTCTGCCCCAGTTCAGAAGGCAGAAAGCGGATGAGACTGGACCAGACTTCATTTCACTTCTGAATCCTAGTCATTGAGACACGAGAAAAGAAACTAGTGTTCTCAGACAGTGCACTTGAAAAGATCCTAGGCCCAAAGATAGATGTCCATGAGAGTGTAATATCTGCATCTATGGTATCTCTTTGGACTGTAATAAATCCCATGGTAGTGTATTGGAATTGGAAGATTGGTATGAACCCATGGTTCTTTGTTTTTGTTGTTTTTGTTGTTGTTGGTTGGTTGGTTTCTGGTGCTGAGAATCAAACTCGGTACCTTGCGCTTTTAAGGCAGGTGACAGCACCACTGAGCTAAATCCCCAGCCAGAACGCATGGTTTTTATATGTGCTGCCAAAGCGAACAACAGAATGCATGGATTTTAACACAGAGATACATATAACTGCGAGGAAAGTAGTGAACAAAAGTGAAGGGATTCTTACCTCAATAGCGTAAAATTTTTGAAACTGGGAGACTGGAATATAGAGATTGCAAGTCAGTGAGATGCAAGTCTTGGGATGGTTAAAAAATTACTTATAAAATTATATAAAATGTGACATCAAAAAATTGCTGTCTTAATCACTTCTAAATGGTACATGGTGTGGCTTTAAGTTAGAGAAGATTCAAAAAAATATCCTTTCATGTTGACTACATGAAGTATTCATTATTAGTACTGAAAACATTGGTGGACCTGGAACTACAAAGTACTCTCAGAGAGCTGTCAGGCATCAGAGTCCTTAGCCTCCTAGATCTGTGAAATATTCTGGAATAGAAGGATAAGGGAAAGGACAGATGCTATTCAGGAGTTAATGAGATTCATTAGTATAGCATTTGAGAAAAATCTCCAAATTCTAGAAATATTTAGTTAAATTCTCCCTAAATAGCAAGTAAACAGGAAATCCTTACATAGTGGGTATATGTGTGTCAGAGAAAGACAAATGCACAAAAAGATACAGTTATCTTAACATCTACTGTGTTGAGAAATGTGATTACGTAAGGTCTGCCTCAGCTTCCCAAGTGCTGGGATTACAGGCATGCATCACTGTGTCTGGCAGCACACTGAATCTTTAAAGAGAATAATTAAACATGTGTCTGGAATTATTTGTGGAAATTCCCTATTAAAAATATGGAGTATGCAGAAAAATCTATTAACAATTTTAGTAAATTTTCAGTTAAACACGGTTATAATTATTTTCACACTAAAAATTAGACATAGCAATGCATGTGAAGTATACTAATTTGAGATTCTTTGATTTTTGGTTTGCAATCAGAAGTGTTAGGGAAATTTTGCTTCCACTAGGAAACTTTGCTTCAAATGATGAATAGGAGCACAGCCATCTTCCCCATATCACAGAAAGACCTGTTCACACATGCGGTGAAGTCACTGTGTGTGCATTTTAGCACATACCATATTGTGCAGTATTATTCAATCCAGCATGGCTCCAAAGAAAGTACAGAGCAAGCATAATGGTAAAAATGAAGTGCAGAGCAGTAACGAAGCTGACAAGATGCCATTCAAAAAGCTCATGTGAGAGCCAGGGATTTAACTCAGTGGTTCTGCCACCTGCCTCACAAGAACAAGGTCCCAAGTTTGGTCCCTGGTACCCTGGTACAAAAAAAAAAAAAATCTCGTGTGGCAAAAGCAGTAACTGTGTTAACCAGGCAGAGGACACAAGTGCTAGAAGAGCTGATAAACCTTTTGTTAGTGTGGTTTCATGACTAACAGCTGGCAGGTGATAGTGTTAGTGAAGCTATGATCTGTGAAAAGGCCAGGAAGTTCCACAGTGATTTACTGCAAGAAAACCCCTCCACAAGTGCAACAAGTGAAGAATTTAAAGCCAGTACAGGGTAGTTTGGTAAATTCCACAAGAGAAGTGGCACCCACAGTGTGATAAGACATAGTGAGGCTTCCAGTTATGACAAGGTTGGTATAGAAACCTATGGGAAAGGATTTACAGAATTAGTGAACGCAAAAGGATACATCACTCAAGTGTTCAACTACTATGAAACGGGGGCCCTTCTGAAAGAAGATGCCAAAAAGAGCATTCAGGAGGAAAAGGCCCTGTCAGAACACTAGCCCATAAAGGACAGATTGACCCTTTTGCTGTGCGCGACTAAAAGATAAAGAGAGGAAACCTCTGAAGAAGATCTTCCTGAAGTCTTTATGGAGGATGATTCTCCCTCCAAATAAAAACCTCCTCCCACCCGTCTTCCCATTTTTGATATCAGAAGTCACCTCAAGCAAGGTTGGTGCTCTCTGTCTTCTTATTGTTCTGAAATATACCTTGTTTCATATTTTTGTGGTTATAAATTGCATATGGTTCAGAACATTATTTACATTGAACCTTGTGGCAAAATTTGATTTGCTTCATGACCAAGTTGGTTCACAGTCAGAATGATGGAATGAATTAAGTTCTTGAATGGAGATTGCACTGTATGCAGTTCCTCAGCATAGAACCAAAGAAATGAAAGCCAACAAAGTTACCAGGATACGCATGTCTATTGAAGGTAAGTTATGAAAACATTCTGGTTGTCCACCAATAGATGAATGCATACATATAATGTGATACATACATACATATAATATTATATACATTATTCATATACATAATGGATATACATATATACATATTATATGTGATATATATAATATTATATACATTATTATATACATCATATCATTTACAGAAAAATGGATGGAAATGGAGACCACCAAGCTGAGTAAAATATGCCAGAGCCAGAAAGTCAAATAGTGTATGATTATAAGAGGAATCTAAAATAAAAAATTAAATTAAAAAAAATGACACGAAAGTAGAAAATAAACTATTAAAGAAGAGAAAGGACATCAGGGGGAGGGGAAATAAAAGGGAAAGGGAAAATAGTTTTGGGAAATGAACAAAGTGTATGTGTGTGTGTGTGTGTGTGTGTGTGTGTGCACGTGCGCACGTGCATGTATGAAATGTCAAAATAAAAACCACTGTCTTGTAAAATTACTATATACTAATTTTTAAAATAAATAAGATTAAAATAATATTCCATGTTCATTAAATTTCATACTAGGGATTATTAATTTTATTAATAGGTCATAAAGTGATATGTGTATTATATAAGTTCTATACAACATAAAGGCAATTTACAAAAAGCTAATTAGTATGTGATGCTATTAAATTTACAGGAACAAATTACACAAAAGTCCACCTAATTAAATAGTTGCGCTCTCTATTGTAAGTTAAGCCTTCCCTGACTCATTACTATTAACATGATTAAACCTAATTGTAAAAGAACCATCTTCATTAACCAAGTTCCTGTTTAGAATTAAATAATGGCTACTTGACCCAGAAGTAGGTGTATAATCTGTTGGGGGGGTTTCACCACAGCACATTACTACTGCTTTGCATAATTCAAGGTAACCCAACAGGAAATGTAAGTGATATATATGTATATATATATCTTCTGAAGATCAAAATATGTTCATCTCATTTTGGACACAGGGACATCTTATCCTTCCCATCTCATCTCAGGTAAATTATTTGCTACATTATTTTAAATAAATGCCATTTTAAAAGGGAAAATTTTCTGGCTATTAATTTTATTCCCAAATTTACTACTAGAAGATAAGATAAGATACTACTGGTAGATAAGATTTCAGATATCTTTCTCAATATTGTGTAGGTCTAATATACCAAAAAATAGATCATACATGGAACATTTTCCTCACATTTGGCATAATACTTTTAATGGAATAATCAAAAAATGAGTGCATTCAAGGCAAAGCTGCTAGGTTACTGAGGAAATCTGAAACATCATATGTGAATTAACTGAAGAGGTTAAGTCATTTAACTTTTCAGACAAAGTCTTAGTGAGACTATGATGGCTAGCTTCAACTATTAGTGGTTGGTCATGAAGAAAAATTAGAATGAAACTTAGTATGAAAAAGGTATTTCAAGAAGGAACTTTTAAAATAGAGAATTAAATGATTTTTTTTTCTTATTTCACATAGTCTACTACACCTGTTGGTCCGCATTTACATTTTCACTTCTTAAAGGGGACAAGGGGAAAGAAAGAAAAAAGTGAGAAAAGAAGGAATAAAATGGAAACAGGGCTTTTGTAAATAAGGAAGGGGAAGAGGGGTTAAAGAGAGGGGAAGGGAATGAGAAAAAGAAGACTCAAGTTTCATCATATAAAGCTACAAATTCCCTACCATGAATGTGATCATTATGTAAATCTAAATTATACTAATAAAATGAAAAATTAAAAAATAAGAGAATTATTATAGTTTTTCACATCAGAGAAACTATTCGGTACTTACACATGTGTGACTTACTTATTTCACTTAGGAGTATATCCTCAATATGTATCTAGTACATAATATCCTAATGAGATAATTGACAATGTGAAACAGGAAGAAAAGGGCTAAAGCTGTAGGGAAAATAGGAAGGGTAGAGGAAAGGTAATAAGGGAAAAGAAAAAAAATATGAGAAAATGAAAAGATGGAAATAAAGTGTTTGTAGATGGGGAGGGGAGGAGGGGGTGAAGGGAGGGCAGGGACAAGGGAAAAAAATGAGAACTAAGACCTGTCATGTCTTTACATGACAAGATCCCAATAATGAATGTTACTGTACTGTATACCTAAGATGTACCAATAAACTCAATCTAAAAAATTAACAATAAAAGAATTATATATAAAACTAACACTTCACAATGATTCTATAATAGTAAAAGTTATGTGAATCTAAAGTAGAAGTGTAATGGAATCATAAATGCATCACTCTCTTCAAAGGTATCTCTTCAGATGTATGCATAGTTAGAGGTTATTACTGATGTATATGCTTGGTTTTCTCAGTGGTATAACACTATCATAAGAGAGCTATTTTGAAAGGTTTTATATGAGCTTCCTTACAATTGGAGATGCTTATCAGTAATAAGGATTAGCACAGATCAAAGTTTTACTTTTATCTATTGTTTAGAACTCAAATTCTTAATCTTCTAAAAATTTAATGCTACATTTCCGTATTTCATCTTAGAAATTAGTAATCAGGATAAAGTTTACCTTTGTAAAGGATGAAACTGATATTTGTTAATACAAACTGTCCATCTGACTAAAGATATCTGTTCTTACAGAATTTCCAACTCTACAAAAGCTATATAACATTCATTTAGAATGTAATGTGTAATATAGCTACTTCATAATGTAAGCTATATGTATTCAAAAATCTTATAAATGCATCATTTCTTCTCAGAGACAATGATATTGACAAGTGTATGCTTCATGTTGCTGCTACAGCATGCTGCTGGCATGGTATGGATTTTACTTATAAAATAGATTTTGGCCCTATTATTGGGGCTGATTCAATTTTACTTATACTGGGTATTACATAGATCAGAAAATACAACTTTTACCTCATGTTGTTCTCATCAGTGTGTATCTTTAATGACAAAGTAATCAGGCAAATCAGGCTTTTCAAGTGGAAATAAATCTGGATAGATTTATGAATAGTATGGGACAAGCGACAAGACAATAGACCAGCAATATAAACACCCCATATGAAATACAGCATGAATCATAAGTATGAAATCAAAGCCAGGCGTGGTGGTGCATGCCTGTAATCCCAGCACTCTGGAGACTGAGGCAGGAGGATCGCTGTGAGTTCGAGACCAGCCTGCACTACATAGTGAGTTCCAGGTCAATCTCAACTACATAGTGAGACCCTGTCTCAAAAAAACAAAACATAAGTATGAAATCAACACTCCACTTACTTTGTACAATTTCATTTTATCATAGGCAGGCTCTTCAGTTAAAAGATAAAATATATATCTAATCATCTAATTTCTAAGCCTGCAGAACTGTATATATCTAGTATTCCAAAATTCTCAGCAGCAACAGATAAGAAATGGGCCTATCATTTGGACCAAAATCTTTCAAAGTTTAACTCAATGTATTTCAATATAGTTCAATTTCAACTACTTTGTAGTGTGTAGTGCACCAAGTATTGTGATAATTCCCAGGGCTAGAGAAATTTAAAGATTAATTTAGTAACTTTCTGCACAGCACTTCAGATTAGTAGGGGATTTACAAGCCATTTTAGAAGAATGGCAAATATCATGTGAAGACAAATGGTTCTACATGATATGACCACTGAACATTTAGTGTTTTAAAAAATTCTAAGCCCTTTTTATTCATAATCTCATCTAGTCTTTATGATGATACAATTACTAGGATTTAGATCAGCATAGAGAAAAATATTTGAGGAAAAGTTACACGAGCTTTGAAGTATAGCAATAAGACAGTAAGCATGAAAGTTTGAAGGTAATCAATATTTGGCAAAATCAGTATTTGAATTAGAGGTTGATACTATCAGATTTGCACTTTATGGGGAAAGACTAGCAGCAAAGAGATTAGTTGGGAGCTTGTTCAGTAGTCTAAGTGAAGGAATATAATTGTGACCAGTACTCAGTTATAGGAATGAAGATCTAATTTGAAAGTAGAAGCTGCTGGATTTGAGATTGGTTAAACATAGGTATCAGGACAAAGTGCCAATATATGGTTTCTATCACGGTGTAGCTTGTGATGCCATTTACTAGAACATGGAGGATCTGAAGACACAGTCCTTGGGAAGGGCCAAGGAATTAGTGCTATGGGTTTCAGGTGAGGTGTGAATAGGATCTGTGCTGGAGCGGCTTTGGAGAGAGAGCATGTAAGTCTCACAAAACCATAAAAGTAGAAAATATACAAAGTGAAGTGAAACAAGGGCTTAGAAAGAATACTACAAAAGAATACTAAGATTTAAGTGTGAGCCAGAGGAAAGGAAGCTGGGGAGAAAAGAGATAAAACAACGTCAGAAATGGCAGAAGAGGCACACAAAAGCTAAGGGATGAGAATGATTCAAGAGGAGTGTGTGCAACATTCTCCAGTGTTACTGAGACAAGTAAGATAAGAATGAACATGATCCATTCTACTTCTCTGTGCTGTGACTGTGATTGTCTTGGCAAATTTTGATTCTGTGGAGTGCTGAGGACAGAAGGCACAGAGCAGTACATTGAGAAGCAAGTGGAAAGTGAGCAATTAGGGTAAGATCCAAATTTTAAGATAAATGAAACATAGTGTACTTCTTGCTAAAAGAGGAAATACAATCAAATAATGCAAGATCTAGGTGATACGTTTCTCCATCCTCTTAAGCTTGTTGGAGGAGCTGCCCTGGCAATTGATTTTAATAATAAATAGAACAAGATGGAAGTAAAGTTATGTACTGGAAAAAGAAGTCGACTTTATACCGAAAACCAGAGTAATTATTATACTTTGATTTTTGTATTATTTAAAGAAATAGAGTGTATGACTTCTGAAAAATTGGAACATTTTACTAACTAAAAATGTGCCTGAAGAGATCAAAAGATAAAGCAACTCTCATACTTTTCAAAAGAAGGTTATCCTAGAAGTCAGTATCTGCAGAACTTTTTAGTGTATTTGTCAACACCATGTAAAAGTTAAGGCTCTCTCTAGCTGAATGATGAACCTATATCAAGACTAAGCAGCACCAGGAAGTCTTTCCACTCCTAGGCTTCAGCAATTAAAGGGGGATACAAAGTAGAGTTGGGAGCCAAGAAAGTAGGTCAATAATGGAGGCGGCTACTCCCAGAAATGGAGGCGGATGTAGGGAGTCATTTAACAAGAAGAGCGCACCTCTTTCTTTCCCACCTTCTGTTCTTTCGGTTTCTCACAAACCTGGAAAAGAATCACACAGTGGAAGCTGGAAGGATCGGCTCCAGGGCACAGTGCAGGACAGAAGAGGGTGGCTAATAAATAGGCTGAGTGAGACAGCAAATAGGAATCAGCACAGCATGACACAGGGCCGTTCCCGAGGGTTCATTCAGCTAGAGAGCTCCTTAACTTTTACATAGATGACTTTTCCATTTTCCAAAACTGTTCCATTGCCTAATTATACTTGTATTAAGATAGGAAAGTGCAACTTTTGCTATTTGTTTAAGCATACATATATATGTACACAGGAACTTCATAAGATGTAGAATTGTTGGCAAGCACACCCCAGAACACTCATTTAAAAACATCTGAATAATATCTGATATAATATGTGTATGCATTATTATACTGATAAAATACTGTTACTCTCTACATTTTTGAGTCATCATTTCTTGCTCTGTATCATATGGGTAACCTTTTGTTATTACAGAATTCTAGGAATTATTTCTTGTTCTATTAGAATTTTCTGGTACTAATTGAGTCACTGATGAGGATTTCAAAGTCTTGCACTGTTATAAGACAGAATTCTGTTTATGCAATCATAGATCAAGTTAATCTATTACCAAAGCAAAAAAAAAAGTAATGTTATTAAAGACAGGTCCAAGTTCCTTAAAAAATTCTATGTGCTGGACCAGTGAATGGTTCTCAAAGAATGGTTCCTGAAAACTTAAGAGAAATGCAAATTATTTCCCTCATCCAAGCTTCCTGAATCACAAACTTTGGGGATGGAGCCCAGTAATCTGTATATTAGCAAGTCTTATGGATATCTAATTTGTTAAACTTTGAGAACAAAAATGAAATATTGGGCCGGGGATTTAGCTTAGTGGTTTGGTGGCCTACCTTGCAAGTTCAAGGACCCGAGTTCAATCCCTGGTACCAAAAAAAAAAAAAAAAAAAAAAAAAAAGAAAAGAAAAAGAAAAAGAAAAAAAAAGAAATATCTTTATATATTTTCATAATGAAATAAATAAATTATAGATCTGTTACTTTAATTTCCAATGCTATGGGTTTTTTTTTTAACTTTTTACCTCTTTTTAAAGATAAACACCTCATATATCTTTTTATTGAGCCATCATCCATCAATTCAAGTGGAGATTCTTAATAAGCACAATGATCTTAGGAGGATGGTAAAGCCCAGTGCTAGAAACATGCTTAAAATGGTAAGTCATGCCTTGTCAGTGAATCATCATCCATCACCGTTTAGCCTCTTGCCAATGGCCATTAAACTAGAAATTATATTTCTAAAATAATCTGTTTATTTCACTAGAAAATTGGCATCTCAGTGTATAGGCTGGTAGTTAACTATATTTGATCTCTCTCTCTAATATATATATATATATATATA
>NW_022900926.1:46230664-46277718 GCF_012274545.1 Fukomys damarensis
TTATATTATATTATAGTAGAGAGAGAGTGAGAGAGTTCTATAAATCTCTAGATCGATATATATTTGAATTATATACTATATACTCTTATCAGTATAGGATGGACATGGTGAACAGGTGATATGTAAGTAACACTGCAGATTGCATAATTGAATAATTAGACCCCCAATTTGAAAAAAATCATAAACTTTAAATACAATGTAAAGTCTGTAAAATGAAAAAACCTACTCTTTTTTTGCTATAGTCAGCTCATAGGTTATAGAATATGTACTTATTTGGACATATTGGAGCAATAAAAGGATTATTATGATTGGGGCCTGTAAATCAAATACAACAGTGTAGATGTTCGGACTAAATAAAGAATGCACTAACAGAATCTGATGGGTGATTCTGGAATAGCTACTTAATCTGGAAAAACAACTTTCTTTTGATCAGTGGAAATAATTCAAATTTTATCCTTGTGAAAATTAATGGATACAATATTAAATAAAGAATATTCCTGGAACAGATGGTATACCTAGTAAAAGTGAGCTCCTCTTTCTCTTCCAACTCAAATGTTTAGTGTTATTATAGGAAAATTTGATTTTTATTTATAGATCTCCAAAAAATATATACAGAAAATCCTCAGAATAAATAATTTTGTCTTTAATAAACTCAAATAATGTTCTAGCTATGTTGCATAAAATACTATTCCTTTGGAAGCTTATTTTGTCCATATATGTACGTGGACTTGTTTTTGAAAAATTTCTTTCTTAGCACATTTGTGATATAAATTATGTAGAAAATTGGAAATAATGGGAGCTGTCAATGTTAAAAACATTGTAGTAGTAGTCCATATGACTGGAATGTAGCAATAAAATTTATGAATGAAAAGAAAATAAATCCATATTCTTTAAAATCTACATTGCCAACTTTTTATATTGTCTTGTTATTATTAATACATAATAATTAAACTAGTAGCAATTATATAAAAAGAATGAGGGAGAGTTAAAGATATTATTAATTGCCCCCCCAAAAAACAAGAAAATCAGCGAATATACTTAAACCAGACATGTTCTCCAAGAAATGCTAAAGGCACTTCAAATTAAATAAGAAAAGATATTTATAGATAAGAAAGCATCAGAAGACATGAGACTCACCAGGAAAAAGTCAACTATGAAAACTCAGAATGCTCTAATTTTGTAACTATAATGTGAAAACCATTCATGTTTTTAGTAGGAAGAATGAAAATCAAAGATATTTAGAACATAATAATCATATACTTCAATTACAGGCTAAATGTCTTTTAGTAGGGTTTTCTATAACAATGAGAGATAAAACCTATTCTTTCCAATGCTGAGACTCTACAGTACATTAATCTATAAGGCCTGTTAAAAATGCAGTAGGAACTATTGGGCAAACAAACACTTAATTAGATCTAAGCTCTAACTGTGTTTGTATCTAGGAGGCTGAGGTGTGAAGATCATAAGTTTAAGCCCAGCCTGTGGAAGTTAGTGATTTAGTGAGACTCTATATCACAGTAAAAAATAAGACAGATAGGGATGTTGCTCACTGTGACAGCTTTGGGTTCAATTCCTGGTCCTGGAAAAAAGTTTGTATAGCCTGTGAGTATCCAGTCAAAAAAACTATAGAATATGTCTACACTTTTAAAATATTTATTTTGCTGTTGGGGAGCTGGATGACTACTTTTTCCAAAAATATTGTACTCTTACAATGCCATATCCCAACAAAGATCTTTGTGGCAGCTAAATCATTGAGGAAAGCAAGAAAATGTGATTTTTATAGAATAATAGGGAAATGAAAAAATGTTAGAAAAACGATTCTTCAAGTAGGCATATATTTAAATATATTCATGTAGTTCCCTGTTATCTTGTGAAAGCTTCACATTTTAATTTCCATGTTTTTGTCATATATTCCAAGACATGGAATGCAGAAGTTGCAAAGAATGCTGAAACTTGGGCAAAGAAGTGCATCTTCTCTCACAGTCCTAACGATCAACGAAAAATTAACTGTAAGTTCTTATTATCCAGTGAATAATGTTCTAAGTGCTAAATGAACTAAAAATCATTGAAATAGTAAATTTGAAAGTGATAATCTTGTTTTTGCTCATTGGTTTTACTTTACCACTTCTAATTACACTCATATATTTTGCTTCCATCCCTGTATTTTCTCTTTTAAAACCCTTGTCCCAAAAGCTCATTACTCCTGCTACTCCAAGCCAAAACTTCAGACTGAGTATGAATAATTTAAATATTTTTTTGAACTTACAGTCTTTCAGATACTGATCATCTGTAATAGACTTGTACCAAGATTTAGTCTTCAAAATCTGAAAAAGCTCCTGTTTGATATATTGTAGCCAAACCACCAGATCTTGAGCTCCTGGTGAAAAATAATTATTGTATATCTCTTAGAATAATTTTCCATAGCATAAGACATAAATATTAAATCGGATGATTGTAAATTAATTACCACCTACTTTCCAAGGTACTCAGTATGTTCCATTTTTGCCTGTTCACTCTATTCCAACCTGCCTTACCATTTTTATTAAGATCTGGTTAGTTTGCTCACTCCCAGAGACAAGCCATTATCATTTTTACATCCATGACTTGGACATTGTTATTTTCCTGCTAGATATTCGCATATAGATGTGTCATCTTCCATCTGATCTGTTGTTGTCTATTACACATGTGCCTCTTATTTCCACTGCTTAAGAGTCAAAATTCAAAGGTCACATTTATACATAACATTTTAACTATCACATCTATTTTACACTGCGAAGGTATAAAAATATTAAAGTTTAATTCACTGAATATTGATATTAATCAGTATTACTCAAATGATGATTGTGACTGTATTATGACACACAATCAGTTTGCAAATGCATCATTCATTACAGTTTGAACAAGTTGTTCATAAGCTGAGGTGGGAAGCAAGTTAACTCAGCAAACTGAAGTTGATTCTCCTCTAAATCTGTCAGTTTAAGATGACTGTATATCTTTGGAAAGTAGTATTGCTCACAAAAAATAAAATATTTTGGTAGTTTTCAATAAAGGTTCTTTGCAAGTACTTGTTTAACTATTTTTGCATTGCCTTTCCTAATTTTCAGTTGCTGGTTGTGGGGAGAATTACTTCTTGTCCAGTGATCCCAGAACATGGTCAAATGTAATCCAATCTTTGTATGATGAAGTTAAAGATTTTAAATATGGATTAGGAAATATTCGAGCAAATGCTAAAACTGGCCACTATACTCAGGTAAAAATAAAATGACAGATGCTTAATTTTTTCATCTTCCATCATCCCAGACTTACCTTTTCTCCTCAGTTTTTCCTGGAGATGCCAAATATCTGAGGTATGAACTCTGAGTTGTGTATGGAAAAGCTCTCCTGCATTATGAAGCATATTTTACCCATTCACAGATATAAGTATATTTCACTATTTCTTGTATATTCACATGCACCCACCTGGTCATTGTGACTCTGGATTCACTACAATGTATTCTTTAAATAATGTTTTTTTAATAATGGGAACAGTGGGAATAAAGTGATAGATTAATTATATATTACCAACACTAAATCATCTTTAAACAAAAGAAAGTCTAGAGATGCTTTCTCTGGGATGAAATGCTTTGTAAAACACACAATCAGAAATAGTTTGATTTTATACATGCAAGTTACTTTATATTATTGAATAAAATTTTACATTTTTATCTAAAATTAAAAGTTATATTGGGAAAACTGAGATTATGCACAAAAACACAAGGTCAACAGAATTTGTTCTTATTTTTCCCTTCAAAAACTGGAATTGCCCTTAGGTGCCTTTCCTTTTTGTCTAGTACTCCTTTTCTGACATTTTTATGAATTTTAGCTATGGCTAACTATTTTAATGAGCATAAGTGTGTAAAGTGTCCTTTAACTTTCAATGAAACCCTATAACTGGAAATAATTTTTAAAGGAATTTTCATCAAATAGAAACATTAACAACCACAATATTTTTTAGCTTTTTAAATTGCCATTACTGAAAAAAAGCCACAGTGCAAAAACTATGTATTTAATTTAAATGATTTATTTTAAATTTTCTCCTTGCAGCTTGTTTGGGCCACTTCCCATCAGCTTGGTTGTGCATTAGCTCACTGTCCTCACAAGAAGTACAAATATTTCTATGTTTGCCAGTATTGCCCCGCGTAAGTATAACATGGGGATTGCTTTTGGCCATGGTGGCCAAGTAACCTGGGCTAGAATCCAACCTCTTTAGTCCATCTGGAGTTACAGGGTCCTTCACACAGGCTTTAGAAGGAATAAGGAGCATTGGAAAAGACAGGAAAGGATGCACAGTGTGTTCTAAGGGTGATTCAAGAAGAGCGTTACCTTAGTTATTTATCAGCTGTATGGAATTCAGTTCACCAATAAATCACTCAGATATCCTTCTTGCTCATCTATAAAGTAGCAAAGGCATTGAATTTCTTTCAGGGGTTTTTGTGAGGTTAAACATAATAAGCTATATTGTATGTCTAGAACATTTCATGGTGCATTAATCGATTCTTAATAGAAGAAAATTCTAACAGAGAAGTCAGAGAATATCAGAACCCTACCACAATCTTGTACTCTGGTTCCATGTCCTTTGCTGTGTTGCCAGGCATGATGGTCCTGTAATTCAAACTCTCAGAAGAGTGACACAGGAAGATTCTGAAGTTGAGGCAAGCCTGGACTATGTAACAAAATCTTGTCTCAAAAAGAAAAAGGGAACATAAGAAATATTGCAGCATCAACTCCTATCTTCTGTGTGTATTTAAATGCTGCACAATTTACCTTGAAACTTGGGTGGCTCTAACCTATAGGCATCCTTTTTTTTTTTCTTTTCTTTTCTTTTTGGTACCAGGGATCAAACTCAGGTCTTTGCACTTGCAAGGCGTCAGAACCACTGAGCTAAATCATGGAACTCTTTTATATCCTATACACATGGCACAATCTCATAAAGTTATACTTAACTCTTCATATGTTCCATTGACAGGGGAAACGATGTGAGAAAAATGAAGACACCATATAAAACAGGAAAGCCATGTGGTGACTGCCCTGGTCATTGCGACAATGGACTTTGCAGTAAGTAATATCTACTTGTATCTTTCTGTGGTGTTATCTCCATGGATTCTGACCTTAAGTAGAAGACAGCTCAGTCTCTGCTTTGGGGTACATAGGTCATCTTTTTCAGGGCCCTCATTTTCCTACTTCAGTCCTACTCTTAACAACAAAAACATAAAAATAATGCAATGGCAAGTGCAGCTACCATTTGAAGATGACAAGGACTAAAACAAGAAGGATGTAACAGTAAAGCAAATTTAAACAAAGTCCAACTGAGGATGAAGTTTCCCTTTAGCATCTTTTAGTCTCTTCAGTTGATTGTTTTCCATCAGTTAGGGAACAGAAAGGTAGATGTAGAGAAACTAACCAATTACACACTCTTGAATGGAGTCAGATTTTATTTGCTCCTGACCCTAAATAAAAAGCAGGGTATATATAAAAAGAAGATTCTTACTCTTTTTTCTGGTGTACCTACTCTTTTCTTCATCCCCCCCGAAACATATAATGCACACACATACATACACTCTATCAAAATATGTCATTTGATTTCTCTTTAGCAACTGCACATTATGTTTAAGAAGTAGGCACTTACAAAGGTGGGCTATTTAAGCATATATACTGAAGTTTCAGCCAGTCTTCTATGAGTCCTCAGAAATACACACACACATATACACATATACACAACAGAACCACTGCTTGTCTGAGGTGCTTTTCTTTGGTATGATTGCAGCTGTGCAGCTGGGTGAAAGAGTTTGTTGAAAACTACTAGATTTATTCTATCTACTTGTGACCCTGGCCCCTTTGTATGATCATACATGATTGTGCATATACACACACCAGACTAATACATTCAGAACTGGATTTATTTCAGTCACTGTACACCTTGTTGTGACAGAGCAGGGAGATTTACTTGATTCCTTAGAGTTCTGTGTGATGAGAACTCCATATCTTCTACATCAGTGTGTCTGCTTATATAAGGCAGTGGTGGTGAACCTATGACATCCATGTTATTGTGCTTTTTTCTTTTAAGACAAAAGATTTTAACATATGAGTTGATTTTTCTAAACTAAAATCTCAGTATTCAGGTTTAATTGAAATGTTGGCACTTTGCGATAAAAGAGTTTTGGGTTTGTAATTTGGCCTCTAAAAGGTTTGCCATCACTAATATAAGGTTCTTCTGTTTACATCAACTGTTTAATAACAATCCAAGCCTAGATCCACTTATTTTAAAAAGGAGTCTTAAATAAACTAATATAAACAATAAATGGGGTTTCCTTAAGAAAATACAATTTGAGATAACTAGAAGTGTAACAAAGAATCAACATTTCATTTGTTTTTTTGTTTCATTTTAGCCAATCCATGCATGCACACGGATACTATCACAAACTGTGCTGCTCTGGTCAAGCAACACGGGTGTGGTATAAAAATCACGAAAGAAAGCTGCAAGGCTACCTGCAAATGCCCTTCAGAAATAAAATAATGCATTCCTTAAAGGTGATGTTTAGTGTCAAGAGTAAAATTTACAGGTCTTAAATCACTGAAAATTTCATTGTCTTCTTTTAAACAAGCACACAGACTGAAGTTATCCTTTATTCACTATATCCTAATACCTTCATCAATTAAATTTGATAATATCTCAGTAAAAGAAAAATAGGTACCAAACACAGTAAATTCAATCCCTGTGAGTAACAGATAAAAATGTAATGCTGAATCATAATTGGTAGAGTGCATTTACATGCATTTAAAACTTTGTGTATGCATGAATAAAGCTTTCAAAACTTTCAAGACAGTGGACTCTGAAATCCTTTCCTTTCTTATGTCATTAAAATGTGCACTGGTTACCTCATGCTCCTCAGCAGCCCTGTCCTGGCCAAAGTGTACAATCCAAAGATGAAGTTGGGTTTCTTGATCTTAGTAGTGATTAAACATAGATATCTACCTAACTCGGGGGCCAAAATGTGAAAGAAGTTTCCATGCCTATAAGCAATCACAAACATTTACCTCTGTTGTTCCTAAATCACTGCACAGTTCTGAGCCCCTCAATGGATGGGAGGGCTATGTCCCTAAAGATCAGTCCCAACATTGTACCTCAATGACACTGGGCCAGTTACAAATATGACAGACCCTGGAAAGTGGGAAAAGCATTTTTGTAGCTCATTAAATATTGACAGTGTATGTCGGAAGAACTGAACTACTACCACAGTGCAGAGATTGGAGTAGAACTTACTACAAACGACAATAGAGTAACACATCTCAAATTCACTCCAGAAGAACTGTAGGCTGATTCTTTGGTTTCTTCTGCAGTCTCAAGCAGTAAAGTAGAAATAAATGTACTTTAAAATTCTTGGATTCCCACACATGGGTTCCCTGACCTGAAGATTAAAAGTTTCGTGTTAAAAAGCGCTAAATGAAACCCACTGGAACTAACCCCTCCCCACTACAAAGAATCAAGTCAAAATAAATTCTCACGCCTTGGGTGTTACAGGGATTGTTATTATAAATAAGACATAACACTTTCATGGGTGGTAATTACAAATATGCCCCTATTAAACTTGCTAATAAATGGGCAAGATGGGTTATGGATAAAAGCTGTAGACTGTCACAAATTCTATAACATGGTATTACCATTCACAACTGTGATTTAAGATTTATATTTACAAGCCAGGCATGGTGGCACACACCAGCAATCCCAGTGCTCTGGCAGGCTGATGCAGGAAGATCTCAAGTTGGAGTTCAATGTGGGCAATTGAGCAACTTAAGACCCTCTCTCCAATAAATAGGGCTAAGGATTTAGTTTAGTGGAAAGGCCCTGGTTCCACCTCCAATATTATAAAAAAGAAGACATTATCATTGCTACAGCAAACCAATATATTCAATAGCAGCAGGGTTGTATCTAGTGCTTTATAATGTTTATTCTAATGTAACAAGCAAGAATACTCAGAAAGTTTTCCTTTATATAACAAATGAAATAGTGTATCTTAATATCTAGTCTACTCTCCCCACACTAGTTCTGCCAAAATCCTCTTTTGTTGATTCTCATAATACCCTATGTATATACACAGAATATCACATTATTGTCTTAATAGTGTAGTTCTTATGTAAAGTTCCTAATAATGTTGTTCTTACTGTAAAGAATATGATAGTCACATAGTATGCCACAATATTTTTCTTATAACTATAATGAAAAGAATAAGATTTTGTGCACAGTAGACAGTATAGAGATCAATATAATAAACATTCATGTATTCACCTCCCAGCTTGAGAGTAAAACATAACCAAATAGAAACACCCTATAAATCTTCCTTTTTCTTCTTGCCTTTATCTTTCATTTGTTGTTTATCATATCCATGAAAATTAATATAGTTTTTCTAATATCTGTGTCCCTGCACATATTCACTATTATTTGTTACTTTGTCATACTTCAGGTAAATGCTCGCATACCATACATACCACTTGTAACTTGCACTTTTAATTTAATTTTTAAAAATTAGTCATTCTAAGGTCATCAGGCTCTTTGCATTCATCTTTTCTTTTATATAACCATTGAAGTATACTCTCTAACACATTTTATATATTCATTCATCTGTTTTTTGACATAAGATGGCAACCAACTTTTCACTATTAAAAGTAATGCTATCATAAACATTTTAAATCTGTCCTTGTAAACATATACCAGTATTCTCTCAAACTAAAATAATGTGGCCAAAGAAAGTTTGCATTTTCATCTTTACTAGAAATTGCCTAATTATTCTCCAAAATAACAGGATAAGTGTTTACTTCCTACAGTGGGGAAGGCAATTTCCAGTTATTCCATATCCTTGAAAGGCCTGCTTTTATTACATTTTAAAATTTGCCCCACTATGATATAGTTTTTTATTATTTTAATTATTTATGAGATTGTGGATATTTTCCTATGTTACTTGGCTGTTTGGAAATTCCACTTCTTCCTATTGCCTATGTCTGTTGATGTCAGCCCTACATATATGTGTTGGGGGTTGTATCAATCTGAATAACTTAAAGCTTTTTATAAATTCTAAATTGTGATCCTCTGTAAGTTTTCACTTTGTAAATTTGTTTCTTATTGTTTCAGTTCTGTTTATGCGATGGCTTTTGGTACAAAGAAAGCAAAATTTTGATATAATAAATTTATTGTAATTTTTTTGGTTTTTGTCATTTATTCCTTAAAAAATTCTTCCTAATTTTCTTAATTTATAAGGTACTCTATTTCTTTTCAAACATATTAAAAATCTTCCTTTTGAAGAAGACAGAGTGTTTTGGGGTTTTTTGTCTTTTTTTATTGAGTTTATTGGTACTTTTTAAGTATACAGTACAGTTACATTTACCACTGTACTTTTACATGACAGACCTTGGTTCTCATTTTTCCTCATATCCCTGACCTCCCTTCACCCTCTCCCTTTTGCATATTTACAAAGACTTTGTTTCCATTTTTTCCTTTTCTCATATTTTTTCTTTTCCCTTCTTTCCTTTCCCCTACACTTTCCACTTCCCCTATACTTTTAGCCATTTTCTTCCTATTTCACACTGTCAGTTATAAAATTTGGATTTTACTTACACTTTTACTTTTTCACACCAGAGAAATGATTCAGAATTTGAACATGTATGTCTTATTTATTTCACTGAAGAGTATGGTCTCAATATGCATCCATTTTCCTATGAATGATCCAGTTTCTTATTCTGTATGGCTCAGTAGTAGTACTCCATTTTACAGAAAAACCACATCTTTATCCACTCTCCAACTGATGGGCAATTGGGCTGTTTACAAGTTTTAGCTATTATAAACTGGGCTGCTATAAATATTGGTGCACATATATCACTGTGCTATGATTCTTTTAATTCTTTTGGAAAGATTCTTTTTGCGGTTATGGTGCTACTGAAGATTTGTTCATAAAGTCTTTTCCTATGCCAAAGTCTTAGAGAGTTCTGCCTAACTTATGTTCCAGCAAGTTCAGTTTTTCTTTTTTAATATTTAGATCTTTAATCTACTTGGATTTTAGTTTAGTGCATGGTGAAAGATAAGGGCCTAGTTTTAATCTTTGGCAGGTTGAAATCCAGCTTTTCCAAAATCATTTGTTAAAGGGGCTGTCTTTCCTCCAGTGAGGATGGTTGACCTCTTTCTGAAAGATGAGGTAGCTGAGTACATCTGGAGTCGTTTTTGTATCTTCCAATCTATTCCACTGATACTCAGGTCTTTTTCTTTGCCAGTACCATGCTATTTTTATTACAGTGGCTTTGTGGTATAGTTTCAAATTGGGGATTGTGACACCCACTACCATGTCTCTGTTACCTAGAATTGCTTTTGCTATTCTCGGTCTCCTCTGGTTCCAATTGATTTTTTTGATTATTTTATCTAGTTCTGTGAAATACACTGTTGGAATTTGAATTGGCATTGTATTGAATCTGTATAACAGTTTTGGTAGTATAGTCATTTTCACTATGGTGACTTTTCCTACCTGGGAGTAGGGGATACCTTTCCATTTTCTTATATCCTCTTCAATCTCTTCTTTCAGAGAGCTATAGTTTTCACTGTACAGGTCTTTTGGTTCTTTCATTAGATTGATTCCTAGATACTTCATTTTTTGGATACTATTGTGAAAGAAATTGTTTCCCTAATTTCTCTCTCAGTGAGCCTATTATTTCTGTACAAGAAAGCTATTGAACTTGGAGTGTGACCTTATATTCAACTACTCTGCTGAAAGTGTCCACTAACTCTAGAAGCCTTTATGAAGAGTCTTTTGGGTCTTCTATGTAAAGTGTCATATTGTCAGCCAATAATGTCAGTTTCACTTCTTCCTTTCCTATCTTATTGATTTAATTTCTTTCTAATGGCTAATTGTTGTGCCTAATGTTTCCAGAACTATAATGAACAGGAGCAGTAATAGTGGGCATCCTTGTCTTGTTCCTGATTTTAACGTGAAGGTTTTCAGTTTTGGGCTATTTAATATGATGTTGGCTATTGGTTTTTCATAGAAAGCCATTGTCAAATTGAGATAAAGACCATCTATTCTAATTTTCTGCAGGGTTTTTATCATGAATGGATGTTGAATTTTGTCAAATGTTTTTTCTGCATCTATTGAGATGATCATGTGTTTTTTGTCCTTGACTCTGTTAATATAGTGTATTACATTTATTGGTTTTTGTGTGTTGAACCATCCTTGCATCCCTGGAATAAACCCTTTTTTTTTTTTTGTGGTACCAGGGATTGAACTTGGATCCTTGCATTTGTGAGGCAGGCAGTGGAACCACTGAGCTAAATCCCCAACCTGCCTGGAATAAATACTACTTGGTCAGGGTGTATGATCTTCTTGATGATCCTCTGTATTCTGTTTGCCAGTATCTTAATGAAGACTTTTCAACTATGTTCAGAAGTATATTGAGCAGGAGTGGTGATATTGGACATCCTTGTCTGTTCCTCATTGTAGCGTGAAAATTTTCAGTTTATTTACATATGCTGAACCATCCTTGCATACCTGGGATAAATATAAATTGGTCAGGATGTGAGATATTCTTGACGACCCTCTGTATTCTGTTTACCGTTATCTTACTGAGGATATTTTCATCTATGTTCATTAGGGAGATTGGCCTGTAGTTCTCTTTCTTGGTTTTTTATTGGACCTTTCCCTGGTTTTGGAATCAAAGCAACACTTGCTTCCAGGAATGAATTTGGAAGTATTGCTTCCCTTTCAATTTCATTGAAAAGTTTAAAGAGCAGTGGCAGTAATTCCTCACTAAATGTCTTGTAGAATTCAGCAGTGAATCCATTAGAACCTGGGTTTTTCTTCATTGGCAAACTTCTAATTATGTTTTCAATTTCATTGATTGCAATTGGGGTGTTTGGAATTTTTTTTATCTTCTTCATTCAACTTTGGTAATTCATAAGTATCAAGAAATTGATCCATTACTTCTGTGTTTTCCATTTTATTAGAGTATAGTTTCTCAAAGCAGGTATTGATGATCCTCTGGATTTCTGCTGGCTCTGTTGTGACTTCATCTTTTTTGTTCCTAATTGCATAGATCTGAGCCTTTTCTTTCCTTTTTTTGACAAGGTTCACTAAGTGTTTATTGATTTTATTTATTCTTTTGAAAAACTAACTCTGATTCATTGATTTTCGGTATGATTTTCTTAGTTTCCATTGCATCAATTTCTGCTTTGACTTTTATAATTTCCTCCCTTGTACAAGCTTTGGGTTTTTCTTGTTCTTATTCCTCCAGGAGCCTAAGATTCATAATTAGGTTGTTTATTTGAGCTGCTCTGTTTTCCTGGTGTGGGCATTCACTGCTATGAATTTTCCACACAGAACTGCTTTGTGTCCCATAGATTCCTGTATGTTGCATTGTCTTTATCATTTATTTGTAGAAACTGACTAATTTCTTCTTTAATTGCCTCTGTAACCCACTGATTGTTCAAGACAGTGTTGTTGAATTTCCATGTGTTTGTGAAGTTCTTGCAGTTTCTTATGCTGTTGATCTCCAGCTTGATGGCACTATGATCTGATAATATGCATGGGATAACTTTGATTACTTTGTATTTATTTAAACCTGTTCAATGGGATATGAGTGGTCTATTTTGGAGAATAACCCATGTACAGTTGAAAAGAAAGTATATTCTGATTTTGAGGGGTAGAACACTCTGCAGATGTCTATTAAGTCCATTTGTTCAAAAGCTTGGTTCAGTTCTAGTATTTCATTGTTGATTTTTTGTCTAGATGATTTGTCTATTTGTGACAGTGGGGTATTTAGGTCCCCCACTACAATTGTGTTACTGCTAATTTGGTTTTTCCATGTCCCTTAGCATTTGTTTTATATAGTTGGGGGCATTCATATTTGATTCATATATATTTATTATTGTCATCTCTTCCTCTTGGGTTGTTCCCTTTAGAAGGATATAGTGTTCTTCCTTGTATCTCTTAATTAGTTTTCATTGGAAATTTTCTTTATCCGTGAATAAGATAGCTACCCTTCCTTTTTTCTGGGCACCTGTTTCATGGAGAACTGTTTTCCATCCTTTAACTTTCAGTCTATGAGTTTCTTTTTGAACTATGTGCATTTCTTGTATACAACATATTGTTAGATTTTGCTTCTTAATCCATTCTGCCAGTCTATTTCTTTGGTGAATTAAGGCCATTGACATTGATGGTTATAACTGATATATATGGACTTATCATTGTTGTGTTATTGTCCTGTTGCTGGCTTTTTAATTTTTCCCCCTCTCCCTTTAGTTTCTTGCCTTGCCTAATTGATTTGCTCAGTTGGGCCTCCTGGAGTTGTAAATTTCATTGTCTTTTTCTAGGATATTGTTTAGAATTGTTTGTAGTGCTGGTTTGGTATTCATGAAATTTCTCAGGTGTTCTTTGTCATGGATGTACTTATTTCCCCATCCATTTTAAAAGAGACTTTTGCAGGATACATCAGTCTGGGTTGGAGGTTGTTTTCTCTTACAACTTGAAATATCCACTCCAGGCTCTCCTTGACCTGAGGGTTTGTGTTGAAAAGTCTGCTGTGATTCTGATGGTCTTCACTTTGTATGTGATTTGTTTCTTCTCTCTAACTGCTTGTAGTATTTTGTTCTTCTGTTGGGTTTCTAGGATCTTGACTATTATATGTCTAGGCATAGGTTTTTTTATTACTATAACTAGCTGGAGTCCTATATGGCTCACTTATCTGCATGTCAAATTCTTCCCATCTGGGAAGTTTTCTGTCATTAATTCTGTGAACAGTTTTTTAAGTCATTTGTATTTTCTCCTGCTACTTCATCCATTCCTATCAGTCTTATGCTATTCTTCTTTGCATCATCTAGGAGTTGTTGGATCAATTTCTCATGATCCCTTGCTATTTTTAAGAGATCTCTCCCTTTGTGGTCACTAACCACAATCCTATCTTCTCTATCTGAAATTCTATCTTCACATTCATTGATCCTACTGTGAATGATTTTAATAGCATTTTTAATCTCTTGGATAACTGTTTGAATCTGTTTCATGGATTCCATTTCTTTCCTATGCTGGACATTCATGGCTTCTCTAGTGGTCCTGAGCTCATCTATTTTGTTTGTCAGCCTCTGTTCTAGAGTCTCTAATCATATCTTTTATTGTGCTCACCATCTCTGTAGTTATCTGGAAATTTATTCCTGTTTTGAATTTTTCTAGAGCCTGATTGATCTGTTTTATTATTTCCTGTGCTATGAGTTCAGGATGTCCTGGTGGTTGATTGTCAAGACTTTTCCACCTTGTTTTCCCTAGAATTTTCCATTGGTTATCTGGAAGATTTTCTTTGTGCCTTGCTTAAGTGTTTTCTCATTTTTATTTTTGTTGTTGGGCTGTCCTTGGTTTAATTCCTGGGTCAGTACTTTGATCTTCCTGATATAGTTGCTCTTTAGGTTCTAATGACTGCTCCAATGACTCAGAGACTGTCTCATTTTCATAATATCAGAAAGGATAACTCGTTAAATCAATCATAACCCTTTAGCCCAATTGATACAATCAGGAATACAATAGCATCAAGCACAGCTTAGAAATTGACCATTTTTGGTAATTAATCAAAATCAAGGACCAGTCCAAAATATATTGATAGTAAATAAATTTCATTATAGTAACTTTAACCTTCAAGATGGGGACTTAGAAGGAGTTAGGAGGAGAGGGATAGATAGGAAAAGGTTTCAAGTGAAACCAGAGGACACGGGATGATCACCCAAACTCTAGAAAACTATTGAAGACAAGAAGTAAAGACAGAGTGCAAGAACAAAGACAAGAATAGAACAACTTAACAATAACAAGGAAGCTACAAATTATACTCACTTTTCTTTGAAATTAGTGACACTTGAGTAAAGGAAAAAGAGAGAAGAAAGTAAAAAGAAAGAAGGAATCCAAGTTATGGCAAAAACATGAACAAAAAGGGAGATGAATAATAACATCAGGGGCAAGAGACTGAGCAGGAAAAAGAAGAAAGAAAAATGGAAGAATTTGCAGAATGAGAAAAAATAAAATTTTAAAACAAAATTGAGCCTGAGATCACCTGGCGGGTGTGCGACTTCCTGAACTGAGCGACAACAGACCCAGCAAGGACCCAAAGACCCCAGAGGGGGTCTCTTCAGCTGCCTGCCTGCCTGAGATCACCCGGCGGGTGCGCAACCTCCCGGACTGCACAACAACAGACCCAGCAAGGACCCAAAGACCCCGGATGGGGTCTCTTCAGCTGCCTGCCTGCCTGAGATCACCCAGCGGGTGCATGACCTCCTCGACTGTGTGACAACAGACCCAGTAAGGAAGGTAGTGGCACGGGCACCCTTGAAACACACCCACGACCTCCCCCCACCCTTCTCAAACCTCCTTATTGGGCCAGTCCTTAGACCAACTCTGCAGAGACATAGGTTCTCATGAAGGGTAGTTTTCTGAGCTCCCAATTTTGAACATCTTTAAAGAAAGGGCAGGTGAAACCTGTAATATAACTGAGTGGAGTTCAACCCTGAGGGTAGGGAAACTCAAGTTAGGCCTTGTGGACTGTGTTCAGTCTCAGTCGTGGGGAACTGCCATTGGCTAGCTGAGACCAGGGGATTCAGTTCTGCATATGGCTGTACATGTGGTATAATATGAGAACAGAGACAGTCTGAAAGAGGCCCTTCAAATTCTTTTTTTTTCTCATTCTTTTCCTCATTCCACACTAAAATTTCTTTCTTTTTTCTGTCCTCCCTCTCCAACTCAGTCTCTTGCTCCACCATATTATCCCTCATCTCCCTTTTTATTCCTGCTCCTGCCCTAACTCAGACTTCTTCTTTTATTATTTTTTGTTTTTAGGAGGGGTTTCTCTTTATGTTCTTTTCTCCAGTCATTTTACATCACTCATGGCTCCGTACCTTCAAGGGAAGGCAAGTGCCTGTTATTCTTAAGGGGGTATATTCTTGTCCTTATTCCTGTACTCTCTCTATCCCCCCTGAAGTTAATAGCTTTGTAAAGATAGTAAGGTAATTCTACATCCTCTGGATTCACTTCAAACCTGCTCCAATTCTTTCACTTATCTAATCCTCCCATTTTAAGTCTAACCCCCCATCCTAAATGGTAAAGATGCTATATTGAAAAGCATATTCACTGCAAACATATTATGGGCTGCTTCTTGAAATTAATTTAATTCACATGAGTTAAAGGTGATACATTAATGACTACCACAAGTGGTCAGTTTGCAAGCTGTGCCGGATCCTATTGGGCTGCTGAATGTATCAATTGGGATAAAGGGTTGTGATTGATTTAAAGAGTTGTTTTCTCTGATATTATGAAAATGAGGATGTCTATGAGTCATTAGAAACTCAAAAGCTAAAACGCAGCTATATTAGGAAGATTTAAGTAATATCCAGAAATTAAAGAAGGACAACCCAACAATAAAAATAAAAATGAGAAAACACTTAAGCAAGACACAAAAACAAGTATCCAGTTCACCAATAGCAAATAGTAGGACAAATGAGGATGAAAAGTCTGATAGTGAACCAACAGGACTCCCTGGACCCATAGCACAGGAGGTAACAAAACTGATCAATCAGGCTCTAGAAAAATTCAAATCAGAAATAATTTCCCAGCTAGCCAGAGAGATGATGAGCAAAATAGAAGTCATGATTCGAGACTCTAGAGCAGAAACTGAGAAAAAAATAGATGAGCTCAAGACTGTGATAGAAGCCATAAAGACTCACCATAAGAAAGAAATGGAAAAAATGAACGCCCAACAGAGGAAAGAAATGGAATCCATAAAACAGATTCAAACAGATATCCAGGAGATTAAAAACTCTATTGAAAGTGTACGCAACAGAATAAAAGATTGCGAAGATAGTATTTCAGATATAGAAGATAGGATAGCAGTCAGTGACTCTGAAAAAAGAAGTCTCTTAAAAACAGTAAGGGATCATGGGAAATCAATCCAACAACTTCTAGATGATACAAAGAAAAATAACATAAGACTGATAGGAATTCATGAAAAAACAGGAGAAAACGCAAATGACATAAAAAAGCTGTTCACACAATTAATGACAGAAAACTTCCCAAACAGAAGGGAAGAATTAGACATACATATAAGTGAGGCATATAGAACCCCAACTAGCCACGATGAAAAAAAAAATCTACACCTAGGCATATAATAATCAAGATTCCAGAAATCTAACAGAAAAACAAAATACTACAAGCAGTAAGATAAAAGAAACAAATCACATGCAAAGGAAAGCCCATTAGAATCACAGCAGACTTTTCAACACAAACCCTTAGGTCAAGGAGAGCCTGGAGTGAGGTATTCCAAGTCCTAAAAGAAAGGAACCTCCAACCAGATTGATCTATCCTGCAAAACTCTCTTTCAAAATAGATGGGGAAATAAGATACTTCCATGACAAAGAGCATCTGAGAAATTTCATGAACACCAAACCAGCACTACAAGGAATTCTAAACAATATCCTAGAAAAGGACAACGAAGTTCACAATAACATGAGGCCCAACAGACCAAATCAAATAGGCAAGGCAAGAACCTAAAAGGAGATGGGAGAAAAAGTAAAAAGAGTCAACAAAAGGACAGTAACATGACAAGAATAAGTCATAATATATCAGTTGTAACCATCAATGTTAATGGCCTCAATTCACCAATCAAGAGAAATAGATTAGCAGAATGGATTAAGAAGCAAAATCCAACAATATGTTGTATACAAGAAACACACCTAGTGCAAAAGGGAGTCCATAGACTGAAAGTGAAAGGATGGAAAACAATTTTCCATGTGTCAGAAGCTCAGAAAAAAGCAGAGGTAGCAATCTTATTCTCAGATAAAGTAAATTTAAAACCAAAACTCATTAAGAGAGACAAAGAAGGACACTACATCCTTGTAAAGGGAACAATTCAAGAGAAAGAGTTGACAATCATAAATATATATGCAGCAAATATAAATGCCCCCAACTAATAAAACAAATATTAAGTAACATAAAAAACCAAATAAGCACTAATACAATTGTAGTGGGGGATTTAAATACCCCACTATCACAAATTGACAGATCTACTAGGCAGAAAATCAACAATGAAATAATAGAACTGAACCAAGCTTTGGAACACATGGACTTAATAGATGTTTATAGAGTATTCCACCCCCAAAAACCAGAATATACATTCTTTTCGGCTGCACATGGATCATTCTCCAAAATAGACCACATACTGGCTCACAAAACAGGTCTAAATAAATGCAAAAAAATTGAAGTCATCCCCTGTTTATTATCAGATCATAGTGCAATCAAACTAGACATCAATAGCACAAGAAACTATAGAAACTTCACAAGCACATGGAAACTGAACAACACTCTCCTAAACAATCAATGGATTACAGAGGAAATTAAAGAAGAAATTAGACAGTTTTTACAAATAAATGAGAATGCCAATACAACATACAGGAATCTTTGGGACACAATGAAAGCAGTTCTACGTGGAAAATTCATAACATTGAATGCCCACACTAGGAAAACAGAGCGGGCTCAAATAAACAACTTAACGATGAAACTTAGACTCCTAGAAAAACAAGAGCAAGAAAAACCCAAAGCTCGAACAAGAGAGGAAATTATAAAGATCCGAGCAGAAATCAATGCAATTGAAATTAAGAAAACGATACAAAAAATAAATGAAACAAAGAGCTGGTTTTTTGAAAGAATAAATAAAATTGACAAACCCTTAGCTAATCTTATCAAAAAAAGGAAAGAAAAGGCTCAGATCCATGCAATTAGGAATGAAAAAGGCGAAGTCACAACAGATCCAAAAGAAATCCAGAGGATCATGAACACCTACTTTGAGAACCTGTACTCTAATAAAATGGAAAACACAGAAGAAATGGACAGATTTCTAGATACTTATGAATTACCAAAGTTGAACAAAGAAGATAAAAACATTTTAAACACCCCAATCACAATCAGTGAAATTGAAAATGTAATTAAAAACTTACCAACAAGGAAATGCCCAGGCCCTGATGGATTCACTGCTGAATTTTACAAGACATTTAGAGAAGAACTACTACCATTACTCTTCAAACTTTTCAATGAAATCGAAAGGGAAGCTATACTTCCAAATTCATTCCTGGAAGCAAGTATCACTTTGATTCCCAAACCAGGTAAAGATACAACCAAAAAGGAGAACTACAGACCAATCTCCTTAATGAATATAGATGCAAAAATCTTTAATAAGATACTAGCAAACAGAATACAGAGGATTATCAAGAAGATCATCCATCCTGACCAAGTCGGATTTATTCCAGAGATGCAAGGGTGGTTCGACATACGAAAGTCAATAAATGTAATACATTATATTAACAAAGTCAAGGACAAAAACCCTATGATCCTCTCAATAGATGCAGAAAAAGCGTTTGATAAAATTCAGCACCCATTCATGATAAAACTCTGCAAAAAATTGGAATAGATGGTCTATACCTCAATTTAATAAAGACTATCTATGAAAAACCGTCAGCCAACATCATATTGAATGGCCAAAAACTGAAAACCTTCATGTTAAAATCGGGAACAAGACAAGGATTCCCATTATCACCACTTCTCTTCAATATAGTTCTGGAAACATTAGCCACAGAAACTATACAAGAGAAAAAAATTAAAGCCATAAAGATAGGAAAGGAAGAAGTTAAACTGTCATTATTTGCTGATGATATGATAATCTACATTGAAGATCCAAAACACTCCACCAAAAAAATTCTAGGCTTAATTGACAGATTCAGTAGAGTATCTGGATACAAGGTGAATACCCAAAAATCAATAGCCTTCTTATACACAAATAACAGACACACAGAGAGAGAAACAAGGGAAAAAATTCCTTTCACAATAGCACCCAAAAAAATGAAGTATCTAGAAATCAATCTAACAAAAGAAACAAAAGATCTCTACACTGAAAACTACAGCACTCTGAAAAAAGAAATTGAAGAGGATATTAAAAAATGGAAAGATATTCCCTGCTCCTGGGTAGGAAGAATCAACATAGTGAAAATGGCCATACTACCAAAACTAGTATATACATTCAATGCAATACCAACTGAAATTCCAACACTATATTTCACAGAACTAGAAAAAAAATCCAAACATTCATTTGGAACCATAAGAGACCTAAAATAGCAAAAGCCATTTTAGGCAACAGACACATGGCACCAGGTGTAACAATTCCCAATTTGAAACTATACTACAAAGCCACTGTGATAAAAACAGCATAGTACTGGCAAAGAAATAGGCCTGAGGATCAGTGGAAGAGACTAGAAGACACAAAAACAAATGCAGATGTATTCAGCTACCTCATCTTTGACAAAGGAGCTGACCATCCTCAGTGGAGGAAAAATAGCCTCTTTAATAAATGGTGTTGAAAAAACTGGATGTCAATCTGTCACAGATTAAAATTAGACCCTTATCTTTTGCCATGCACTAAATTAAAATCCAAATGGATTAAAGATCTAAATATTAAAACAGAAACATTAAACTTGCTGGAAGGTAAGTTAGGAGGAACTCTGGAAGACATTGGTATAGGAAAAGACTTTATGAACAAATCCTCAGTAGCACGGGAGCTAGCAGAAAGAATCAACAACTGGGATCTCATCTTACTAAAAAGCTTCTGTACTTCAAAAGAAACCATCAGCAGAACTAAGAGACAATCTACAATGTGGGAAAAAAATTTTTACCAGCTGTTCCTCAGACAAAGGACTATTACCAAGGATATATAAAGAACTCAAAACAATCAGCCCCCCCAAATATAAAGACCCTATTCAAAAATGGGCATCTGAAATGAACAGATATTTCTCAGACAAAGAAGTAAAAGCAGCAAGAAAATATTTGAAAAAATGTTCCACATCACTGGTCATTCGAGAGATGCAGATGAAAACAACACTGAGATTCCACCTCATCCCACAATGAATGGCTGCTATCAAGAAAGCACACAATAACAAATGTTGGCAGGGTTGTGGGGAGAAAGGAACCCTTCTCCATTGTTCGTGGGAGTGCAGACTGATGCAACCACTATGGAAATCAATATGGAGATACCTCAAAGAGCTTGGACTGGAGGTTCCATTTGACCCAGCCATCCCTCTGCTGGGTATCTTTCCAAGAGAACTAAAAGAATCGTATCACAGAGAATTATGTGCACCCATGCTTACAGAGGCAGTGTTTGTAATAGCTAAATCTTGGAAACAGCCCATTTGTCCATCCGTTGGAAAATGGATAAAGAAGATGTGGTTTTTCTATAAAATGGAATATTACTCAGCCATAAAGAATGAGAAAATAGATTCATTCATAGGAAAGTGGATACATATTGAAGATATACTCCTAAGTGAAATAAATAAGTCACACATGTGTAAATACCGAATAGTTTCCCTGGTGTGAATAATCTGCAACAATGCATAAGATTCTAATAAGATTACTGACATTTAGAAATGGGAAGAAAGGAGCTAAAGGTGTAGGGAAGGTGGGATGGGTAGGGGAGGAGTAAAAAGGGAAAACAAAATAATGTGAGAGAATGAAAGATGAAAATAAAGTGTTTGTAGATGGGGAGGGGAGGAGGGGGTGAAGGGAGGGCAGAGGTAAGGGGAAAAAATGCGAATCAAGACTTGTCATGTAGAGGTACAAGATCCCAACAATGAATGTAACTGTACTGTATCCCTAAAATGTACCAATAAACTCAATTAAAGCTGGAAAAAAAATAGAAAATATGAGGAAAACAAAGAAAAAAAATTTGAAGAGCCTTTTTCAGGATATATCTCTGCTGTCGCAATAGACAATTTGGGCAGCAATGTGCAAAACTAAGTCAATTAGTCTCAGCAAACCCATGGCAGAACCCTGAGATTCACACTGACTTTTGGCTGCAAAGCCCAATTTGAGCTCCCTGAATTCCTGCCAGGTTGAACTCTGCAAGGTTCTACTACAGGTTTCCCCTGCTGTTCCCCTGAAGATAGTCCAAGTTCTGATTAAAGGTGATGATCCCTCCAACTTATCAAGTATGGAAGTCTGGTGTGCCTTTATTGCAATTGTTCACATCTGTTCTATTTTCTGGATCTCAGTAAAATGGTCATTATGACCACCTGTGCCTCTGAAGTGTGGATCCAGGTACTGGCACAAACAGGAGGCCTGAGAGCACAGGGTCGGGATGAATGCTGCAGAGGTGCCCACATAGCTGGGTGTTCCTCATCTGCCTGCTCTGATGAAGACCTGGGGCACTCTTGTTTTGTTTTTTAATTCATGATGATGAGCTATCATTCAACAGGACTTCTTAAACACAAACTGTTAAATTCCAGGAAATTTTTTAAAATATATCTTTGAAAACTTCCTCTCCTTATTTTTGTCCTCCATATATTCATATTGGACTCCTTAAATGTTCACCTCGTTTTTTCTTGCATTTTCTCCCATCTTACATTTCTTTTATTATGAGTGTTCCACTTTATTTTCTAAGTCTCCCCTTTATCTTTTCGTTGCTTGCTGTCTTTATATTTATTTACAAAATCTTTTTGTCCTCTTGATATTGTTTTAACATTCTAATTTTCTTTCATCATATTTTTTAAAATTTTACTTTTATTGGTACAATTAAACATACATAGTGATCACATTCATTATAGGGAATTTCTACCTGTAAATGAGGTATCTTGATTCCTCTCTTTTCCCCATTTGCTTCACCTCTCTTCAACCCTTGTTCCTCCCTCTCCTTGTTTCAATTTTTTCTTCTTTTCTCATTTTTTTCTTTTTCCTTCCTTCCTTTCTGCTCCCCCCATCTAGTTCCTCTTCCTTCTGAACAATTTTTTTCTTATTTCATATTGTCTATTATACATTTTGGTTCCCATTTACACTTTCAGGTACTCACATTAGAAAGATAATGTGATCTTTTTTAAAAAATTGAGTTTATTGGTACATTTTAGGCATACAGTACAGTTACATTCATTATTGGGATCTTGTACCTTTACATGACAGTGTTAGTTCTCATTTTTTCCCCTTGTCCCTGCCCTCCCTTCACCCCCTACTCCCCTCTCCATTTACAAACACTTTATTTCCATTTTTTCATTTTCTCATTTTTTTTCTTTTCCCTTATTACCTTTTCCCTACCCTTAGCACCTTCCCTACAACTTTAGCCCTTTTCTTCCTATTTCACATTGTCAATTATCTTATTAGGAACTTATGTACTATTTTAGTTTTTCACATTGGAGGAACTATTCAGTATTTACACATGTGCGACTTATTTATTTCACTTAGGAGTATATCCTCGATATGTATCCATTTAACTATGAATTAATCTAGTTTCTCATTCTTTGTGGCTGAGTAGTACATCTTCTTTATCCAGTCTCCAACTGATGGGCAAATGGGCTATTTCCAAGTTTTAGCTATTGCCTTACATATGTTGAACCATCCTTGCATCCCTGGAATAAATCTGACTTGGTCAGGATATATGATCTTCTTGATGATACTCTGTATTATGTTTGTCAGTATCTTATTAATGATTGTTGCATCTATATTCATTAAGGAGATTGGCCTGTAGTTCTCTTTTTTAGTTGCATCTTTCTCTGGTTTGGGAGTCAAAGTGATACGTGCTTCCAGGAATGAATTTGGAGGTATTGCTTCCCTTTCAATTTCATTGAAAAGTTTGAAGAGTAATGGCAGTAGCTCCCTAATAAAACAATGTGATCTTCACATATTTGTTTCTGGTTATTTCTCTTGAGTATAACTTCAAAATGTATCAATTTAGCTATAAATGTCTCAAATTTATCCTTCTTTATGGCTGAGAAATACTACATTTTATCCATTCTTTGGTTAAAGGGCATTTGGGCTACTTCCAGATTTAGCTATAAAAAACTTTGTCTCTATATACATGGGTGTGCCTATATCATTGTGGTATGATGTTTTTA
This sequence comes from Fukomys damarensis, assembly GCF_012274545.1. NCBI lineage: Eukaryota > Metazoa > Chordata > Mammalia > Rodentia > Bathyergidae > Fukomys > Fukomys damarensis. The sequence continues at coordinate 46,254,618 of NW_022900926.1, forward strand.
ATAATTTGGAGAAGATACCCAAGGAGAAGAGTTGGGTTAAGTGGTACCTCCTACCCTAGTTTTTTTGAGGAATCTCCACACTGATTTCTACAGTGGTTGCACCAGTCTTCACTCCCACCAACAGTGAAGAACGGTTCCTTTTCCACCACACCCCACAAGCATTTTTGTTGGTTGATTTATTAATACTAGCCATTCTTTCCAGAATGAGGTGGTATCTCAGTGTTGTTTTAATTTTTATCTCTCCAGCCCCCCCACCAAAAGACCTGAGGGTCAATTAAATAGATTAGAAGATGCAGAAACAACCAACCCCAAACACACTTAGCAACCTTATCTTTGAGAAAGGGATCAAACATATTCACTGGAAGAAAGATAGCCTCTTTAGTAAATGATACTGGAAAAACTGGCTTTCCACATGCTGAAGAATAAAACTAGACTCATGTCTGTGACCATGCACAAAACTAAAATCAAAATGGATCAAAGACCTAAATATTAAAACAGAAACATTTAATCTGCTGCAAGAGAGAATGCGTAAAACATTTGAAGACATAAGTGTAGGCAGAGACTTCATGAATAAAACCCATACTGCACTGGAGAAATGACAAAGAATCAACAACTGGGATCGAATCTTATTAAAAAGCTTTTGTGCAGCAAAAAAATAATCACAGAGTGAAGAGACAATCCACATAATGGGGAAAATATTGTGTCCAGCTTTCCCTCAGATAAAGGACTACTAATAAGAACATACAAAGAATTGAAAAAAAATGATGCAAAGAAGAATAATATAAGATTAATAGGAGTTCAAGAAAAAGCAGAAGAAAGCACATAAAAAAATGTTCACAGAAGTAATGACAGAAAAGTTTACAAACAGAGCAAAGGAACTTGACATACAGATAAGTGAGGCATATAGGACTCCAACTAGTTATGATAAAAAAAAATCTACACCTAGACATGTAGTAATCAAGATCCCAGAAACCCAACAGAAGAAAGAAATACTACAAACAGTAAGAGCAAAGAAATAAATTACATGCAAAGGAAAGCCCATTAGAATCACAACAGACTTATCAATACAAGTGCTCAAGTCAAGAAGAGCCTGGAATGAAATATTTCAAGCCTTAAAAGAAATCAACCTGTAACCTAGGCTGATGTATGCAAAAATGTCCTTTTTTTTTTTTTTTTTTATACCAGGGATTAAACTCAGGACCTTGTACTTGCTACGTAGGTGGCGGAAACCCTGAGCTAAATCCCTGGCCCTACAAAACTATCTTTCAAAATTCATGGAGAAATCAGATACCTTCATGACAAAGAACACCTGAGAAACTTCATGAATACCAAACCAGCTCTCCAAACAATTTTGTAAAATATCCTAGAAAAAGACAGTAAAGACCACTACTCAAATCCAATAGATAAGTTAAAAGATAAAAAAAGAACCAACAACAGGAAAATAACATGACAATGATAAGTCAATACATATCAGTTATAACCATCAATGTTAACAGCTTCAATCAAAAGAAATAAACTGTCAGAATGGACAAAGATGCAAAACCCAACAATATATTGTAACAAATCCTCAGTAACATGGGAACTAGATCAAAGAGTCAAAATTGGAATCTCGTCGTTTTAAAAAAAAATTTGTGCACTGCCAGAAAAATCACAAGCAGAGCTAAGAGACAAACCACAATGTGGGAAAAAAACTTTACCAGCTGTTCCTCAGCCAAAGGACTACTATCTAGAATATATGAAGAACTTAAACCCCCCCAAATATAAAGACCCATTTAAAAAATGGGCATCTGAAATGAAGCTATTTCTCAGAGTAAAGTAAAAGCAGCAAATAAAAATGAAAAAATGTTTGACTTCACTGGTCATTCGGGGGATGCAGATGAAAACAACACTGAGATTCCATCTCACCTAAGAAAGAATGCTACTATCAAGAAATCAACCAGTAACAAACTTGGCAGCATTGTGGGGATATAGGAACCCTTCTTAATTGTTAGTGGGAGTGAAGACTGGTGCAACCACTATGGAACTCAATATGGAGATACCTCAAACAACTTGGACTAGAAGTCCCATTTGAACCAGCTATTCTTCTGCTGGGTATCTTCCCAAAAAGAATTGAAAGAAGCATTGCACAGAGATATATGCTAACCCATATTTATAATTTATAGCAGCATAGTTTTCAATAGTTATAATTTGGAGACAGCCCAATTGCCCATCAACTGGAGACTGGATAAAGAAGACATACATGAGTACTACTCAGCCATAAAGAATGAGAGACTAGAGATATTTATAGCTAAGTGGATGCACATTGAGGCCATACTTTAAAGTAAAATTAATAAGACTCATGTGTAAATACCAAATAGCAAATAGTTTCTCTGGTGTGATATACTAAAAGTGTAAATAAGGATCAAAGTGTATAATTGATATTGTGTAATAGGAAGAAAAGTCTAAAAGAGTAGAGGAAGTGTGAGGGGTAGGGGAAAGGTAAAAAGGGAAAAGAAAAAATATGTAAAAAATGAAAAACATGGAAACAATGTCTTTGTAAACAGGGAAGGGTGGAGAGGGTAAAGGGAAGGCTAGGAAATGAGAGAAAAATAAGAACCAAATAAGTCTTGTAAAGGTACAATATCCCAATTATAAATATAACTATATTGTATACCTAAATTACCAATAAACTTAATAAAAATTTAAAAAGGAAAAAAAAAAAACAAAAAAATCACACCCTAAAATTTAAAGACCCAATAAATAAAATGGGCATCTGAAATTAATGGACACTTCTCAGATGAACAATTATGAAAGGTAAATAAATATATGAAAAATTTGTTCAACATCTCTTTCATTGTCCCATCTACAGGATACTAGCAGTGAGAAAGCTTGGGGATGAACTCTAAGTTATTTTTAAATTTTTCTTCAGTTTCTTGTTTTGCACTTATGTCCCCAAAATTCCTTTCCTCTTTTCTTTAATTCTAATGTTGTAGAAGATTTCAACAAATTCAAGATGACTCTGGCTGTTTATTCATATGGAAGAGTGGGTGCTAAAATACAGAGCAGATGTTTGGTAAGCATAGATTCAACTGCTTGACAGCAAAGCATTGTACCAGAGTGATTTTGTAAGAACTCACCTATGTAATTGGAAGATTGCTATCTGCTAATTTATATAGATACTTTTGCTGTTCAATTTATCCAGAAAGAAATATTTCAAACCCTTGCTTTCATAGCACAAACCACATTTCAGACTACTGGGAATCAATTCAAGGAGGATAAACAAGTGCAGGTTTTTACTTAGTTCTCAGGTTTTTAGTAGGGCATCTTTCCTTCAGCTCTGTTTGGTTTCTGTGAAACCTGCTTAGGTCTTGGTTTAAACAGTCAAAGTGCAAAGCTTTTGTCTGCTTGGAGGAAGAAAAGATAATCAGCTGGATGCTCAGAAAAGGGGAATTACTTTAATGTCTCTAAAGTAGACTTTCACCCAATCCTTCCTCTGAAAAGTCCTTTCTACATCTGATTTCAGAAGTACCTGGTGTAACCATTTCCTGAGACTTCATTGTATTCTACATCCAGATTCAGCCACTCTGACCTTTCCTTCCTATTACTCTTCATGGAGCTATTGTTCAGTATAGTTGAGTTTAGATTTTAAAATTTCTCATGCATGTATGTGACAAGAAATGTTTTCAGTAGAAAATTTTGAAAATTAAAATGTTACCAAATCAGTCATGTTTTTTCAACCTTTTACTGGTGTATATATCAAGATTTCTTCTTGAGAATAAGAACCATAGGTAACCATTGTTTCTAGCTCAGAGATTCCAGAGGAAAACCAAGGAGATTTAATGAGACTTTTTAAAAAATTTAAAAAATGTATTTTTCAAGACATTTTTTCCCATCCCAATACTTTATCTTTTTGTATATATGGCAGCTTTTGAATAAATCAAGAAGTTCAAGGTGGTAGAGAAAGAGTATTTAAATTGATGTACTCATCAACAGGCAGAAGTAGAAGGAAGGCTCGCCTTCTCTTCCCTAAGTAGGGGGACGTTGGTGTGTTCCTTGGCAGTCACTGAAGACCTTCAATCTCAATCTTAAATCTGACCACCAGTCCCTCTTCATTTTCTTACAGCCAGCCAAGGGAGTTTTTGGATTTTTAGAAAGCTAATATATAAATGGTGCTACAGGTGTTCCTCAGGAGAAGATAATCTTTATAGCAGACCAAATATTGAAGCTCAAAACAGAATTCATAGGAATTTTGATATTTGCCAGTAATGGTTATTAAACTACATTTTGCCAAACTAACATCACAATCTTGAACTTCAGGCCTATTGCAGTTTCTCTATTGGTAAAATATTAGTAAATTAATGAAATTAACAGTACAAATTAAATTTGTAATGGAATGCTAATTTCTCCACTTCTAGTAATATCCATTTCTTTCACATGCATGAAGTTCTCACTTTGGTAAAGATTACAATGTAGAAAACATACTACACATGGCATCTAATCGACATCGTGAGAAAAAAGAATAGTCAGTACAAAGAGACATTCAAGATATTTTCAACTTATTCACATAAATAATGAAAATAGAACAATTACAGAATAGTTAACTGTGGGTAAAGACAGCCACAAAAAAAGAAATATTTTAAAACAATAGCATGTGAAAAGAAATGTTGGCATCATTAATCTTTTGTTTAATTGACATTTGTTGAAGATCTGCAAGTGCAAAACCCTAGCTGCTCTCATGATGCTGTAATATGGAAAGGGTGGTATTACACAGAACACTGAAAATCGACATGGTATTTCAGGTTGTCAAAAGAAACAATGAAAGGTTTGAGAGGGCTGCAGTGTTGTTCTAGGTAGTAGAGTCCCGGTAGGCCTGTTTAATGAAGTGTGTGTTTGTTCTCAGTTTATTGCCTCTTGGCTCCAAATTTATCCTCCTTTGCCCTGCTTTGTGTTAGCTGGCTCTTTCCCCGGTTCACTCTTCCCCTATCTCCCTTAGAGATTGAGCATACTTCCTAAATCTATCTATATATTCTTTAGTGTTCCCCGTACCTTTCCTGGTAGCAAATCCACTCTATCTGGTCAATAATTCTTTATATCAAATTCTCTCCATTCAAATCACTGGTGTTTCTCTTTCCTGAATGGACCATGACAAAGACCACAACAATACACCAGAGACCTAATATCAGACTGTTTTCCATAACTGCGTCTGTGGCAAGCAGTCTCCTGGCTCACAACTCCAAGCAAAGTCTTTAAAATGGGAGCATAGTTACATATTTAAGAATAGCAGGAAGGACAATGTAGCTACAGTTAGAAAGGAACATGAGGAAGGGAAATGTAGAGAGAGAGTGGAGGCCAGATTGCATAGGATTTCTTATGAGAAGGCACCCAAGGCAAGGAGTTCATATTTTCTTCTTAAAGTGGTATGAGAAGCCTTTGGAGAGGAAGAATCGGGGAACCATAACTGACATGAAATGATTTGTCCTTCAAAAGATCACAGTGTTTCATGGCTATAATGCCAGCACCCTGGGAAGCTAAGGTATGAGCATTGCAAGTTCAAGATCTGGTGAGCAACTTAGCCAGACCCTATCTCCAAAAGGGTTAGGGCAGGGGAGATTCAGTGCAAAAGCCCTGGGTTCAATCCCTAGCACTGAAAGGAAAAAAGATAACTCTTGCTGTGTGTGTAGACTAGATTAACAAGAGGGATCTAAAAAGTGCAAACTACACAATGACATACTGTATTTTCCCAATCCGGCATTAAGATTTTTATTATTAACACAAACTTCCTATTAGTGGAGAATAAGTTCATAAAAATTTTATTGGAAGAAAATTAATAATATTTCTTGAGAGCCTCACAGCTGGAAAAGTGTAGCAATCAAAAGAGAGGCTTTAGACTTAGACTTGTGCTCTGGTCCTGGTTCTGTTCCTTATTACATACCTGGTTTGGAGTAAGTCACCTACATTCTGAGCCTATTCTTTAAAAAAGGCTTCAGAAATGATTCTTAGTTCACAGAGTTAAATTAAGAAAGTAATATATAGGTATAAAAATAGATTGACTTACTGTATCAGGTCAAGTTCATTAAATATAGGGACTAATCTGTCAAAAATAATAGGAATGGCTTTGGAATAACTGATCTAAAATCTTTGCTTCTATAACTAATGGACTTTTAAATTTTTCTTCTTTCTTTTTTATTGGTACATGTATACAGTGCATAATTATTACAACCATTGTAGAGAGCTGATATTTGTACATAACACAACTTAATTCTTTCTTTTGTCCCATTTGCTGCTCCTCCCTCCATCTCTGATCCCCTTCCATTTTGGAAAATTTCCTCCTGTTTCCTATTTTCTGTTTTTCATTTTGCTCTTTAATCTATTTATACTTTGAGGTTCTGATAGAAAAAGAAAGCATGCAGTATTTAGGCTTGTGTGTCTAATTTATTTCACTTAAACTTGTAGTCTCTGGGCGCATACATTTTTCTACAGAGGAATCAAATTTATGTTGTTCATGGCAGAAGTAGTACTCCATTGTATATATAATAAAAGAACTGGAAAATCAAGATTTGTGTCAGTTTACTACAATAAATTCTAGGGCTGGAAATTTAGCTCAGTGGCACTGCACCTGCTTCTCAAGCACAAGGTCCTGAGTTTGATCCAAATTTCTGGATATGCTTCTGTAATTCACATCATCTTGGATGGAATACAGCTTGATTATCAAAATGAAATCAGCTAGATATATACATAGCTTATCAAAAATATGTATGATTGTAGTGTTTTCCCTAATTTTGAAAGTTTTATTCAAGTGGCCAGGCATCTGTGGAATGTTTCATTTGCCACAGCCTCAAAGAAACTAAAAGATTGGTTTTCTCTATAAAATATTGAAAAAGAAGAAAATGAATCACTTATATCTTACCATATACCAAAAAAAAGTACGTGGTACTGTAAGGGTGCCTTGAGTGATTTCCAATGTTACTACTTATTATGTATCAAGTATAATTTACAAAAGGAGACACCTGGGAATCTTAGGAGTGAGGGAAGACATGGAAAGTAATATATTTTAAATATTTTAAAAACTTTTATACATCTGACCAACCTCATATTAAGACCTCGGTTTTCCCATTTTTATTATACTAATTTGTCTTTGGACACTTACAGAAATTGTAATGTTTTAAATATTTAGGACATATTTGCGGGCACTTCATAAATTTAATTATATCTCATTATAAAATTATTTAAAAGAAAGAATTGCGTGTAGATTGGTATAATATAACAAAACTATGTTTAATAACAGGCCATTAGTCAAACAGAAAAGACTATGGCAGTGAGTAGGCAGAGAGTCCTCAGACTTCCCCTGTGAAGGCCGCACCATCAAGTCCACCATGACTTCCACAGTAGTTTAGGTGAGCCCTTCCCACTCTCCAACTACTGTCTCTCAGAGGCTAAAATGTATGCTTAGAAAAAGTTAACATTTAATCATAGTTCATATTTTTACCTTGAGGAAATCTGAAATACACTACTGATTTAGATAGAAATATAAACCACTCCTGTGGCAGTTTCATTGATATAAAGAAATGACATGGATAAATATTTTTAAATGAAATATATAAATATATTAATGATATAAATATTAGTCATTATGTAATCTCTGTGTGTAATGAAATAAACCTAAACATCAAAAAATAATCTATTGTGCACTTTGGAAGCAATTGTTTTTGGTGCATCACGATGTACTCATGAAGTTCTTAGTAGGAACACAAATGTTGATTCAGGTAATCCATCCAGAAGCAATGTGCTCTGTTTGTACACATGGTTGAAGGTTATATTTACACAGGCACAAGTCAAACTTCTCAAACATGGTAGGATACTCACACACAAAGAATAATTTGTTTTGCAAGGATATTAAAGTTTAGCTCTCGGCTCCATTACCTAACTCCTAAACATTTTTAATCACCATCACCATTCCCGACCCTCAGCAGTACTAAAGCCTGAACATGCTTGGCAAGTGATATCCCACTAAGCTACCTCCCCAGATCGACTATTTTCAGTTCAAAGAACAGAAAACCTCAGCTTTGCTTGTTTTCTTCCCATTGCCATGGAAATTGCAGGACTTCATTTACCATTTGTGAAGTAGGCAGTTGGATGTTTTGTCTTCCTTCATATTCAGTTGCTTTCTTACTGTTGGAGAATATGATTTTCTTTTCTGTGTTTAGATTTATCAATATAATATACCTGGTTATCTCCTTCATCACTGCTTTACTACAACATGCTCCAAGAGAAATATTTGGTGTCTTCACACTACTTATATTATATATATGCACATGGCATTTTAAAGTTACTTGTTTTCTCATAACTGTTGTAAATGGTATCATTTATACTTAATACATTTAAAGTTAAAATGAAAACATAAAGCAAGATTGAATCATATACCTAAAGCAATAGAAGATTGTGCAAAGAGCACAAATCATCAAACCAGACAGACAGTCTCTGTACTTTCAAGCTATGAGATTTTGGATAAATTAGTTTAATTTCCATTTGCTTCAACTTCATCTTCAAAGAAAAATGAAACAACAATTATAATACTATCCTCCTAAACTGGTTGTAAACATTAATAACAGTATATAATGTGTGATTAAAAACTACATTGAATGTTCCAAAATGTTTTAAACTTATTACATTAAAAGACATATTGGTATTTATCCCCCTCAACAGACTTTCCTTTGATTCAAGCCTATGTTTCCTCTTGTTCTTGACATTTTCTGAAGCAGTTCTGGAAGTTCTCTCTCATGAATGTCTTTTGTTGTGGTGTCATGGCTGTTTCCATGCTGGATGAGATAAAAAAAAGATTTACCTTTAACAATAATTTTGACTTTGGGGAAGAGCTGCAAGTCGCACATTGCCAGATCTGGTGAGTAAGGTGATTAAGGAAACCCTGTAGTGCTTTTATTTGACATAAATCATCAATTACTTTTTTCAGGCCAGACATTCTTTCTGTAATCATCTTCAGCATTTTGTTGTTGTTGTTGTTGTTTTTCCATTTGTTTGTAATTCATTTCAACATTTGCTATAAATGCTCTGGACAAATTTTGGTTTAGTTGCTTGTTTCCAATAAAAATAGTTACACATACACACATGAATTAATCAAAATAAATACATCTCGGTTTCTGCTATACTAATTGATTTTCTGAGTACATTTATATTGCATTCTCTCATGCTTTCTTGTGATTACTAAAACTGTATAGTGAGAGAAACAATGAAAAACCCACTGACAATCTACTTTGAGTCTATCACTGCAATGGAGTCTCCCCCGTTTCCTTTAATTTTTACAAAGTAAGGATTCTTAACTAAAAATGATAAATTAAAAGTCAGAAAAAGTACCAACTTTGACTAAGTTTTTAAAACTAGTAAATTTCAAAATTGCCATTTTAAAAGTTTGAATTTTAGAAGACTTTCTTCTTTTTACAAGCATCATACTTTTCCCAGTGGGAAAATTAAAGCACAGATTAGAGAAATGCCTTACTTGAATGACAAGAAGGATGCAGAATAAGCAGACATTTTCTTTTCCTCTACAGAATTCAATTTTTTGTTCATTACATGTTCCAAAAATGTCACACTGGCTTTCTTCTTGTGGGACATAATTTTTTTGTTCTTTCCTAATAACTTTCCTCGTTAAATGCAATAACACAACAGTGATAAGACACATGGGTTGAATTACCCTGTGTCACAGAAAAATCAGAGGTAACCAAAAGTCACAGAATTCAGCTTCACCTGAATATTGTTCTAAAATTCACAGATAAGCAGCCTCGCAAAGCAGATCACATCATCCTGAGAGTCCAGAAAATTTTTGTAGGACAAGGAGTCTTTTGTGGGCATTTGTTTCCTTTAAAATAGTCCAGGAACATTCAGAATGGTTGTTTCTGACTGTGGTTTTTGTTTGCTTGTTTTTAATTTGTAATGTTGGTGTTTTTGGGGCAGTCCTGAAGAATGAACCCAGAGGCCTTCTACTAAACTACACTCTCAGTAACTTTTATTTTTCACTAAATTTCCAAGACTGACAATGAATTTTCTAACTCTTGGCTCAGCCTCCCAAATAGCTGGGATTACAAGTGGACACCACCACACCTTGCTGACTTGGGTATTCTTCAGTGTCTCCAAGGCAACACCTAATGTCACTAAGTATGTCTGCCCCTCTTAAGTCTGGTTATAGTTAAAGATGTATAAACTATCCAAAAGGATCAAAAAAAATCAAATTTTCCCTAGTCCCAGGATATTTCCACCTTCACCCACCAACCATTTCTTGCCACACCCTCACCAAACAGGCAGGAACATAAACAGACAAGATGTCATGAGAACCAAACTTTCTTCCAGTGGTATGTATTTATAAACAGGAGAAGAGAAGGCTCTGTACGTTGGAATAGCAATGCTGAAATTATAGTTGAGCCAATGCAATCAATTATAATTTTAAAAGTCTAATAAATATTACTTTTGATGCTTGTTTTATTTCACACAAAGATTTAAACCAGTAATCTTACCATGCTATCTATATACATAGCTTCAGAAATAAAATGACCAACTCATGCTAACTTTCCAGAAGACCCAAAGGAATTTTATATCAGACATAAAGGTAATGTGAATAACATTTCTATAAATAAGAGTACCTGATACTATTTTCAGAGGGTTAATACTATTTGAATACATCATCAAATTTATCACAAATAATAGTGACAGTTCATAACTGGAGGTTTCAAAATGAAATTAATATTTTTTTAATTTGTGTGTTGAATTTTAAATGCTATTTCTTTTTTCTCAGAAAGATTAATGAAGGAAACATTCATTTTTTAAAAGAGTAAAAGTAAAGTCATTGTAAAAATCTTCAATTTATAAATAGATAAAGTATTACTTTAGAATATTCATTATATTGAAATTCTTATGGCAGAATATGATTCCTTCAATTAAGACCCTAGGGGGAAAAGAAAAGATTATTTTTAAAGGCAATAACAAAGCAAAAACATAGAGAGGCCTATACAGCTTTAAAAGTTAACAGTAATCTTCTATTTGTGATAACAAATGTACTTGCATGGGCTATGTACACTCTTTAAAATGAAATTAAAACTTTTTGAAAAGCGGCTTGATTTCATAAGTATTTTCAGAGCTGTGGCCATGTAATTTATCTCTGAACAGTTTGTTGAATATTTTGATAAAATTTTTATAAAATATAACACATACTTTAGTAATTTTACAAGTATCTGGCTTTTAAAAATGATATTCCACTCCACTTTAAAATCCCACTATTATAATAATCCCAAAGCATACTTATTCTATGTAGTTTAATTAAATTTTTTTGGTGTTCAAAATGTAACCTATATTATATATTTAAGACACATCATTCCAAGAAAGAAGCAAAGAAGGAAGAAAAGGGGAAGGAGAAAAGAAATAAACATAATTAAAGGAAGAAAGATTTTAAAAACACAAGCAGAAGATAGACAGACTAGTATATTTTTATTAGAAAGCAAACTTATTTTTAAATGAGTTGTATTAATGATGTGACAGAGATGATGACATATAATAACACTACTCCAATAATATTTTTTTCTTTTTATTGAGTTTATTGGTACAACCTAGGTATATAATACAATTACATTCATCATTGGGATTCTGTACCTTTACATAATAGGTCTTGATTCTCATTTTTTCCCCTTGTCCCTGCCCTTCCTTCACCCCCTCCTCCCCTCCCCATTTACAAACACTTTATTTCCATTTTTCAGTTTCTCATATTTTTTTCTCTCCCTTACTACCTTTCCCCCACCCTTCCCACTTTCCCTACACCTTTAGCCCTTTACTTCCTATTTCACATTATTAATTATCTCATTAGGATCCTGTGTACTATTATACTTTTTCACACCAAAGAAACTATTCGGTATTTCAGTTAAAGAAATCCCTGTATGAACATTAAAAATAGGGAATCCTAAAACAAAACTGAAAAGGAAAGTAAAAGAGAAAAGGCAATGATGTAACATTAAAATAATTCTTAATTCTGAAGATGAAAATGGTCCCTGAACATATTTAAATTGCTTCTGGCTCTTATAGTCTTATCTTAATCTTTTTTTCATTATTTAGAGAATACTTTATTAGTTTCTGTAGTCAAACCCATGTAGATATGACCTTACATATTTAGTATGATGTTTTACCCCTGTACACATGGAAAAAAATAAAAATAAATTAACATTTCTAGACCAATATGGTTGTCCATTTCTGTACAATGCCAATTCAACACAGTAAATTGGGATGACTTTTTCCAAAGTTGGCAGCACCGTTAAAGTTTCCCAAAATTCAATTTATATATATGTGTGTGTGTGTGTGTGTGTGTGTATAGATATATATATATATATAAAGACTAATAATAGTATGTTATGCATCGATAGCAACAGCTTTTCCAGGTTCTGCAGTCATCTGAACAAAATTATAGACATTCAGCACATTCCATTAAAAAAAAAAAGCCAAAGAAAAGAATAATATCCAGACAACAGCAAAGTTCTATTGCTGTTGTGGTACCTGGCACCATTTTTTCTATTAGCCTCTTAATCATCATCTGGAAAGAGAACATTCTAGAGTAATATCATTAAATGTAGCTCTGATAAAGCATGGTCCCTACTATGTATCATAAAGCAGGTACTAGATATTTTACATTCATAGAGGTATGATACAGTACCATCCTACATCAATAATACTAGATTCAGTTTTGGTTTGAAATTTACTTGTCTGTCAATAAGATTGCTACCCCTGTTTTTTTCTGGGCTCCTGTCACATGGAGAATTGTTTTCTATCTTTTCACTTTCAGTCTATGGACTTCCTTTTGCACTAGGTGTGTTTCTTGTATACAACATGTTGTTGGATTTTGCTTTTTATTCCATTTTGCCAGTCTATTTCTCTTGATTGGTGAGTTGAGGCCATTGACATTGCTGGTTATGACTGATATGTACTGACTTATTATTGATATGTTATTGGCCTTTTGTTGACTCTTTTTACTTTTTCACCTTCTGCTTTTAATTTCTTGTCTTGCCTATTTGATTTGCTCTGTTGGCCCTCATGGTGTTGTTGCCTTCATTGTTTTTTTCTAGGATCTTGTTTAGAACTCCTTGTAGGGCTGGTTTGGTATTCATGTAGTTTCTCAGGTGTTCTTTGTCGTGGAAGTGTTTTATTTCCCCACCCATTTTGAAAGAGAGTTTTGCTGGATACATCAGTCTAGGTTGGAGGTTGTTCTCTTTTAGTACTTGAGATATCTCATTCCAGGCACTCCTTGCCCCAAGGGTTTGTGTTGAAAAGTCTGCTGTGATTCTGATGGGCTTTCCTTTGTGTGTGATTTGTTTCTTTTCTCTTACTGCTTGTAGTATTTTGTTCTTCTGTTGGGTTTCTGGGATCTTGATTATTATATGTCTAGGTGTAGATTTTTTTTGATTGTAGCTAGTTGGGGTCCTATATGCCTCAGTTATCTGAATGTCAAATTCTTCCCCTCTGTTTGGGAAGTTTTCTGTCATTAATTGTTTGAACAGCTTTTTAAAGTCATTTGTATTTTCTCCTGCTACTTCATGGATCCCTATCAGTCTTATGTTATTCTTCTTTGCATCATCTATAAGTTGTTGGATCAATTTCTCATGATCTCTTACTGTTTTTAAGAGACCTCTCTTTTCATGGTCACTGACTGCAATCTTATCTTCTATATCTGATAGCCTATCTTCACATTCTTTTATTCTGTTGCATACACTTTCAATAGAGTGTTTAATCTCCTGGATATCTGCTTGAATCTGTTTTATGGATTCCATTTCTTTCCTATGTTGAGCATTTATTTTTTCCATTTCTTTCTTATGCTGGGCCTTCATGGCTTCTATCATGGTCCTGAGATCATCTATTTTTTTGTCAGTTTCTGCTCTAGAGTCTCGAATCACGACTTCCATTTTGCTCACTATCTCTATGGTTATCTGGGAAATTATTTCTGTTTTGAATTTTTCTAGAGCCTGATTGATCTGTTTTGTTACTTCCTGTGATTTGAGTTCAGGGTATCCTGGTGGTTCACTATCGGCCTTTTCATCCTCATTTGCCCTACTGTTTGCCATTGGTCCACTGGAAGTCTGTCCTTGTGTCTTGATTAAGTATTTTCTCATTTTAATTTTTGTTGTAGGACTGTCCTTGGTTTAATCTCTGGGTTATCACCCAAATCTTCCTGATATAGTTGCTCCCTAGCTTCTGTATCTCTAACAACCCACAGACATTCTCATCTTTATAACATCAGAGAAAACAGCTCACCAAATCAACGGCAATGCTTTACCCCAAATGATACAATCAGCAACACATTAAGATCAAGCACAACTTGAACACTGACCACCAGTAGTAGTCACTAGTCTATCACCCTTAAATCATTTGAATTAAATTGAAATCAAGAAGCAGTCCAGAACATGTCTGCAGTGAACAAAATTTCAATATAGTGTATTTAGCATTTAATGGCTCAGACAGAGCGAGGACGCAAGACCCCTGATCTCAGTTAGCTGATGGCTGAACCCCCTGATGCTGACTGACCTCAGGCTGCAAGGCCTAGATTGAGTTCCCCATCCTGAATGGTTGAACTCCGCAATGTTCTATTACAGGTTTCCCATGCTCTTTCTTTAAAGATGTTCAAAATTGGTAACTCAGAAAAATACCCTTGATGACCACCTCTGTCTTTGCAGAGTGGGTCCAAAGACTGGCATAGTCATGAGGTCTGGGGGGGGCTTATTGGGGTTCAGGGGTGCCCGCGCGGCTACCTTCCCTGTGCTTGAGTGATGGCTGCTGGGTCAGGAGCAGGTGTGGCTCTCCTTCCCGCGGTGGATCGGGGCCCAGCCTACCTCCCGGCGCTTGAGTGATGGTGGCTGGGTCAGGAGCAGGCATGGTTCTCCTCCCTCCAATAATATTCTTAAAGCAAGCAAATTTAGAATACCATAGGAATTGTTTTTTAACAAAAATTATGGAAAAATCTTGAAGCAAAATTCATATTGCAAAATTCCTCCAATTTTTGGTTGCATAATCTCTATCTCCACTGCTATGGCATTTTTTTCTAATATGAGAGAGTAATCCATTAAAGTTTTTATTTTCTCCAAGAAAGCCCTATAGAAGCGATTGGCACATAGCTTGCTTGCTCTCTAAGTGAATCTCTGAAAGGCAGTGGAACTGGTGACTGGTAAAGTGTATCTAGAAAGTAGCATGAAATGCTTTGCTTTGTAGTCAAAAATAGGAGTACTGTACAAGGAAAATGTGATGTTAATCATTGGTAAAATTCCGAGTTACATAAATATTTAAACCTATGTTTGTGATCTGAAGATATAATCTTCAATAGTATTTAAGTCATAGATAAATCACTTTTTTTTCCAGTACTGGGAATGTATCCACAGCCTTCAGCATGCCAGGCAGGTGTAGCAGTGTGCTACACCCTCACTTCTATTTTTTAAATTATGATAGATTATCTAGAAATGTCCTGTTTTAACTATTATTAGGCACAGTAGCATTAAGTATATTCATAAGGTACCACCATCACTGCTATCCACCTCCAGAAATTTTTTATCTCCCCAAAATGAAACTACAGAAGTTAAAACTCTAACTCCTCATTCCTTCTTTCTTCTAGCTCCTGGCAAACACTCTTCCATTTCCTTTCTCTATGTACTTAACTACTCAAAATAACTTCACAAAAAATAAATATATACATATGCAAAAATCATACGTATACAAAATGTCCTTTGTTTCTGGTTTGTTTCCCTCAATCTTATGAGCGGACATAATTTCACTGAGATTTCAACTATGTAGAGGTTCAACCATTCTACAATATTGTAGACCATGTTAGCTTTTGATTTTTAAGCTTAAGTTCCATTGTGTATACACTATGTTTTATGTATCCAATCATACATTAATAGACATTTGGGTTGTTTGCGCCTCTTGGCTACTGTGAATAATGCTGCTGGGAACACTGCAGCACAATATCTGCTCTAGTTTCTGCTTTCATCTCTTTTGAGCATGTACACCAAGTGGAATTCCTGGATAGTATTGCACTGTCATGTTAACTCATCAGTGGTTTCCACAGTGGTTGCACCACTTTATGTTTCTATGAGTAATCCAAAACCACTTCAGTTTTCCCACACTCTCACCAACACTTATTACTTTCTGGGATTGTCTGTCTGTTTTGGCAACAGCTATCCTAATGGATGTGAAGTGGTATTTCACATTTTATTGTAATTTTCATTAGAATTTTCCTAGTCATTAGTACTGTTGAGAACCTTTTTACATGCTTAATGGCCATCTATATGTCTCTTTTGTAAAAATACCCATCCTAGTCTTTTACCCAGTACTGACATTGAGTAGCTGGGATTTTTTGGTGTAGATGTGTAGTAGTTCTCTATTAACCTCTATATCAGTTATATGAAGCACCAGAAGTCTCCAGCTGCCAGATCCGGTGAATAAGGTGGACAAGGACACACTGTAATGTTATATGAGACTGCTTTCCCATTGGATGGCATTTGGCAGCATCATTAATTGTATTTTTTATTATGTCTTATAAAGACAGATGGTTTCTATCTGTGACTGGGGATATAGCTTATTGTGAAGGCCCCGGATTTAATTCCCAGTACCTCACTGGAAATATAATTAGTGTTATATTTACCCATTCTTGTAGTCTGAAAGGGAAAAAATGTTTCAAAGCATTCAATGCTTACATATTTCCTATCATTTCCTTAAAAAATGTATATTTAAAAATACTCTGCAAAAGATCTAACAGTAGAGTATTTATCATTTTAACACAATAGAAGTTCTATTTGTATTCAGAGTCATGAGGAGAATCTGAAGAGAATGCTTAGATATACCCTTGAGACTTTTTAATAATTTCTAAAATTAAAATAACCTGTAAGAGAAAGATTTCAGTTGTTTAGCTCTTATCACAACTTTTTGAATTATAATAAATCAACCCCTATATTTGAAAGATGAAAAATCTGACTCTACAGTTCTAACTGTAAAATGTCACATGGTCAGAAAATATTAGATCCAAATCTCCCAGTCCAGGACTTTCCCATCTGTGCTCTTATGACAGATGTTTGTCCTCATACTATACAGATCTGAGTAGAAGAAAATTCCAAGTTGCTAGACTAGTATACTTCTCATAAATGTTTCAAAAATGTATCACAGGACTCAAGGGAAGATTCTGCATTATATATAATCTCCATCTTTGCTGTTGAGTATTTGAAGATCCTCTAGAGCAAGTCTTTAGAATGTCAAGAGAAGATGTTTTAAACCTGTCATTTGCATGATGCTTGAATCATATCTCTCTACACTATGCCATTAGATGATAAATTTTTTTTAAATAAAATTCAAGCAAGAAGTGCAAGCAACTAAATGTTTTGAAGGGAAGGGGATAATTTTCTTTTTCTACTTATTTTATTTCAATTAATTTTTCAATCCCGCCTAACAAATGTTGAGTATATGCCAAGAATTGTTAAAATGAGTAAGATACAATTTTACATGTCACTTTATCAACATCTAAGAGAGGACTGCATATGCCATCATCCCTTAGTGTCTCAAAGCTTAGATCAAGAACCCCAGAATACACTCGTGGACACCAAAATCCACTGATCCTTAAGCCCCTGTGTAAAAGGTCATAGTGTTCACATATAATCCACACACAGCTTCCAGTGCACTTTAAATCATCACCAGGCTACTTAGAATAGTAACAAAAATGCTATGTAAAGAGTTGTACTATTTAGGAAATAATGACAAGGAAAAAGACTGTAACGTTAATACGGACACAACCATGCTAGGCCTACCTCCAAAGTATGTCCTGTTCAGTTATTTGAATCTGCTGATATGGAGGCTGTGAATACCCCGGGTCAGGGCATGAGGTGGGAGGAGATTAGTGTAATCAATCTCTTCAACCTATTCCTTGGAAAATTTGAATTTTAAAGAGTTGTAAAAGATGGAAATAAGCTAACAATTACCAGATTTGGTCTTTCTGGAAATTATGGGCCTGAAGTACTAATAAGATCATTTTGGGAAGGGGAACGCCATTATGTTTGAGACTTCAGAGCCACATTTAAAATACCTCAGGCTAATTACTGTTAATTTTGGGGATGAACTTATTTTTGATAATGAGAATGGACTAAGGAAGGTCTAGAGTTCCTGCTGTTAATGAAATTACATTGAGTTGATACATTTCTATGTGATGGTTTTCTTTTTGAAAATTTAGTATTAAGGACTCAAAATCCATCCTCCACCTGAGATTCCTGACTACTGGAAATCTTTAACCAATCACAGTAGTTTTTTCCTTTTTATTTTCATAATTTTGATTAGACATTGTTTTGATTTTTTTGTAAACATATTTCATCTTAACATAGCTTTTTCTGATCTTTAAAATTTTAATCAAAGATAGAATCCCATTTTTAATTAAAGAAGTAACAAAACCACCTTTCCCCATTCCTTTAGGAAATAGCTCTATTGCCAAAGTGAAGAGATAGATAATAATTCATCTTGTTACATAATGGGGTTGTGTTTTGCAGAGGAATTGTTTTCTTTGTAAAATTTGAATTTCAAGGGATGTCAGTGTTCATTTATGCCATTTCTGCATTCCAAGATGGTTCTATTCCATTTTAGAAATTTGAAATATGTAATTTGAAATTCTTAAATAAAATTTGGGCTTAATTTTATTTAAAAAAAAAAGATGGAAATAGTTGATACATTGGTATTAGGTCCTAAGATGGTAAGTACTGATAGGTTTGCTCTTAAGATCAAACTCTTGGTGGTCCTCATTAATCTTTAAAAGTATAAAACAGCTCAGAAACTCAGAATATTTGAAAACTGCTGCCATAAAATATTTTATTCATTCTATATAATAAAATAACTTCACTTTATGCCTCAAAGATGTTAGAATAGAGAGACAGTTACTCAGATAATTTTGTATTCTTCCAGAAACACAATGTCACTATTTGACAAAAAAGAGGATGGAACTTATTTCAAAAACCTTCCCTAAGTAAACTATAGTCATATATTTGTGTGTCGCTAGTACTGAGCAAATGGCTCATGTCCCAATTTGCTCAGGAAAAAATGTATTGACTTGGAAAATAAACAAAGAAAACAAAACCCATGAAAAAAGGGAGCACTTCAGAATTCTTAATAGTCCAAAACATAACTCATGCAGATTGTGGACTTATCACTGAAAATCCCATGTTAATATTGTAGTTTTGTAGTTAAGAATGAAGCTTAAATGGAGGAGAGCATGTTGAGATCTAGATATGCTGTCCTAACAGCTATGAAACTTGAGTATACAGAAGGTCTGTGTGTGGAATTTGTTTAAAATTCAGATATTTGACTACCCCTTGAAAGATTCTAGTTATAAAGGACCTGCTGTCTACATTTTAACCAGCTTCCCAGATATGGCTGGTGTATAGTGTCTATAGATCAAGTTCTGAGAAGCATTGTACAGTACAAAGAAAAATTGAGATGCTTAATGAGATCATAGGAATCAAATGCTAAAAACAGTTCTAAATTGTGAGGGATGGTTTGTTTTTTCTGTTTATATGTAAGTAGATGTTATACCAGAATGACATTAAAATAACAATAATAAATTAATCTACTATTTAGTAAGGAAGAATAAGGTGAGTTGATTGTAAAAGTGTTTGGAGAGTGAACGTGGGTGGGTAGGTGCATTGCACAGAGGAAGGCTATTGTCACTGTTGATTGGGAGGTATAACAAGTACAAATCGCTTGTGAAGGTGTCTACCCTTTATGATGTGCAGAACTTAATGAACCTGTGTTTTCCTCTTTTAAAGATGTATGCACTCCATCTGCTCTTATGTCTGGTATCTGTTCTCCATGACTCCATACAACAGGTAGGCATCATGAGCATGGCACAGAAGAAAAGCAGATAGAAGCTGTCTCTTCATGCAGCCCCTAAACATGCAAGAAGTGTCCATAAATACATTTTTGTCATCTAACCCTCAGAGTAGCTAATCTTCATTAATCTGTGAAGAAAAATAAGGCTTTCAGGAATGAAAGAATACATTGTGTTATTTATATTTAAAAGTAGCAAGCAAAATATATATAACCTATATATTTATGGTGTGGTACTAGATTTTAAAGTGAGATTCAGAAATTCTCTCTGGAAAAAATGATTTTACTTTTTTGGCTTTCTGCTTCCTTTCTAGCAATATTTTTCTGTTTTGTTAGCTTATTAATTTTAAAACATCAATTTTAAAATGTTACATATGCAACAGAACACTATTAAGCCTTAAGGAAGGAAATCCCGCATTTTGTGATAACATACATGAGACTGGAGGACATCACATTAAGTAAAATATAGATGTAGGAAAAAAGGTACTATATGATCTCATTTACATGTGAAATCTGAAATAACCAAACTCACAGAAGCAGCAAGCAGAAAGGTGGATGCCAGGGAGAAGGGGATTGTAAATTGGGAAGCTGTAGGTTCAAGGGTACAAAGTTAAACAAGATAAATAAGTTCTGGAGATCTAATGTACAGCATGTCAACTATAGACCATGATATTGTATTATATGCTTGAAGTTTATTAAGAGGCTAGATCTTAGTGTGCTCATTATAGAAAGAAAAAAGAAAACAAAGAGAACAGTTACTACATGAGGTGGTAGATATGTACTTACCTTGATTTTTTGTCAGATTTTTATTGCTAGGAGAAAGCACTGACATATACAACTTAAAGGAGAAAAGGTTCATTTAACTTACAGTTTCAGGGGGTTCAGTCATAGTTAGTTGACTTCAAAGCAGAGAGAGATTCTCAAAAGACACATCCCTATGAACCATTTCATCTAGACAGCCCTCATCTTCTAAAAGTACATTAGACTATGAACATCATGGATTAATCCACTGATGAGTACAATAGCTCCATGTCCCAGTCACCTTCTGAGAGCCCTATTCTGAGCACATGAGACTTCTGGGGGCATTTTAGATCTAACCCATAACAGTAGTTATCACATGAAAATCACAATACAATGTTCAGTATTCTAAAACAATAAATTATCCACCATAAATACACAAAATTTCAATGTAACACTTATGTCTTAACACCAGAAATAAATTCTTGCCAAGTATGGTGGTCCACACCAAAATTCCAAGACTTTGAGAGGCTGAGGCCAGAAGACTGTAAGTTTGAGCCCCGCCTGGGCAACTTATGAAGACCCTGTCTCAACTTCAACATAAAAAATAGAAGGCTAGTAAGAAGGAGAGAGAGAGAGAGAGAGAGAGAGAGAGAAGGGGGAGGGAGAGAGAGACGAGAAACAGAGAGACAGAGAGAAGAAAGAAGGGAAGCAAAGCTGTCTTTGGAGAATCACTGTACAAGCTTTGTGGATAACCCCAGAAAGCAATATTTCATTATGAAATTTAGACCAAAGACTGAATGCTTTCATTTGTACCTACTTCATACTTAGGATAGCATTTCATTGTCTGACTTAAACTCTGAAAATGAAGAGATACAGAATGTAATCCTTCCTCTTCACAATGTAGCAAGGTCACCAGTAATACCATCTGCAAGCAATATGCTGAAAACGGTAAGATGAACACGCAGAAGAGAAGACAATAAAACCCTTCAGCAACATTTCCTCTCAACCTAGAAGCAACCTTTAAGGCTCATTTCTAATTAATCTATGGAAGGTTTTATTCAAACTTCAGGTTCTACTGTTTCATTTTCTAAGAACATGCTTATCACACCTTCCCTAAGCCATTCTGTCCACTTGAAATACCCAATTTCCTTTTACACCATCCCATCTCTCTTGATAGAAGAGAGTATTTGTATTTGGAAGCTCATATCAAATGTTCTGTTTTATACAAATTCTTCATAATACTGCCAATCAGATGTAATTTATTTGGGGAAGGGAAGAGGATGTTCAACATAATTGTTCTCCCAATTCTTTTGAACCCCTAAGCTTCTGTTGACACATTCTGTTTTTGTTGTTGTTATTGTGAGAAGATCTGATGTAGGTATACCCCACTTGAAAATATCATGTTACTCGTACACCTCTTATAGTTCTAACACAGTGCTGAGTTTGTAGTAGTTTTTAATTTAATTTTATTTTTTTCAGCTTTAATTGAGTTTATTTATACATTTTAGGGATACAGTACAGTTACATTCATTGTTGGGATCTTGTGCCTCTACATGACAAGTCTTGATTCTCATTTTTTCCCCTAACCTTTGCGTTCCCTTGACTCCCTCCTCCCCTCCCCACCTACAAACACTTTATTTTCATCTTTTCACTCTCTCACATTTTTTTCCCTTTTTACACTTCCCCCACCCATCCCACCTTCCCTACACCTTTAGCTCCTTTCTTCCCATTTCTAAATGTCAGTAATCTTATTAGAATCTTATGCATTGTTGCAGATTACTCACACCAGGGAAACTATTCGGTATTTACACATGTGTGACTTATTTATTTCATTTAGGAGTATATCTTCAATTTCAATATGTATCCATTTTCCAATGAATGAATCTATTTTCTCATTCTTTATGACTGAGTAATATTCCATTTTATAGAAAAACCACATCTTCTTTATCCAGTTTCCAATGGATGGACAAATGGGCTGTTTCCAAGATTTAGCTATTACAAACTGTGCCGCTATAAACATGGGTGCACATACTTCTCTGTGATATGATTCTTTTAGTTCTCTTGGGAAGATACCCAGCAGAAGGATGGCTGGGTCAAATGGAACCTCCAGCCCAAGCTCTTTGAGGTATCTCCATATTGATTTCCATAGTGGTTGCATCAGTTTGCACTCCCACCAACAATGGAGAAGGGGTCCTTTCTCCCCACAACCCTGCCAACATTTGTTATTGTGTGCTTTCTTGATAGCAGCCATTCTTTGTGGGATGAGGTGGAATCTCAGTGTTGTTTTCATCTGCATCTCTTGAACGACCAGTTATGTGGAACATTTTTTCAAATATTTTCTTGCTGCTTTTACTTCTTTGTCTGAGAAATGTCTGTTCATTTCGGATGCCCATTTTTGAATCGGGTCTTTATGTTTGGGGGGGCTGATTGTTTTGAGTTCTTTATATATCCTTGATAATACTCCTTTGTCTGAGGAACAGCTGGTAAAAATTTTTTCCCA
>NW_022900926.1:46277910-46334259 GCF_012274545.1 Fukomys damarensis
TTCTGTTTTAATATTTAGATCTTTAATCCATTTGGATTTTAATTTAGTGCATGGCAAAAGATAAGGGTCTAATTTTAATCTGTGTCAGGTTGGCATTCAGTTTTTCCAACACCATTTATTAAAGAGGCTATTTTTCCTTCAGTGAGGATGGTCAGCTCCTTTGTCAAAGATGAGGTAGCTGAGTACATCTGCATTTGTTTTTGTGTCTTCTAGTCTGTTCCACTGATCCTCAGGCCTATTTCTTTGCCAGTACCATGCTGTTTTTATCACAGTGGCTTTGTAGTATAGTTTCAAATTGGGAATTGTTACACCTGGTGCCATGTGTCTGTTGCCTAAAATGGCTTTTGCTATTCTAGGTCTCTTATGGCTCCAAATGAATTTTTGGATTTTTTTTTTCTAGTTCTGTGAAATATAGTGTTGGAATTTCAATTGGCATTGCGTTGAATGTATATAGCAGTTTTGGTAGTATGGCCATTTTCACTATGTTTATTCTCCCTACCCAGGAGCAGGGGATATCTTTCCATTTTTTTATATCCTCTTCAATTTCTTTTTTCAGAGTGCTGTAGTTTTCAGTGTAGGAAGAAGTTAAACTGTCATTATTTGCTGATGATTTGATACTCTACATTGAAGATCCAAAAAACTCCACCAAAAAGCTTCTAGACTTAATTGACAGATTCAGTAGAGTATCTGGATACAAGGTGAATACCCAAAAATCAATAGCCTTCTTATACACAAATAACAGACACACGGAGAGAGAAATAAGGGAAAAAATTCCTTTTGCAATAGCATCCAAAAAAATGAAGTATCTAGGAATCAATCTAACAAAAGTTTTTAATTTTATTAAATCATGGTGACTGTAATGATCATTACAGGATATCCAGTGGCTATTTATTTTTAACACAATGTAGAATGCATAAGAGTAATCCCCTGAATACATCAAAGTCTGTGACTCCTGAGTTACTCTCTTAAGAGGGTAGAAACATCCTTATTTTCAGAGCCAAACATAGTAATATAGAGAATGTAATGTTGAATATAATAGAGAATATTGAAGCTAGAGTAAGAAATTGTTATTTCAATCTTGAATCTTTCCTATTATATTACATATCACCTATTACATTTCCCTCTTTAAATGAAAGTTCATGATATTTCCTGAAAAGTTCTTTATAAGAGAAAAGAAAAACTCTAAAATGCTTTGTAAATAAAAGTGTTCTTAGCATCAAACAGCAGGAAACAAAATCTTTGCGAGTACTGGGCCACATTTCTGGTTCTTTTTCTTTTCTTACAGCTGTCCAAAAAAAAAGGTTTTTGAATTAGCCTAACAGTGTTACTCTATAAGTATTGATTGGATTCAGAGCTGTGAGTGATTAGAACTAGTGATGAGCACTAATTTGGACTAGGAAAAATGTGATTTTCACCGAAACGAATAGAATTGTACTCCATGGTTTTGCCCAGCTTTCCTGCATATTTGTTTCCAAGAATAAGCTGAGGGTCAAATGGCATAGAATGCATAATGTTCATAATATTCTCTGAGTCTTGAGCTGCTCAAAACCACTGAACAATACAGCATGTAGTCATGAGAGGAAGACCAAGGGACAAACTAAGTGAGCTCAAATTCCAGTTCCAATATTTACTCACAATATGAGCTGGGTCAAATTTTTTTGATTTCTTAATTTCTTTTGAAAGAGTAAAATGGTGCCTATTTTTTTCAAGTGATTGGGAGGATTACATGGCAGCATACAAGAAACATGTACATCAGTTAATAAAGTTAAAAAGCCCACAAAAAACTGCCACATTATCATTAAATTTTAAACTCACATGCCTTTGGTCATCCTTTCACCTGAAAACAACTTTCTTCAAGAAAAACGCCAAACCTCTTATACATGAGGAATGTCTCAAAACCTTTGTAATAATCAGGAGTGGTTCTAAGGAAAGAAGCAACTTTTACAATCAATGAGATTAAAAAGTCCACACACTTAATAGTGGTATTTAAGAGTATCTGGCGGGCTGAGTGCAGCTCAATGTTAAAGCAGTTGCCTAGCATATGAAAAACCCTAGGTTACATCTTCAGTAAGAAAAAGAGTCTGTAACCAAGACTTGGGGCAATTCTGAATCAAAGCACCAAATATGTAGTAAAATTTTCCCCTTTGCCTGAAGATTAAAATGGAGTGAGCGTCTTACATTCTGATCTACTCTCTTAACTTTTATCCTAGAGATCCTGGAAAGTTAATTGTTAAATTCATGATTCCGTGGATAGTGCATGCAAAACACTACAAATATAAATGTTTGACATTTTCCCATAAAATCTACATGTCTTTATATTATCTACTTTTCTGCAAAAAATGAATTAGCACGCCTTGGGAATATGATACTATCTAGTCCAAGGTGAGCATATTAAAAGCATAGCATTTATTTATTCTGCTTCTCAAAGGCATTACACTGAGTTGTAACACTAAATATATATTAAAATGAGCTCTACCTGATGATTATTATTAAAATTGAAGGACACATAAGAGGAGACTGTAGCAGGTCAGGGAAGGAAAGAAGGAAGGGGGAGATTAGGAAGGTCACTGGAAATGAATATTGGAGTGGTCACTGATGACTGGACAGGGTTCAGTCCTTAACAAGGACAGTGATGGCCCTTTTAAGCTATGAGAGTAATGACCTAAAATAAAAACCAAAAGTCCCTGTGGAAAAGAAGTGACTAGCCCAGCTTGACTGTGGGAGAGCATACTTAAGGAACCTATGATTTAATGATACAGAGAAGATCCAGATTATGGAGAGTTTAATCTTCATAAGTTTATGCAGAACTTACTTGGGGGGGAAAGCTAGTATATCAGAGAATAGAATGACGTTGGAATGTAGAGAATAAAAAATACTTATTTCCTTAGAAATGAGAAATCTGAGTAAGACTGGCATTTGTGAGGGGTGTACATATCTCTCCACTACACAATGTATAATGCCAAAAAAAATTTCTGTGTTTCACTAAGGAATGGAAGTCTCAAGCTGCCAAATCAGCTCAAAGTACAACAGAGAAATGTAAGATGGAAAACAGTTCACCAGACAAAAGGGAAGAGGATGGTAAGTCACAGCAGTCTCCAAGTAACCATACTGTGCAGATTGTTAAAAACGCCTCAAAAATAAATACCTCATAGAAGAGGGTCTGAAGCTTCACATTATTTCTGCATTCAGAAGTCAGACAGTACCAGGAAAGCCTCATCCCATCATTTTGTGTCATTCAGAATGGTGGAAAGACACTGTGTATTGTTTCTCTGCCAATTTTATGTGGTGTCCTCCAAGGGCCATCTTTGCCTTTCCTCTGAATTTCACCTCCTTGAAAGTAATCAGAATATTGAATCATCATCAATTCAAAAAGGAAGAAATAATAATGACCATTGACCTTGAGCTACTTTATTTTTCTCTTCTTCAGCTTCAGATTTTAAATAACTTCACCCATCCTTTCCTCCTTCTCCACTAGTTTAAAAATAGGTCATACATTTCTAAAGATTAATCCATATTACTGACTATTTTAACTTTAAGCCAGCAATAAGCGCTCCAGCCTTTCCACCTCAATATTTTGCTTTATGTAAATTTCTTCTATTCCTCCTACAAATATGTCAAAAATTCCTGATACTTGTTTTCACTACCACATAAAACAGTTATGTTTTATGCACTTGCTTGGTCTACCTCCTAATCCTTTATTTGTATATTCTCGCTGCTTGTATCTCCTTTCTACAACTATTTACATACATTTACATTAGCTATCACTATCATAAAATCAATGTTTTCAAATATTTTGATAACAGGAATACACATCAACTTTCTTCCTGAGGGATGATGTCATGCAAATTTCACAGGAAGGAAAATTTTAAAAGAAGCAAAGATGTCTCATACTATGTAGATAGAGCATTGTATATTTCTCCATAATGCTTCCCTGAAGACTGAATATCTTTATTAGAAAAATGCACACATATACCTCAATTTTTTCTGGATTTTAAATAAAAAATTATTTTTGCTTTGAAACATTAATGTTCTTCATTCCATCCTATTCTCTCTTTTTTTTTTTTTGTACTGTGAATTGTTTTGAAAAGGAAAAATTCTATTAATATATCCATCCTATTATGCTTTGTGAAGTGCAGTCTGCTAAAGATTCTAATTTGGCCCTTGGGAATTATTTTCACATTTGGGAAGAGTTCTTTTTCTGTTAGTGCATAATGTGGTAATGTGACACCAAAATAGGCAACAACACACGGAGTGATCAAAGAATGAGTCCGTAATGAAGCACAAGTCCATGTTGTTGCCACTGTATTATTCATTAGGACCTAAATCATTCAACTAGCCTGCATCTTTCTATTTAGGTAAATCATATGGGGAAAACAAATTTAAGTCACCTAATGCTGTCTCCTGGGAATACGTTGTCTCTGAATGGATTAAACAGAAAGTTAATTTCTTTTATGGTATTGGAGCCATTTCACCAGAAGCTTCAGTTCATTCTTATGTCCAGGTATGATGAAATGATTTTAATATTTCATTAATTTTCACAATTTAACCAACTTTAGCAATGTGACCATCTTTGCTTTCCCTTCTATTATTGTGCGCGCACACACACACACACACACACACACATTCAGTCACAAGTTTGTGCACTAAAAGATATCACTGCTTTTAATAAAATTTTTTCTTTCTATTAAAAAGATCTTTGGGATACCAAAAGAGCGCACACACACACACACATACACACACATTCAGTCACAAGTTTGTGCACTAAAAGATATCACTGCTTTTAATAAAATTTTTTCTTTCTATTAAAAAGATCTTTGGGATACCAAAAGGGAGACTGTCATTTTTCTCTGATCTGAATGAAGTCATCATTTTTAAATGATATTACTAGCATCTAGAATAGTTCTAAACACGAAAAATAGGTTATATTTGTCTTGCCTTTTTACTCATAGACTTTTGCAAAATTTATCTTAATAGCAATGTCTCCACCTCCACTCCCACCTCATCCATGTATCTGAATGTTTTGCTAAGTGCACACTTTCTGAACTTCCATTAGATATGTCAGTTGCTGTGTACTTTTAATTATATTAAATTTCATTATTTATTAAACTTGTGAGGAAATTTTTATTCTTATAGATAAAAACACTGAGGTTCAAAGCAAGTTAACTTCATTAAGATCATAGAGTCAGTATGTGGCAATGATTTGAATAGGATCATGCTCTTTTAAAAATTATTTTGTAAAAGCATTATTCACAATCATCGCTTTTGTATGCAGATAGTTCCCTGCTATGCCTCTGCACTACCAAATGCTTTGCCTAGTTAAATACCATATATTACAATACTTTTAAAATTTGTCCCTGCTACTAAAACCTTATTCATAGAAGTGAAGGTAGGGAATTCTATAGCTAGATTCATGAAATAATTTAGCAATTTGCTAAAAAAAAAGTTTTCAAGTCTTAATTAAAAGAATGAAAAATCATGTAAATATACACATATCCAGCTTGAAAATAAATAAATAATATCCAGCTTGGAAGCACATAGAAAAATTAAAACGGGGTAGAGGGAGAAGAGAAGGCATTTTACAAATGTCCTTCGGCTGTGCCTACATCAAAAGTAAATGATGAAATATGCTTTGGGCAGAAAGCTACATGAAGAGAGAGAACTGCTCCAGTATCTCCAACGAGTAGGACTTTTTCTGATTCCATGCAGAGGCCTGTGTGTAAGGACCAAGGAAAAAATACCAAATGAGAGCAAGTAGACACAATATCGGTGTCAAAAATTTCTACCCTTTGATTTGATTTTTTAGTGACTTCTTATTCTGAACTTCCCAGATAAAGTGCAATAGCAAATGCAGATGTAGCTGCTTACCTCCTAAATAAATAAAATATTAAAAAATAAGACTTTAAATAAGTTCCAACTGAGGAAAAGCAATAAGGAATGCAAAGCCTGCAGGAAGACAATGCTAGGAAGGCAGATTAACCATTTTCAAAGACAGAGAGGCCAGTCAGAAGACTACAAAAAAAGGAAGACCGAGTATCTTTGACACTCTGATGGGACCTGGAAAAATGAGGGCTTCTGGATGGCATAGTCCATACATGTAATCTAATGCCTTTATCTTTAGGTGATCTGGTATAACAGTTATGAAATTGGATGTGGTGTTGCTCACTGCCCAAGTGATGAATACTTTTATGTCTGCCATTATTGCCCATCGTACGTATGATTTATTTCATATGAATCATGTATACCCCTCTACCTCAAGGCAATGCTGGATCCTTCATTATTCAGTATGAGATGAAATTAGATGATGTGTTTTGTGGTAGAGAAGAAAACTTTAAAACAGGAAGAAGAGAAAGAATTTTGATTCAAAACGTGGGGCACTATGCAGAAACAAAATTATAGAATTCTAGGACTTATAAATTCTTTAATGTGGTAATTTTTTAACATATCTACAAGTAAGCTCTTATCTGGAAAATATACATCAACATATTCTAGAAATAAAATACTTTGTTTCAAACTCATTTACATTCAAGAGTTATATTGCACTCATAAAGTTAGATTGCTTGCACATACCCCAAGAGATTTGGAACTACCCAGTTTACTAGGTCCTTGATTTTTTTGAATGCAGGAAAAATCCAAATCAGAGGACCTGGACAAGGAGAAATGATTATAGCACAATCCACTGGATGTGAAACATCCCCCAAAAGCTCATTTAAGTTCAATACTCATGCCAATATAGCAACTTGTGGCCTTAGAGTATTCTCCATGAGTGAGCTTACGGGAGATAGTTCATGCATCTCAAAGGAGAAATGGCATCATATCATAGGGACCATTTTAATAAATTTCTGGTCCTATTATTTAAAGTAGATCAAAGGAATGTTTTGTCCCATGACCATTGCAGTAATAATTAAAATAAAACCATTAGCATAAATAAGTGTGTGGATACAACCTAAGGTCAGGGGTAATAGTAATGCAATTTGAAGTCTGAAGAATTATTTTCCCATGGACTGTTACAATTATAAAAGTTTTATTGACCAAATGTACATGTTTAGAACTAAACTGTCAAATGACCCAAAGAAAATAAAACCTTGGATCAGTGGAAAGGCCATGGGAATGTGAAACCTAGTGGAGAAGAACAACTAGAAGCAAAATTAAGAAACTGTTTATTTCATAAAATAATTTGATATTAATTGTCAATTCCTCAGTGTGACATTGGTAATTTAAGAGATACTGTGAAAGCAATGTTCAGATTAAACAGAGGATTCATAAATTGTACTCCTTTAAGTATTATTTTCATTCATTTTTTACCAATTCAATTGTTTTTGTGTCAATTTCAAAATTTTGTTAATATTTTTCAATCAGATGAAGCCATGTTTATCATCGTTGTTTATATAATAATCTTAGTTAAATATATCTACTTAAAACAAAATTTTATGTTACTATGGTAAATGGGAAACCAAACTCCTAACCATAGAAATATTTAAAAATTAAATTTAAAGAAAACAATAAACTTCCAAATTCTTGCTGGAGACCATTTGCTCATTATTTAAAAGCCAGATTATGCAACCACAAAAAGTATTTTAAAAAATAAGGTTTGGCATAGTAAGACTTGATCCTTAAAATAATCCTAAGAGCTGAAAAATCAATGTAAATACAATAACTCTGTCTCTTTGTCGCTGTGTCCCAAAGCTATGCAAAGCCATATCTATGCACCACCTGAAACCACTTCAATGGGTGTCACCATGCCCCTCTGTGAAACACTAGCCTAGGTCTCCTCAACCTCAGATTTCCCTGTATCTCCTCTGTGATTTAAACACTAAAGGTACAGGGAAAAGCAAATTGATTTTTTTTAAATGAGATTAGCAACAGCCTGACACAAGCCCTCTTTTGCAGTAGAGATACATGAGAAATAGGAATTGGAGTTCTCTGTACTGGCTTCTCATTCACATATGTTTTTGTTAATTTGGGATTATTTTTGTACTTCTTATGAGAGGTATATGAGAGCTTATGAGCAATTTAAAGCTCTCCCCCCCTTTAATCAGAACCTTTTTCTGCTATAATATACTTGTCTTCTTGTTGTAATTCCTCAAATACTAAATCTTGTATAAAATTGGGATTAAGGTACAATTTAAGATGCACAAAGTCGTAAGAATTCAGTCTCTATTCTGCTTTTGTGTTGTAATACCAACTAATATGTATATTAATGTATTTTATTGCTATGCAGAGGATACAATCCCGGATTAATATTTGCGCATTATGATGAAGGCTCTGAATGTGGTCACTGCCAGAACGATTGCAGCGAGGGTTTGCGTAGTAAGTTTGATGAAAAAGTCATTTTCTCTTTCCCTATATGTGGCTATATAACTAAAACAATGTTTGAAGAAAATTGGGATATAAGGGAAGGAAATATAAATATAAGGCCAGATGTATACATAGTTTATAAGAATGAAGATGTTATATCATGCAGATAGCTATGTGGGCAAATAAATCAATTGAGAGCAAGCGTATAAACAGAACACTAGACTGGAAATAAATATTGAAATATTACCCATAAAACATGAGAATTAAAAATACAGAGTCCACCAAAAAAGTATACATACTTCAAGAAAAGAAAAAACTTTCATAAATTCATACAGAATTTATTGAGACATAATGAGAGTAATACAAGATACCTTTGGCCTCTACAGTTACAAGAGGTCCTCAAGGTGGTGGCCATTAGGTTCCAGACATTTATTAGTATAGTGAACTGCTGCTTGGGTAACCTTGGTCATTGAGATCGCTGCACATGCATTTTCAATTTGTTCTCTAAAGGCTAACAGTGAAGTGGGTTATCCGTGACATCCTCTAGTGTCCCCCATAAGAGGGTAACACCCTCTCTTGAAAAAATAAATCATATTATTTTTCTTTTCCTAGCCTGTGTATCATTTTTTGGCAGACTGCATTTTTGTAACAGATTTTGCTACATCACATAATCTAAGTATTTTAAAGGGTTTTTGTTATTGTTGTTGTTGTTGTTTGTGAGTTTTTGTTTTATCCTGTTGTAATATGCTGTAATCATATTTTTCCTTGGAATTTTTTTTAAGGTTGAAAATATCTTCATTTTTTAAAAGGCAGGGGCTGAGGCATTGCTCAGTGGCAGAGTGCATATGAATCCCTGGGTTCAATTTCCATCACCAAAAAACAAAAATTGTCATGGTCTTCCATTAATTGTCATTGCCTACTTCAAGAGATCCCAGTCTCTCATGTGTACAGTTATTTTATTTATAAATCTGTATGCAGATTTCTCTATATTCAACATAACCATGCTTCTAGCTAGTATTCCATCTCCTCAGGTCGTTATTCTTATCCTTAAAACAATAGAATAAGTTAAAATAAACTTTGTTAATTTATTTCTTAAAATACTACTAAATTATCACCAAATATTCATTATATCACCAAGTGGAAATCAAGAGAAAGTTTATAAAATCTCCTATAGGAGATGGCACTGATTTCACCTCTTCTTTATCCATTCATCAGTTTATAAGCATTTGGGCTCTTTCCAAGATTTAGCTATTACAAACTATGCCACTATGGACATAGTTGTGCATATATTTCTGTGATATGATGATTTAAATTCTTTTGGGGAGTTACTGAGAAGGGGAATATCTGGGTCAAATGGACCTCTAGTTTTTTTTGAGGAATCTCCACACTTATTTCCTCTGTGGTTATACCAGTCTACACTCCCACCAACAGTAGAGAAGGGTTCCCTACACTCACAGATCCACAAGAGTTCACTAATAACTGATTTCTTGATAACAGTTCTTTCTGGGAATATATAGGATCTCATTGTTATTTTAATTTGCATCTCTTGAGTGACCAGTGTGATGTTGAACTTTTTTTTTCCATATATTTATTTGCCATTTCTACTTCTTCATCTGAGAAGCTTCTATTCATTCATATACCCATTTTTGTATTGGTTCATTAAATTTGGGGGTGGTCTGCTTTTTTTTGCATCCTTTATATATTCTAGATATCAAATCCTTTGTAGAAGGAACAGCCAGCATTTTTTTTTCATTTTGTTGGTTGTCTCCTCACTCTATTGGTGATTTCTTTTGCTGTGCAAAAGCTTTTTAATAAGATGAGATCCCAGTTGTTGATTCTTTGTAGTATTTCCTGTGGCATTAGAGTTTTGCTTATAAAGTCTTTGTCTACATCTATGTCCTCAATTATACCTATCCTGTTTTTCAGTAGGTGTAGTATTTCTATTTTAATATTTAGATCCTTGATCCATTTTGATTTTATTTTGTTTGTGGTGAGAGACATGGATCTAGCTTTAAACTTCAGCATGTGGAAAACCAGTTTTTCCAGCACCATTTATTAAAGAGGCTATTTTTTTCTTCCAGTGAAGGTATTTGGCTGCTTTGGCAAAGACAAAGTTTGGGTTATTTCTTCATCTTATAATCTGTTCCATTAATCACTGGGTCTGGTTTTTGCCAGCACCATACTGTTTTTATCACAGTAGCTTTTTTAGTATAATTTCAAGTCAGGGTTTGTGGGGTCTCCATCCTTGCCTTGGCCCTTATTTTAGAGTGAAAGATTTTGGTTTTTGTCCATTTGGTATGATGTTGGCTGTTGATTTGTCATAGATGGCTTTTTATCAGATTGAGGAGAAGACCACCTATTCTAATTTTCTGTATTTTTTATCATAAATGATTGTTGGACTTTGTCAAACATTTTTTCTGCATCTAGTGAGATGATCATGGGGTTTTTGTCCTTGGCTCTGTTAATATGGTTTATTACATTTATTGATTTGTGTATGCTGAACCATCCCCGGATCTCTGGGATGAGTCCTACTTGGT
This sequence comes from Fukomys damarensis, assembly GCF_012274545.1. NCBI lineage: Eukaryota > Metazoa > Chordata > Mammalia > Rodentia > Bathyergidae > Fukomys > Fukomys damarensis. The sequence continues at coordinate 46,288,743 of NW_022900926.1, forward strand.
CATGGTGCATAATTTTGATGACTTGCTGCAGTCTGCTTCCAGTATCTTATTGAAGATTTTTGCATGTATGTTCATTGGGTATATTTGTCTGTAGTTGTCTTTTTTGTCTGGATCCTTCTCTGGTTTTGGTATTAAGATTACTTCCAGAAATGAATTTGGGAGTACTGCTGTCTTTTCAATTTCGTTAAAGAGTTTGAGAAGTAGTAGTAGTAGATCTCTAAATTTCTTGTACAACTAAGCAATGAATCTATCAGGGCCTGGGATTTTCTTTGTTGGTAGGTTTTTAATTAATTTTCAATTTCATTCACTGGTATCAGTTTATTTAGAACTCTTATACCTTCTTGGTTCAACTTTGATAATTCATATGTATCTGTCCATTTTTTCTGTGATTTCCATCTTATTAGAATACTGCTTCTCAAAGTATATACTGATGATCCTCTGAATTTCTGCAGGATCTGTTGTGCTTTCACTCTTTCATTCCTATTTGCACGGACTTGAGTCTCCTTTTTTTATTTATTTATTTTTTTTGTTTGTTTGTTTGGTACTGGGGATCGAATTCGGGTCATTGCTCTTGTGAAGCAGGCGGCAGAACTACTGAGCTAAATCCCCAGCCCTCTTTCCTTTTTTTAATTTTTCAAAAACCAACTCTTTAATTCATTGGTTCTTTCTATTGCTTTCTTCATCTCTGTTGCATTAATTTGTGCTCTGGACTTTATAATATCCCTTTGAGCTTTGGACTTGACTTACTCTCCTTTTCTTAGAAACTTGAGGTTCAACATTAGGTTGTTTTTCTGATGTGGGAATTCACAGCTATTTCCTTCATAGGCCTGTTTTCATTGTATCCCATAAATTCCAATATGTTACATTGGCATTATTGTTCAATTGTATAAACTATCTAATGTCTTCTTTAATTGCACCTATGACCATTGGTTGCTCAAGAGGGATTAATTTCCATGTGTTTATGAAGTTCTTGTGGTTTCTTTTATCATTAATCTCTCCAGCATCACTGGATGTGGAATCAATAAGGAATAAGAATAAAGAGTATTCTGATTAATCAGATAGTCTTTGTAGCATAAGCCATGCACAGATTTTTTCAAAGAATACATCCTTCTTGACAGCATATCCATTGCATAAACCAAATAGTAGATGATTTATGGTTGACTAGTTTAAAGCTTTTCATGGTGTTTCAGCATTTCAGAATGATCAATAATTCATTTTAGAATTATTAAAAGAGCTCTGGAGTATCAATTATGGAACCAACCACTTGGTTTGGGTCCTAACTCACCTATGTGGATCTTGGACACACAAGTCATCTGCACTGTGTCATGATCCCCTCATGAATACAGTGAAAATCATAATCGTAAACTCCAGACAGGCACTCAACATAGAGATGTTAATCAGATTATATTAGTTTGCATACACTAGACACTTAGAGTACTACTACATAAATAAAATCATTCTAAATAATTTTAAAATTATTTTCATTATTAACATTAATTGAAGATTGGTATGATTTTAGAGTCACTTTAGGGTATGCTCTGTAAGGTGGTTATTACTACTGATGATAACAACATATTATATGTCGTTTGCCTCTTTCCTACTAATAATATGTAAAACTATAGCTAAAATATTGTAGACCATATCTGCTGCTTAAATGTTAGATGACTGAGTGAATATTTATTGCATTTATATCTATATCTGTGTGCTTATGTATGTATTCATAAGCAAATATTTTAGACTGGATTTTAGATTAATTTTCACCTGTCACCTCTTCAAGAACTTTCACTAAAACAATAAGTATTCATGCTTATCAGTGGTCAATAACTGCATTCTTCTTTGTTTCAGCTAACCCTTGCAGATATGACAATAAAGGTGACAACTGTGATAGTTTACTCGACAAATGTGGTGATGAAGAAGTACACACCACTTGTGAGGCTACATGCAAGTGTATCAACAATGAAATATTATAAACTTGGTTCTTAAAATTTTCTATACAATAAAAATAATTATCTTGCAATCATAACGGTATATTTAATTGTAAAATGCAACTGCTGCAGGGTATAGCGGCACACATCTGTAATCTCAGCACTTGGGAGGCTTCAGCAGGAGAATCACCATGGGTTCAAGGCCAGCCTGGGTTCCATAGTGATTTCAAGGCCATCCTGAACTATATTGTAGTGAGATCCTGTCTCAAAAAAACAATAACAAAAACAAAACAAAACAAAAAAATCTTTCCATGTACTTTTGGATTTAGATTTAAGTATAGTAACAATTATAATGAAATGGGAACTTGCCTTTTGAAGAACTGATGCTTTAAGGTTTGAAACAAAATTTCTATAATATCTAACTTAAGTGTATGCTACAAGACTGACTTTATTTTCTCATTTTTAATTTCCTTATTGTTTTCATTGGCTTTCAAAGATATTAAAACAATATAAAATTATTTTAATACCCAAACTTCTTTCAACGTTTAAATAAAGCTTGGTTGCTTTATCTAATTCATCCACTGATGAGAATAACCAACAAACAAGCAATTTTTGTTTGCGTTTTTTTCTATACACAGTTGCACCTTGGTTCACGAACTTAATTCATTTCACAATTCTGGAAAAGATGGTCATGTTCGTGTTCATGGGGGAAAGATGACAGCAGTCATGTTCATCACCTCGTGTAGAATTCACACACAAAAACAAAATTTTGCCAAACACTTATGTTTGTGAAGCAAATTGTTCACAAACAAAAGTGTTTGTGAACTGAAGTACCACTGTAAGGTCATATTGTTTGTCTGGAAGCTTAGCTTTTCTTAAAGCTAGATTTATTTACAAATGTTGCAAGTAAAAATTGATTTTGCTACCTGCTCAGATATCTATCTGTTTCATTTGACTTTAGGATTTACAGTATCTGTATGTTTCAAAATTACTAATTATGCCCAAGAGCAGCTGATATTTACCACCAACAAGAAACTGAATAGATAAACTGAGTAGATAAACAGGAAATACTTTTCAAAATCTATCAAACATGATTTGATTCAGTGCACATGCAGTATGGGGCAGGTATTTCTCTTTTTCTTTTCTTTTCTTTTTTTTGACTTTTACTTTATTTTTTCTAGACATTTTCATTAGTACACATTTGCTATATGTGATGATTACATTCCATTGCCGTGTTGTTACATGTATAAAACAAGTCTTCTTTTTACTTTCCCTACCCCTCTTACTCATCCTCTTAAATTATTTTTAATTTATAATTCATTAGTACATGTATATGATGCATAATACATTTATTCATCCCGGGGAACTGGAATTAAGCCCAGATCAAATGGCAGAACTAGGAGCAGAAGCAGAGGCAGGGCTGCCAGGGGTCCGGAGTGGGGTTAAGGCTTGACTACAAAGGGTGTGGACAAATTTTGGAGGCTGTTAGGATTGTTAGATATCTCAATTATGCTGATGACTGTATAAAACTTTGTGTGTCAAAATTCATAGAAATTTACACTAACATGGGAAAATACTTCAGTAAAACTAGCTCAAACATTAAATTTAAAAACAGAATAAACTTAAATTGAGCTCAGAGTTGCCCTTTGAAGGGAGTTTATTATCATTTGCTGAGGAAGGGGCTAGCATTAGATGACACTGTTTCAGAAACTGAAGGAGCTTATACTGTTTCAGAAACTGAAGGAGCGCCTAGTGCTCACATCCAGGGCCATACCCAGCCCTGTAAGGTACAGTCAGCTGCGGTTTGGGTGGCGCTCCTCACCCTTTCATTAAGCTTACTTATGATATTCTGAGAGGGCTTCAAAGCTGTAGATAACAGAAGTCAGTCATGATCTTCAGCTAAGGTAAGATCATCACACACAAGGCAAGTTTCCGAAAGACTAATGCCCTAGTGGTGGGGGATACTGAAACCCAGGCTAGAATCCCAGCCATCTGCACTCCCCTTCCCAGTGGGGATTCAGCTACCCTTCACCAGCCCTCGAAGCAGGACAGCTACATTTCTAGCTGCTTAACCAACACAGGTTTATTCCTTCAAATGAAACAAAAACTAGGAAATTAATTGAAATAAGCCCAAACTACTCTCCAATGTTAAAAGTTCCCTTCCAGTCTATAGTCAACCCCCTTTCCACTTCAATTTTTAATAAAATAGTTATTAAAGTAGTTATTAAACATAAGAGATATTAGTTGCCTTTTATGTCTATTTGGCGACCTACTTATTAATAAATTCTTCAGCTAAAAGAGAATCTCACAAATTTTATTTTTTTATTTTAATATAATACAAGTAGGTATCAATAAAGAAAATATAGAAGCCATTCTATGAAAAAATAATTTTTCATAATAAAAATGATTAGAGAATAACAATGGTAAATACACTGCATATCATGATCTAAAAAGAATATATTTTCATTTGGTAACTTTCAGCTCATTTCCTAATGCTATACCTTTTTTTTTTGGCTTAAAACATTTTAAGTATTCATAAAGTATCTCACACTGTATAATTGTGAACAATTTCTTCCTATTTCACAGTATTTTTATTCTTTTTGGTCTTTATTTTCACTTACAATTTCTCACACCAAAGATACAATGCAACATTTAAACATGTGTATTTAATTTATTTCACTTAAGAGTATGTTCTCAAGGTGAATCTACTTACCTAAAAATGTCTCAAATGTATCCTTCTTTATGGCTGAATAGTATGCCATTATATATATATATATATCTATATATAGTCTTTAATCTTCTTTATCCAGTCATTAATTGGTGGGCACTTGGGCTGCTACCAAGATTTAGCTATTATAAACTTTCCTCTATAAACATGGGTGCACATATATCTCTGTGGTATGATGCTTTTAACTCTTGCAAAGATATCGGTAAGGGAAATAGAGACCTCTAATCCTAGTTTTTTGAGGAATCTCCACACTGATTTCCACAGTGGTTGCAGTGTGGGAAAAAATTTTAACCAGTGGTTCTCCAGACAAAGGATTAATATCTAGAACATATATAGAATTGAAAAACATCAGTCCACCAAAATTTAAGGACCCAATTCAAAAATGGGCATCTGAGATGAATACACACTTCTCAGATGAAGTAGAAACAGCAAATAAATACACAAAAAAAAAATTCAACATCACTAGTCATTGAGTCAACGCTGATTCCACCTCACCTGATAAAGAATGGCTATTATCAAGAAATCAGCCAACACAAATGCTGGTGCAGCTGTGGGGAAAAAAGACCCGTACTTCAAAAAAAATTTTTTTAAATTACTAATGATGCCTAGTTTCACTGCTTATAAAAGTAGCACAGGGCTGGGGATTTAGCTCAGTGGTTCCGCTGTCTGCCTCACAAGCACAAGGACCCAAGTTGAATCCCTGGTACAGGAAAAAAAAAAAGTGGCACACTTCACTAAATACATTACACTCCATCTCTTGCATTGTAGGTAACTTTCAACATAGTTGTTTTTGTTTGTTTGTTGTCAAAATATTGTATCTTTGACTGAATGTTTTCTTTATGCTTTGGGGCATAAACATACAAATTAATTAAAAATTAACAAATGTAAAGGCATGGAATTTTCAAAGGGATGAATACTTCCTGACATCACCATTTATTACTTTTATTGAGACAAAAACAAAGTCAATAATTGCTCTAAATTTTACAAGAACTGTAAATTCCTCCCTGTCTCACTAATATTTCGGTTTTTTTTGGGGGGTAGAGACTTTTAAGCTTGCATTATGAAAGCAGACATTAATTTAAACTACAATATCATCGTACTCAGGAGATTCAGAAGGAAAGTTTTACACTTGATCTTACCCAAAAGGCTGAGAAGCGATAGAAGGAAAGTTTTAATACTTTCTCAACTCTGAGCACACGAAATTTAGTTGAATATTTCACTGCTAACTGGGAAAAATATAATGCATATATTAAAAGTTAATGGGTATAAAATATAAAACAAAATTTAACTTTTAAAAAGTTAAACATAATTATAATATGTTAAATGTACTGAGTCAGTACACATTTACTATGGGAAGCAGAATCTGCCCAAAATGTTAAAAACTTGAAGCTAAGTGCAGTGGCATTTATCTAAGTGCCCTACCTACCCAGGGGGCTGAAATCAGAGAGTCACAAGTTCAAGATCAGACAGGGCAACTAAGTATGTTCCTGTTTCAAAATAAAAAAAATTCTATAAAGGAGCTGGGGATGTAGCTCAGTGATCAAGTACTTGCCAAGCATGTAGAAGGCCTTGGTTTCATTTCTAATAGAACCCAACAAAAAGAGTCAATAGAAAATTTTCATTCATTTTTGAATAATTAAGGTGAACAATTATTAATTTATTAAATAATCTTATAGGGTGTTCAATTCAATTCAATCCTCACTTTCATTTTATAAAGACAAAAATGGATAAGCAAGGAGGCTTTTACTTACCTTTTCTATGTATATTATATATACCTCTTTTTAATAATAGTACATGTGTAAAGGTTTCACTTTGTGGTGGGTTTTGTGCTGAGCACTTTAAAAGGATTTTCTCATATATTTGGGTTCTGCATGCACAGGCTCCATCATACATGACACAGCCTTCAAACGGCACAGTGACAACTACTTTTATTTCCACTTTGGAGATGAGGTAGGCTATTTGGCCAATAGTTACCTAGCTAATTAAATACTGAACCCAGGTTTGAAGCCAGGCCCTCTGACCTCTAGCTCATGTGCCTAACTGAATTAAAAATCTCCTTTCAGAAAGATATCATTCAGAAAGATGGCTTTTCTTCAAAATTAACCTGTTCTGGACCTTAAGCATCCTGTCTCTTGGAGTTTTCTTCATCGACTCTCTACTCTTTGTCCACTATCACTAGAATTTTTTCTTCCCAACAGAGTAAAGACGAAAACTGTACATTCAGTTAAAAAGAAAAGTTCTACTCACTGAGTTTCACAAAGCTCCATTAGACAGTAAATAGCATTTTGTGGACACTTCTAATGAAAAGTAAAATAGACGGTAGGGGAGTCAGTCTCTCAACCCTGTTGCCAACTCCTCTGCTGTCTTCACTAACGGTGATGTGGGCTGAGCAAAGGAGAGTGAGAATTTCTGTACCCGGAGATACACACCAGTGCCACCATTGCTGGAGAAGGCTGCTGGCCTCCAGGTCTTAAAATGCACAGATGAGGCAGAGGTAAGGGGAAAAAATGAGAACCAAGTCTTGTCATGTAGAGGTACAAGATCCCAACAATGAATGTAACTGTACTGTATCCCTAAAATGTACCAATAAACTCAATTAAAGCTGAAAAAAATGCACAGATGAGCAGGAAAGGCAATGGATCTCAGCAGAGAAGGACAAAGTAGTAACAACAGAAACCATTAGAGATTTCTGTACTCAACCCAAGCAAGGGGGACCAGCAGGCAGGAAGTGTTAGCCTAGAAGAATAAGAAAGCTGGTAGTGTCCTGAGGAGCATTCCTTATACCATCAGCCAGCAGCCAGAGGCACAGATGTGCAACCACCTCCACTTTAGGGGCATGGTCCTGTAACCAGAGCAGGAAACTGCAGGGTAGTTAGTCAAAAAGCTTGAAAAATGATTGCATGTGAGAAAGAACACAAGAGGAGTATTAAGCAACACTCAGAAACTAGAGCACTCTGGAGAAACACTGCTGACATGTGGAATGGGGTAATGACAACTGCTAGCAGAATTATACACTACCATATGTAGGACACCATCCAGGAAGCCCACATTGTACCCTGACAGAATTGCAGACTCCTGGAGTCCCTTACCAGGATAAATATAAAGCATGCATGATAGTGGCTGTGGGTGGTAGCATACACTTATAATCTCAGCATACTGAAATGGTAAGGTAGAAGGATTCCAAGTTTGATCCCATCCAGGCAACTGAGAAACAGCAAAATCATGTCTCAAAATAGGAAAATAAATGAATAAATAAATAAATAAAAGGGCTGGGAATGTGGCTGTGCAAAAGCTCTGGGTTCCACCCTTAGGATCCCAAAAAAGAATTAATTAATTAATTAGTTAAATGAAAAAATTGCTCCAGATATGTGATAAATCTTAATGTAGGGGGTGTGGTGTAGCGGGTGGGTGTAGAGGTGGGGATTCCTGAGAGTTCCCCAGTTATAGACTGTTCATCAAGAAGCTGAGAGATATCACATCCTCTCAGGTGATGAGGTCAGCAAAAGTCTAAAACTGGGTGGCTGCTGTGCGAAATTCCTGGGGCTACACTGTAATAATTTACCACAAACTGGGTGACTTAAAACAACAGGAATTTATTTTCTCACAAAACTGGAAACTAGAAATCCAAAATCAAGGTATTGGCAGTGGAGGTGTTTTTGGTGGCTCTGGGACTGAGGTAGCTCCAGGCCTCTCACACGATTTATGGTGTTGCTGTCTGGAATCCACAGCTTGTGGCTCCTTCAGGTTGACTTGAGCCTCCTGCCTCACCTGTCCTCCCTCTGCATGTGCTTTCTCTGTATCTGTAGGCCTCTCACACCTCATAATGTTACCAGATACTGGATTTAGGGCCTACCCTAGTTCAGTGTTACCTTATCTTAATTTGATTACATCTGCAAGGTACCAGGGGCTTGAATTTGATACCTGTTGGGGCTAGACAGTGGGAGACACAAGACAGTCCACAACACCTGGCCAGTTGTTTGAAATTAAGAGTATCCCAGGGCTAAGGAAGTAATGAAGGTCTTTAGTTGTTTGTTGTTGTTGTTGTTATGTTTTGTTTTTGTTTTCTTCAGGATTTAAGTTCTAAAGCCTTTCATTTTTACCACCAATGAGACATCAAAAGTTCTGCTGAGCTAAAATTTGAAAAAAATGTTTATATCCTTCCATTCCCAATAAGTTATCAATGTTTATAATGTTTCTAGTTGTTTTGATATAATAAAAATAAGGCATAGATTAAGAAGATTGACATTAAGAAAACATAAGATCACATAATCTATAATCTTACCACCTCATTATTTGAAATGATAAATTGATCACAAGTACAATTTTTACCAGGTAGTTACAGCCAGCCCTAGAGATTATGGGATCCAGAGAAAATCAAAGAGGAAGTTGATCTTCATTTGGATATGTGGACATGTATAAAAAGTGGTATAAAAAGAATATGAGAAAGATTTAAATGGGCAATAAGCCTCCCAATGAAAAACACAAACCTTATAAGAGAAAAAGAGATTTTTTTAAATGTGCTTTGAATTAATTGTATGTACATCAATCATTTTTTTCTATTCTATATATCCTTTAGGATATGGACATCCTTTTATCACCTACATCCAACATAAGGATATATTGATTCAAATGTTACTTCATTAAACTAGCTGGCTAATTCACAGTGGACACTAGTCCAGGGATGATAGAAGTGAAGGCCTTAGCAGGTAACTTTTCTGCTATGTCTAGATGTTGGACAGTGAGTAGTTTTGTCCCCATAGGAGCAGGGTTCATGAATATAATGTAGGAAAATAAAATTAAAATAGAGCAAATGCAACAACCATAAAGTTATGCACAGTTACTTTAGGGCCACAGAGTACTCTAATAAATAGGTAAATTAATGCATGGGAGTTAGGTCTTAAGTGAGCTAATCTTCCACGCTGAGAGCTGAGATTAAAATGAACAAAGACATGTAATTAGTTTTCTTCCTTTTAGTAGTGGGAAAGGGGGGTTTGAGTTGAGTGCGAGAGAGACTCTTGGGCTGATGCACTGCTTCGAGTAGAAGCTACTGGGTAAAATGTTCTGGGCATAAGATTGATCCAGTGCTTTGCGACAGTTGATCCAGTGCTTTGCGACAGTCTCCATAGAATGCAAACATAAGCAGAAGTTGCCAAATTATCACACCTGAACAATGCTGGCTGATTTGCTCTTCCTACTCTTAGAGTAGTTACAAAAGAAAAACAAAATTCAAAAAGAAAAAAAATTATTGTATTCAAAAAACTTTTTTAAAAAGCATAGATCAATAGATAATTTCTTGTTTAGATAAAAGTGATTTTTTTTCAAGCAGTATGCGTATTTACAGACAAACAATCCCAAGATTCTGACTAATAGACACACCCTAATTTCGGTAACACACAGTACAGCCCTTCCAGTTGGTCAAGATTTCCTAACATTGAATGTACTTTTCCTGGATACCTCTCTGAATTTACTTAGGAGGAGCAATATTATGCAAAGTAGTTTTCTGTCAGGACATAGGAAGTCTCTGATAAATGTTCCGAGTAAACAGTGAATTAGAGAAGAGTACAGAGATGTAAATGATTCATCAAGTGTCTTGATTACAAACTACAGAAACCAAATCCACTCTAAGAAGAAAATGGGGCTTGTTGGAAGGGCACCAGGCAGCTCACAAAATCACCTGAGAGCTAGAGACTTAAAGGTCAGGAAATAACAGCTTCACTGGTGCTTCCCACGACGGGAAGATAGACAGTCTGGAATCCATGTTTGAGGTTCTAAACAGTAACTTATATTGCATGTTTCAAAAAAGTCCCAAACATCTCCCTTCCCAGCTTGTTTTAATGCCTGAAGTTTCAGAGTACAGCTTTTATCTGGAGTTCTAATCCTCTTTTTAAAAAAGTCTTTAGTAATTCTCTTTGAATACAAGCATCCATACTATGGAATATTTTTACTATCTCTTAAAATAAAGATGGTAGCCAGGTGCCGTGATGCATGCCGGTATGCTCGGTGTTCTTGGTGGCTGAGGGAGGAAGATCACAAGTTTAAGCCGAGCCTGAGCAATTTAGTGATTTAGCAAAAACCTGTCTCAAAATGAAAGAAAGCAAAAAAGATGGAAGGAAGGAAGGAAGGAAGGAAAAGAGGAGAGGAGAGGAGAGGGGAGGGGAGGGGAGTGGAGGGGAGGGAGTGGAAAAGAAAAGAAAAGTCCTCTGAAGAAAAGACCTTGGTGTGAAGGTCTTGGGTTAAATTTTAAGAGAGAGAGGGAGAGAAAGATTTTCTAAGGCATATGTTGAAGTTTTTAATTAAAAAAATACTAAGCCAGACATGATGGTACATCAGAGCTACTATGGAAACTAAGGTAAAAGATCACTTGAACTATGAACTTGAGATTAGCCTGGGAAACATAACAAAACCCTATTTTTAAGTAAGTAAATATTTAAACAATTATATTCTGATGTTATTAAAAATAAGATGTTAGTATATGAGAACATATTTGTGTACAGATGTGTACAGGGAGACCCAAGAGATAAGTAGCAAACAAATTCCATGACAGTAGCAATGAGTACATGAACATTCATGCTTACTTTGTATAGTCATTTGAAAAGTATGCAAATCTTTGTAGCTTATTGTTTAAAAGCTATAATTATATATTATTAAATATATGAGTGCATATGTGTATATAATTATTTATGAAGGGAAATGAATGTAATTATCTATGAAGGGAAACACTTTTTCTCTGAGGCCAAGTCATGCCTGAAAAACTTAGAACAACAAAATTAATAGCCAAAGAAAAAGAATGACAATTGTAGAGTCAGGGAGATTTGTATATTTTTTCGAACTGGCATTAGGCTTCACTAACACTATTTAGTTTTTTTTCCATTTGTAAAATGGTAATAAGCAAACAACTATCTTGCGCGACTGTTTCAAGGATTGTTTCAAGTTGGTGTATGTAAAAAGCTTGGCAAATGTCAAGTGCTAGTGGATGGTAAAAATGCCTCTAAATTCTTGCTCATAAGACATGTAACTGCCTACAGCTCAGCAAGCTGAGGCATAATGATAAAATGTGGTGGGGAATGCGACCAAGTTCTGGAAGGAAAACAGAGTAAAGAGTTTAATTCCAGCCTTATCTTTGAAAAGCAGCTTGATGAAGGCGGCGCCTGTCTTCTGTGACTTTCCTTTCATTTAAACCATATACTCCCGAGAGATCAGCCGCTAGGCCAGCAATGTCAGGACCTCACCAGAATCCATATGCAGTTTCTGTTCCCTCACCCCTTCCTCCATCTTCTCCTTCTCTAGCTCTTTCATTGTTCTTTACTTTGGTATAGTAACCACCATGGTCATTTTATTATTAGAGAATGTGGGAAGACATAATCTTTCCTTGGCAAGGTTGTGAAGAGAGAATGTTTTAGAATTAAAACTCTACCTCAACCAAAAGTTTAAGGAAAAACAAAAGTGAAAAGATATGACAGTATTATGCACCAGCTGGTATGATAGGATGAAAGCACTTTGCCTATAGAGGATATTAACCAAAAAATAAATAACCCTAGCCTAATAATGAGGAAATATCCTACAAACCCAGACTGAGGGGCATTCTAGAATATCTTATTAGGCTCTGAGGAGTTGGGGATCTGAAAAACAAGGAGAGACTAGAGAACTGTCAGAAAGAGTGAGAGAATAAAATTAAGTACAATATGGCATTCTGGGTTCCACTTTGCAACCAACCAAGAAAGATGCTAGCAAAAAGTCCGCAGTTTAGATGATAATACTGTGTCAATACTAGTAAACTCCTGTTTTATTCCCATTTTATAATATAGTATGGTCACATGAGAAATTAACATCAGAGGAAACTGATGACATGTGATAAGTTCTTTAGTACCCTTCAACCCTTCTATAAGTCTAAAATTATTCAAATAAAAATTTAAAAATTTGGTGTGATTCCAACTGTTCCTGGACTGTAGCCATGTTGATGATTTCATTATTTCAATAGTATACCTTCACTTTTATTGCGCTTACACAGAGGTTCCAAATTTTTCCAAAAATCTTCCTTAGACATTTGTCCTCTTTCTAGCTCTTTAATGACAGACTTCTCATCTATCTTTCTATTTATATCTGTCCATTTAGCTAGTCAATGATTTCATGCCAGTATGGCACCCAGGTGATTAACTGCAGGAGAAGTTCGAACAAGAGGAGAAGGTTATGTTTGTAAAATATAAAGACATATAGGGCCGGGATTTAGTTCAGTGGTACAGCTGCCTGCCTGGTAAACTCAAGGTCCTGAGTTTAATCCCTGGTACCACTAATAAATAAATAAACATCAAATTTTAATGAGACTAAAATGATGGGTAAATAAAGACCTAAAACAATGTCCAGAACATAGAAAATACTCAAAAGCCTTAGTTATTTTTGGCTTTCTAAAGCTGCGTCTTGCTTCAGTGTAGTGGACACACAAAGTGGGGGGGGGACTTCAGAGAAGTCATAATCATAATCACTATTCACTAATAGGAAGTTCCTGATGACTACTAAATATGCTTTCCATGTACTCAATAATTGAGACAAACTGTGTTACCTTCTTAAGGCCATACAGGATCAAAGTCAAGGACCAATCTGAAATGAGAACATGACTGTCCATTCAATTCTTTCCAGTTTCACCTCCCTTACTAAAAGGCATTCAAGGAGATCCAGGCTGTGGTTTCAGAGCAGATGTGTCAGCAGTTAAATCCTCTGCACTTGAGCATACCTGCACCCACCAACACATTCACTTCATAATCAAAACCTGTCAGGAGAGAAATTTTTGTACAGGGCTGTTGGAATCTAGGGGCCACAATACCATGTGTCCACCTTGCCAGATCTTTGGTCTTTCTCAGGCTTCTTGATTTAGTTCAATATTCAATTTTGTTCCAGACACAGGGACCCTGACAATTAAACTCTCACTGATTAGAACAAGGACAAAGAAGACAATATTGAAGTTGCTATCCATAATTTAACATGCAATTTGTTAAGGGGAGGCTATTCCTCGCTCCCTCCCTCACACCATTTGGATTACCTTCTGAGATTTCATTCTCCTTCAAATTTGCCCTTAATTTGATTTACTCAAATGATATTTATTGATCTCACACTGTGTAGGGCATGGTACTAACTCCAGATAAAGAATGATGTACAAAAGAGAAACCAGCTCTGCCTCATAAAATGCTAACAGGCCAGAAAGACAAACAGCCATTTATTCAAATTATGCATAGATGTAGCACACACGGCCATCTACACTAAGTGCTAAGAAATGGCTATGATTTAATAAAAGAGCAACAGTTAAAGATATTTAATAGCCCAAAAAGGCATTTTGAAAAGAGGCTTTGGTCCCGGGGTAGCATTATTAGGAGGTAAGAAATCTGTAAGAGGTGGGGCCCGGTCCTTAGGTCATTAGGGGTATGTTATAAAGGTGCTTTATAGAATTCTGGGCCCCTTTCTCTTTCTCCTTTTTCTTCCTGACCATAAGGTAAGCAGTTTCATCCACCATCTATTCCCTGCCACTGCCATCTGGCCCTCCACCAGAGGCCAAAAAATAGATCTGCCCAAACTTTGACTAAAACTTTCAAAACTGTGAGCCAAAATAAACCCTTTCTCTTATAATTTTGTCAAACACTTCATTAGAATGACAGAAAGCTTACTAATATGCAGGGAGAACAGTGAAAACCTTACTTAAAAGATTGAGGAAGGCTTTGCTAAGCAAGTGACATTTTATCTGAGAACTGAAGAGTGCCACATGAGAAAATTGTCGGTGAAAAGGTGAATAAGAGATAGAGTGTCTTTGCCAGGTCATGTGTGACACAGCTTATTTCAGTACAAAGATCTACATCCGGAAGAAGAGCAACAAACCTGAACTCCTCGAAGTGAACATGCTGAACCCAAATCCTTCAACAGTCTCATCAAGTGTCCCAACAGAAACTTCTGTTTTCAGTGTGCTGGCTGATTACTGAGCTACAAGAAGTGTCACAGAAAATGAGTGAGGCAATAGGTCTTGGGTTATTCCACATGTTTTGTCACTTTATTAAATAATTTTGAAATGATTTATAATATTGGATAAATGTTCTTGGAATGTATAATTAGGTGCTTGTTAGGTAAAAAGAGCTGAAAACCAGGACCAGACCAGGATCACGACAAGCATTTATGATGGGGAGAATCTGCCGGGCTGTCTCTGAGACAGGGAGCACTTCTTATAGGACTGGGGTGGGATTGAGTGACATAGTGGCCAGGGATTCGGGGAGCTTGTGACATCACTAGGAGGGGCCTGTGCCATCACTAGTTAGGGCCATCTTAAGGCGAGGGAAATTAACCGTGCTTTTCCACAAGCATTGGTATAGTATGTTCATATAAATTATTTAAATATGTAATTTGTTGATGTTCTCATTTGAAGAGTTGCCTCTTTAGGCAACTACAAAGCCAGAAATCAACATACAGGACAAACACGTGCATCCCCATAGGTCGGCCTGGGAACCCATTCCGCTGGGCCTGTTAGCAAGAACAGTAGAAATACCATATTCCAAGTATGAATTACATATTTATAAAATTCCTTAGTCCTAAGATTTACTGTTCTGTCATGGAAAAACGTATCAGAAAGACATGTGCGCGCACACACACACTCACATACACACACGCGCAGAGCTCAGGAATCTCAAGAGAAGGAAAAGAGGACAGGGGAGAGAGAAGTAAGAGTGCAAGAGGGTAATAGGGAATATGATACGATCAAAGCACATTATATGCATGTATGAAAATCACATCACTAAATCTATTATTTTCTACAATTAATATGTGCTAACAATTATAATAAAAACATAAAAATAAAGTTGACTAATTTAATTTCAAAGAAAGAAAAACATGCTAAATAGGCAAAACGGCTTCTTATTTTATTCCATGTTTCCCATTATCAATGGGATGACCTTCAACATCTATCATCCTTAATTCTGAGTGCAAGACCCTTCAGAGTCCGGTCAAGTTCCAGTGGCTCCTTCTTTCTCTCTCTATTAGTTAGATTGTTTAAGTAACTACTTGCTATTCCTTAAACATGCCATGTTCCTCAAGATTTGTGCTGTTCCTTTTGTCTCTTTTACAGAGAATATCTCATTCATTTTTCAGTTCACATATCAATATCATCTCACATAATAGTGCTTGTTAGCCCAAGGCAAGATGTACTAAAAATAAAATTGTGCTCTAGAATGATTCACGTCTTTAATACTTTTGCAACTTCTGTTTTATTACTTATTTGTTTTATAGAATCGTTTGTTTATGTTTATGCCTGCACAGCTAAATTCCTAATTTCTTCAAGAAAGTTTAGATCTGTGTCTCCTAAAGAGTATAGCACAGTTTCTGATATTTATATAAAAAGCACTTAAGAAGAGTCTACTGAATTAAGTCCAATAGGATTTTAGATACTTCTGTAATGGACCATTTGATATCTTCCAATTTACATTGTCCGACAGATCTGGCTTCTCCTAAGATACATTGTATATTCTTCAACATATTCAAAGTACAATTATTTCAATAATATTCAAAACTACAATTAGATTACAGAGCATAATTTTTCAGTGGGTGGCACATTTCAACCATTCTTGCCCATTTCTTCTTGTGACGTCGGTGGGGTGAGAAATCTACAGCCTGATTTCACACACACAGCTCTCCTCTGTTCTTATCAACTTTTCACAGCCTTAAAGTACTCAGTGTGCCTCTGTCCTTTGCCACAAACATGAGGTTCAAATTCCCTCTCGTGGCCATAGGCCTGGAGGTAGCCATGATTGTTTTATTTCATTTGTATGTTCAGTATGAGAAAGATCAGAATATTCCCCTGCACCTGAACAACACCAGGCCAACAAAAATGGACAGCTTCCTTCTACTGTATCCTCGTGAGTAGGAAATTTGCTTCTTATTTCACTTTTTGAGTTTTCAGAATGGCAAAATCTTTGAATATTGTAATACTGTAATCTTTGAGAAACTTGTAGAATTATGTTAGTTATGAATGCTGTTGAACTACATAATCATACACATTTCTGCTGAGGCATCTGGTCTTCTCTCTCTGATTAAGGCCTCTAGATAGATTCTGTGTCTGTGAAATTATTAGAACAAGAAGTTTAAAATTAAAATAATGTATTACTTTGGCATTTCATACCTACTGCTAAGTGTCCTTCTTTTTCTCTTGAATTAATCACAAGTTCTTTTAAAGAATAAAAATATTAACTCTTACCCCCTACCTCCAGAAAGAACCATAGTGAACTTCATAGAAGAGAGAATGGAAACAAAATAGAGTGACAAAAAGGGGGCTTGAGTCCACTGTTAGAACCTAAGGTACAAGAAGGAGTATTTGAGAAAATGGAGGAAGTTACTGAAGTTTTAATTTTAATTTAGTTTAATATTGCTCAGCTACGCCAGGTTCTATCATATTCTGAAAGGAAGATAATTTATTCCTCTGAGATGAAAAAATATTGTGAGCACATAATGTACTGTCAAAGCAGAGTCCTTCCATAGGAATGGTGACAGAGGAAACAGAAATAAGATTTTAAGTTTAGAAAGGTAGGCTATGAAATAGCTAATATTATTATAGTAACAACAATTAACAACAGAGTGCTTAATATGAACGAGTCAGATTACCTCATTAACCAGAGAGGGAGATCATAGTAGATTGCTATATAGATCACTTTTTAAAAAATAAAGCGGAAGTGCTTCTAAAATTCTTTAAATAATTTAAAATAGTAGCAAAATCATTATAGTATATAGCATATGTCTAAGCTTTTAAAATAACAACTTGACACCTGTGTATTCTTTCCTACATTTTTAAAGACTACAATGGGGAATTTTGTCCTCTAGAAAATATAACCTATAATGACTTAGCAAAAATATAAAATTGAAAGTGAAGAGCAGAGTTAAGCCCCTAAGTCAGACTTGGACTCCAAGTCAAGTTGCTGTTATATTGCACAGATGTCTAAAATAACTTTTGATTAAACAAGTTTTGTAATTATTAAATGAGAGCAAGAAAACAGAATAAAATTATATTCAAGTCAATGTCTTTGTACATTTTATCTCATTTATTCATTTAATGATTTAAGTACCAAGCTTGTGCCACATTAAATTTATTGAAAGACCAAACAAATAATTATGAAAATGTTTGTTTTTCACAAAATTAAAAAAATGTCTAAAATTCCTTTCTTTATAAATTCTATGATCTGGAACAAATGGAAGCAAAGAGCTGAAATACAGTAATAAAAAGGCCAAAAATATGATCCAGGCTTAATGTTATTCAAACAAACCATATTAAGACCATAAGAGTTTAATTTGCCTAATTCAAGTTGAACTTTCTAAGTCCTAGCTCCTGCCTGAGAATTTGAGATAAAAACCAAGCTAGGGGAAGAGCACTAAAAACGGGGTGATGGTGGTGATGGCAGTGATGGCTGTGATGATGATGGTGATGACGATTCCACTCATTATATACTTGTGGGTTCTAATTTTTAACCTCAAATCCAAATCCTTTTGCGGAAGCAAAATTTGTGCCAATTTTAAATTAGGATAAGAAGAATAATTGCAACGAAGCTTACTCTGTCCCAGACACTATGTTAACTCATTTTGCACTTATTTTCTAATCCTCAACCCTTATTGTACAAGTTAGGAAGAAACACCTATAATGAAGTTAGGTTTAGACAGATTAAACAATTTGACCAAGGCACATATATATGAATATAACATTTTTGCAAAGGCAAAGAAACAGGTTTGACTATTTGAAAATGACTAAATTTTGTTGGCTCCCTTTGGATTGATCCTAAATACAATAGGCCTAATGCACATCAGTATTGGAACACAAAAGCTTGCTGAGTGTTCTGTGTACACCTGAGCTTTATGTCCTTTTTCTGTGACTTGTACTCTCTCCCAGCTACTAGAGAGAAGAGCAGGTAAGTAAAACAAAACCCATGCCTTCATGGAGATTTATGGAGTAAGTTTTGTTTTACAGTCAAGGAAAGTGAGGCTGAAGGAAACGGTTTGGTTGTCTGAAGAAATACAGATAGCGGACAATTCAAATGGAATACAAACTGCTAACTGTAGTAGAGCTAAGGTGTGTTCTCAGTGCTTGTGATGCTTCCCTAAAATGTGAAGGACACACTCTTATCTCAGCCAGGGACATAGAAAATCTAAAGACTCTATAGGATTTTATTACTTTGAGATTTCTGCACATTTACATTTTTTCAGTTGCTGCATTTACTGTTGCTGATTTTTAAGAAAATGTGGGGGCAGCAAGGAGCAAGGAAAATCCGGGCTCCCACCTTGTTCTATCCCCTGCCTTCTTGCCTCAAAACTGTGAAACGTGCTGTGCTGCTGGACAGAAAGTCCTTGGTGTATCAAATCAGCATTCTCTCCTTGGGTCTAAAATGTTTTAAAGTAAAGGAAAGTTTGATAGTACTGAATCCTTATAAAAGTGTGATTTACCTTTGATGACAGTTTCGCAACAGTGGCCCTATTAACATTGTGAGGAGCTGCCTGTGTATTATGATCTAACTTTGATGAAAGTTTCTCAACAGTGGCACTATTAATGTTGTTGTGAGGTGCTGCCTGTGTGTTATAGGGTGCTCAGCAGCACCCTTGGACCCTCAGAACTTCAATAGCATCAGCCCTCTCCCTCAAGCTGTAACAACAAAATATCTCCAGATATTGCCAAACACACTCCGGTTCTAAAACTGAGAACCACTGATGTTTTAAAATCTTGAAAATCTCCCCAAAGTGCAAAACCCCTAAAGAAATCCCTTTCCCTTTATGAGGTATAAATATACTTCTAATAGCAAAGGCTTGCAGCACAAAATCAAACTTGGTGCTTTGTCTGTTTCCTCGCTGACAAGCTGTTAAAGCAGGGTAAAAAAAGTACACAATCTTAATTGTTCATAGCCATTTTTATTCTTACATTTCATATGCATTTATTATATGTCAAGAGCCTTCGTAACTGTGGCAAGATTCTTTATTCGTTTACGTAATAGTTGAGGTTTTTGTTCCCCCTTGTGGTGAAAAATAGTAACAAACATTAGATCAAAGGTGAAGGGAAAGTTTGTAGTTAATACAAGAAATCCTGTCTTTCTCACACTAAAGGTATTTTCCACCAAAGGGAATAAAGACAGGATCTGAAGAATACTGTGATTTCTCCCAGTATGAGACATTACAGGACTAATGAAGCTACTCCAGAAGAGGCCAAAGCAAGAGGATCCAAATAGACACAGTGGGCAATTTAGTGAGACGGCCCCATAAATAAAAGCACAAGGACCTTGGTGCAATGCTCGTAGCAGGTGTTGGGGGGGCACAGGAGGAGACTGGACATTTTTCAATTCTTGATTATTGCAAATTTTGAAATCAGGAGACTAGCAAGGGGAACAAGAGCACTCTAAGAAGAAAGAAACGAATGTTTTTAAAAAATAACTTTATATAAAGATAATGGTACTGTAAAACTGGATCGCTTGTAATCCCAGCACTCAGGAGGCTGAGGCAGGAGGATTGCTGTGAGTTCGAGACCAGCGTGAGCTACACAGTGAGTTCCAGTTCAGTCTTAACTACATAGTAAGACCCTGTCTCAAAAAACAAAACAAAACAAAAAAACAGGATACTGATTTCTATTCTAACTTTGTAACTGCAAGCAACTCATCTAACTTATCTGGGTCTTAGAGTCCTAATACAACAACAAAGTAAAATAAATTGTAGATCTGGAAAACACTTGGGACATCATCTAATCCAAACCTTCTTTAAAACAGAAAAAAAAAGGAATCCCAAAAAGATATAGTAAAACAATCATAAAAGTCATGCATATATTTCCCTCCGACTTAGTTTACAATGTAAATAAATATGTACATAGAAACAGTAAGTCGTGGGAAAACAGTTTGTAAAGAAAATAAGTATACATGGTCACCTGTATTTCACAGGTTAATGTGAGTTGACAGTTGCCCGTTAGCAGGCCAGGTGAAATCCTGGTTCTTGGGCTCCCTAAATAACCATGGTGTGAGGATTGATACCATACAGTTCAATACCTGGAGGAGACGCATTGGGACAGAAAGAGAAGGCCTCAGATGATTCCTTTGGAGGCTCCAAAGCCAGGATTGTCCAGCTTTGGACAGTCCTGACTTGAGGAAACACTCTTGGGAATCAGTAATGAGGCACAGACTATCCTGGCAAAGGGGTGTGACATGAGCAAAACAAGAGTGTTTTCCAGAGAGAAGTAAGGTTATCCAGCAGCATTCCCACAGCCAATGGAAATGGGAGGTATAAATCCTTTGATTCTAAAGCGAGAGTCCAGGCAATGTGTCACAGCATCCACTATGGTAGGCAAACCTGAGTGGAGTATCATAGTCTCCCACCCTCAAACACAGTCTCCAGAGCTGATGGTGGAACTGAAGTAGAGGAGAAAAAAGGGTACTAATCTCTCTGTGCACCAGGCAGGCCAGAGCACTGCCTTGGTTATCTTAACACTCCCAGGTTGGACTGGCAGCAGTGACCCTCCGTTCCTGTGTTCTTGATGAAAGAATTGAATCAAGACACAGGGCAGCATTGAAAAAGGAAAAGCGGGATTTGTTGCAAATGAAATTGGACAAGGCAAAAGTTCTCCATTAAGGGAAACAGCAGGGAAGAGCTAAAAGGGTAGTTGCATTACATACAAGTTTAAGTTTTATTTAAATGACTGGAGTGAGGAGGGGATATCTGCCTTTTCAGCCCATACAATCCTTGTAGTCCTTTCAAATGTCAATAAAATAGGAAAAGATCTTGACATAAGTTACTGGTGCAAGATCTGGTAAAATATTCCCTGTATGGCACCAGGACTCTAGTTGGGTACTTCAGAGATGATATTTTCCCTGGGAACAACCCTTAACTGAGGTCTTAAGCCAATGTGGGCAGATCTTAAAATGTTAATTTTATTCCTTTTTGTATCAGTGGGCCTTCAGGCATGGCAACTAGGAACATTAAGTCCCTCCTTGATTTATTTTCAAAATTGAGTTGTCTGGATATCTTGGTTGACTGTATCATGACTTTGTGCAAGATACAGTATGGCCTTAAGATCTCATTGCACTGTGTAGGAGCAGTTTTTATTAAATAACCAAATTCATAAAGAATAAGAGACTTGATTCACCCAAGGTCACACAATCATGTATTAGAATTAAAAAACCTAAACCAGCTGGAGATTTAGCTCAGCTGTTTGGTGGCCTGCCTTGCAAGCACAAAGACCTGAGTTCAATCCCCGGTACCAAAAAATAAGTAAATAAAACCTAAGCCAAGATCTCCAGATATCAGGTCAGGTGTTTGTCCTCAGGCAGAAACAGCTGGTATGTTGGCTTAGTGCTCCATGGTTTGTAAAGTACCAACATAGTCATTATACCATTTGACTCAAATAATAATGTGGTTAAGATCCCACGGCAGCCGGGCGAGGTGGCGCACACCTGTAATCCCAGCACTCAGGAGGCTGAGGCTGGAGGATCGTTGTGTATTCAAGACAAGCCTGGATTACATAGTGAGCTCCAGGTCAGTCTCAACTACATAGTGAAATCCTGTCTCAAAAAAAAAAACACCCAAGGCTGATATGAGACTGTAGTCTATTTGTTTATTCATCCTTCAATTGAACTTACTTTGCTTCTTCTCCTACATTCAGGCTACCATGCTGAGTTCAAGGGAGTAAAAATGAGTGTGTCCTAATCCCTTCAATCAAGAAACAGGTTGGGGTGCAGCTCAGTGGTAGGGCACTTGCCATTTACACAAGGCCCAGGGCTTAATCCCCAGCACTACCAACAAAAACTCTATCTAGTACAGCAGATGGGACCTTCATTGACTTATTATCACTGTGTGGTGCATGCTAAATAAATGATAATACAATGAGACAAACGATAAAACTAAAGTCTACACAGAAAGCTGTGTAAATAACAAAAAAAAACATTAATTTTCCCTTGAAATATTGGGACAGTCCAGAGGAAATGATATTTCTACTGTGCTTTGCAAAGCTCTCCTTGGGTGGACAATCATAAGAAATTCTTCAGGGAAAGGATGAAAGTCACACACATGATGGCGCATAGCTTTCTAAAAGGTTTAAATGCTGAATGACCTGCATGTTGTCACGGCAGGCAGCTAGCCAGCGTGCAATGCACTTACCTAGCTCTCGGTCTCATCTCTGATCACACATACAATGGGTGCAGATCTTGAAGAGAATGAAACCAGAGAGAAATGCCACAGCAAGCAGTAATCATGACAATCATTTATTCCCAGTTAACGCTCCCTTCTTGTGGTGTTTTATACAAAATTGGTAACTTTTAATAAATGAAATATGTACAGGTGATTGAAAAATATACTTGAATGTTGAATTTGTAAAAATTTACCACAAAGACACATTGCCATTAATCCCCCTCAGAATACATCCCCTCACTTTAAACACACTTATGCCATCCTTCTTGTCCCTTTCTGTCCAGTTCTGGAAGAAGTCTTTTGTGAATGTCTTTACAAGGTACCATAAAAAAAAAATATATGGTGAATGCTGCTACCCAGTGTCACCCAATGGAAAGGTAAGTTCACAAAGGCCTTACAGTATGACCTCATCCACAGTACTCATAGCATCTAGTACTTCTGCTTGTTCCCCAAAGTCAAAATGACCACTAAAGATAAGCATTTTGAATAGATTCAGGACATCCAGGCTATCACAAGAGAGGAACAAAAGACACCAAAAAGGATTTCTTGCACTATGTCAGAAAGTGGCAAGAATCGATGGTACGCGTCTTTGCAGTAGAGGGCGTATTTTGGGTGTACTACAGAGGATTAGTGGCAATGTGCCTTTTACTGTAATAAAAATCTTTGAAGTCTAAACATACAATATTTAGACCACACATTGCACTATAATGTAATGGCGGGGGGCTCCACTCATGCAGACTTTTTTCCTTTGCTCTTTTTTAGTATTTCAAGATGTGCATGTGATGATATTTGTTGGCTTTGGGTTTCTTATGACCTTCCTGAAGAAATATGGCTTCAGCAGCGTGAGCATCAACCTACTCATTGCTGCTCTGGGCCTCCAGTGGGGCACTATTGCACAGGGCCTCATTCAAAGCCATGGACAGAAATTTCACATTGGAATCAAAGAGTAAGCATCTTTGCTACAGTCTGTCTGAATGTTTGTGTCCCTTGCCACCCAAAAATATATACGATGAAATCTTAACCCTTAACATGATGATGTTAAGCAATGAAGCCTTTTGGAGGTAAGTAAGTCATGAGGGCAGGGCTCCCATGAATGGAATTAGTGCCTTAGTTATTTTCCTCACTGCTGAGACACAATACCCAACACCCTCAACTATAAGAAAAGTATATTTTGGCTCACATTCGGTCCATAGTGGGCTGGCTCCCTGGCAGCATGGGGAATCTGTTCATCTCATGGTGATCCTGAAGCAGAGGGCTGAGGGAGAAACCAGAAAGGGAGATTACCTTCTGTGTCACTCCCACAGTGACCCATCTCTTCCAACCAAGTCTCACCATCTAACTGCGAGTAACAATGATGCTCCTATAACACAATTGCCTTCTAAAAGTCCTGACTATATTCAAATGAGGCTTTCTGGAGAAATCTACGCATAAACTATAACAGTATCCTTATAAAAGAGGCTTGAGAGACTCCTCATCTGTGACCATATTGAGGACACAGTTATAAGACAACATCTATAAACAAAAAAGCAAGTCCTCACCAGAAATCAAATCTTTCAGTATCTTAGACTTCTTTGCCTTGAGAATTATGAGAAATAAATTCCTAATGTTCATAAGCTACTCAGTCTATGGCATTTTGTTATAGTAGCCCAAACAAACTAAGACAATCCTCTTCAGCCCATGCTTTTTCTAGATCTATTATTTCCCTTAGTTTCATTCAGGCTCTGAGCTGTCTGGTGAATGCCTCCTTAAGCAACAGAAGTTCATTGAAATCTAAAAATCCAGGCTGGGGATTAGCTCAGTGATTCTGATGCCTGCCTTACAAGCACAGGGACCATATTTTGATCCCCAACACAAAAAAGAAAAAAGAAAAAGAAAGGAAAGGAAAGGGATCTAAGAAGTTCCTGGGAGGATCTGGTGGGAGAGAGGCTTGCACCCTGTAAAAGCTGATGCAATAGTCCAAACTTTCAACTCAAGTTTGTCTTTGATGTACTTTACTCTTCAATTTATTCTTTCTTTTCCCTCAGAATGATCAAAGCTGACTTTAGTACAGCAACAGTTCTAATTTCTTTTGGAGCTGTCTTGGGAAAAACAAGCCCCATCCAAATGCTGATCATGACAATTCTAGAAATTGCTGTTTTTGCTGGCAATGAGTTTCTGGTTGATGAGATATTTAAGGTAAGAGTGAGGATTTATACTTTCCTATCTCTGAACATCAATTCTGACTGCAATTCATAAAGCAGGAAAGTCTACAAAGGGGAAACTTTAATGGTCAGAGTAATAATAGCCATCATTTATTTTTTATGTCTACTCAATTATTCTCATTCATTGAGTGCCTATGATAAAAAAGGGACTCCGTAAACATCTTAATTCATCTTCACAATGATAACATAAGATATGTATCACTTTTATTCCCATTTGTACACAATAAACCTGGTGGTCAGAGGTGTTAAATGACTTGCCTGGGTCTGTATTTGAGTTCACATTTTTTAACTCCACAATTCTTTATCATACTGTATTATCAATCAATGATCAATTCCTATTTATATTTCAACTACTAGGTGAAGTGCTATATAAAACCTTATATAAGTTTTTGTAAAAGTCTGTATCAAATTTCTTTTCCTTCATAAAAATTGCACAGATTTTCTCCAAGTATAATAAATAGAACATTTTTACAGCTCTCTAGGATTTTTTATACTTCTATTGCACATTATATTCGATGACAAATTTAACAATTTTATAGGTGTAAGTGACTCTGTGACACAAAATAGTCAAGGTCTCTCCATACAGAGCTTACAAGCTAGTGGGTGATAGAAAAGTCAAATTAATAGTTATATATCCACCCACTCAAAGACACAAAGAATAATTAGGGGATGGGTGTAAGAAACTGTAACTAATTTAGAATGTAGAAAGAAGAAAGAAGGGGGCTGTCTGGGCAAGTGATGTTTAAGCTGGACTTGAAATATATTGAGCAGTTCCTCAGTAGCTAAGGAGAAAATGCACTTTAAGCTGCTTCCATCCAAGTACGGATCTGCAGGGGAACTGGATATGTCTATGTCTAATCAAAGACAGAACACAGCTATGACATTCTTGGCACTTCAACTTGAACCAATTTGAAAATCTTAAATCAATATATCTGTATCATTTTCCTGTCTTAAAAAATATAGAGATCCCTGCAGGCTTGGCACTCTGAACTTTCCTGTAGAGGCAGAAAATGGAGGATACTGGGTTAAATACCTGCTATGTCCTAAAGAGCAGACTAAAATATGTCTCTTCAAAGCAGTCTTGGAAGTCAATTGGTTTTCATGTCATCATACAGCAAAGTGAAAAAAAGTATGCAGAAAAACTGACATATTGAAACTTCAAGTCTTTGGGAAACCAAGTCTCATTTTTCTTAACCCATTTTTTCTCCTTCTTTGACAGATAAATAGATAGATAGATGATAGATAGATAGATAGATAGATAGATAGATAGATAGTTAAATAGATAACTAATGAAGTCATTCTTTCACTGATTTTCCTCTTTAACTCTGTTTCACTTCTATTTACACAAATGTCTTTTTGTCTCTTCAGGCCTCCGACATTGGTGCATCTATGACGATCCATGCTTTTGGAGCTTACTTTGGCTTGGCTGTAGCAGGAGTCTTATATCGATCTGGCCTGAGAGAGGGGCATAAGAACGAAGAGTCTGTGTACTACTCAGACTTATTTGCAATGATTGGTGAGTGGGGGTGAACTTGCCTGACTTCTGTCTCTTGTGTCAGGCATTCAGGAAAGTTAACTTCAATGTCGGTGCAAAGACGATCAAAAAAGGAACCTCTTTTGAAGACTGTTTTGCTCAATCCTCTTGTTTTCTCCTTAGATGATTAGGCCTAGAGTCAGAGATGTCCTCAGTGTCCAGAGCAAGCTACCTTCCTCCAATAGACTCCCCCATTTGGAACTAATATCCTCCTTGTGATTTGCAGGGACTCTTTTTCTGTGGATATTTTGGCCCAGCTTCAATTCAGCTGTTGCTGAACCTGGAGACCGCCAGTATAGAGCCATTATCAACACGTACTTCTCTCTTGCTGCCTGTGTTCTCACAGCCTACGCAGTATCCAGCCTTGTCATGCACCGGGGCAAGCTCGAGATGGTAAGAGCCACGTTATCCCCCGTGGAAATAATGTTGCTTAGTGACACTGACAATTGCTCAATTAGTATGTCATTTCTGCATCACTGCTGAATACCAGGACAAATGACAAAACTGCAGATCTTGGAAAATGTTTTTTGTTTTGTTTTGTTTTCCATTTAAAGCAAAATTTTAATTTTTTTCTCATTGAGTTTATTGGTACTTTTTAGGTATACAGTACATTTACATTCATTATTGGGATCTTGTACCTTTACATGACAGGTCTTGGTTCTCAATTTTTCCCCTTACCCCTGCCCTCCCTTCACCCCCTGAAGCTGAAGAGGAAAGGAATATCATAGCTAGGCATGGTGGCACACATCTGTAATCTCAGCACTAGGAGGCTGAGGCAGGAGAGTCTAGGCAAGTCCAAGGCCAGCTTGGGATACATAGTGAGTTCAAGAACAACCTGAACTACATAGGAAGAAAAAGAAAGAATAACATAATTTGTTATAAAATATGATGAGGACATGTATTTCAATTTTCTACAAATTGTATCATGAGACAATTAAAAACTGGACAAAAAAATTATACATGTACAGCATGGTGATTTTATTTTTGTAATAAGGATTGAACCCTGGGTCTTCACGCTGAGCTACTTCTCTCCAGTTCACTTTTTAGATTTTCATCCAGTGTCTCACCAAATTGGCCAGGCTGGGCTCAATTTTGTCATCTTCCTTAGCTTCCAAGAATGGTGAGATTACAGGCAAGGCTTGGTAGTTCTCTTTTTAAAGATATCCTTTCCTGCTCAATTAACAAAGCTAGCAGATTGTCGTTTCTGAGGAATTCTGCTAAACAGAAATGGATCCCTCTTTCATCTTCAAATGTGCTCAGCACTATGACACTTATAAAAGTTGCTGTCTTTCATGTGTAAATTTCATCGTCTCCACCTTCCCTCTTTGACAGTTGGGATGTTACAGACTTGATAATACACATGGCAATGATAGTCTTCTTTTGGATCATAACAAATGTGCAGTAAAGCCTGCATAAGTACCCAAAACACTACTATAATATTTGTTCTATATAGCACCCCCCCACTACAGCTCCTTTTGATTTTCTCACATTATCCTACCACTGATTCCATCTACCCGATGACTCACCCACTACCAAGGACCATGGTAAGAAAGATATCAAATGTCACTTGCTTGGAAAAGAGGCCTGGTGTAGTCCTAAAGATTCCTCTATGTTAGTTTATAGTTTTACACGGATCGTGTCATTTTTATGCTTCTGCTTTAATGGTTGCTATGATTATGTCCTCTCCCCCGACCCCGGAGCTCATAGTGGGCTTGGGGGAAGTGACTGGATTATGGGGCAGGTAGGTAATATGTAGTCAGGAGGCGGGCCCTGGTTAATTTGAGTCACTGTGGGCATGACCTGGAAGGGTTTATCTCATTCCCTGCTCCGCCCTTGTGTCTCTGCTGCCTGCGCATTTGACAGGACATGAGCAGCTTTCCTTTGCTGTGCTCCTCGGCCATACCTTCCTGCCTTAGAGAAAGTGGACTATGGATTAAAAATGTGAGCCAAAATAAAGTTTTCCTTTAAGTTGTGAGTGTTGGGTATTGTGTCCCAGTGAGTGAGGAGAAAGTGACTGGGACGACTTTGACAAGTAAGACTCTTTGGGTTAATGTTCATTGTATTGCTCCATTTATGTCAGTAGCCCTTTGAACTTTGCCGGGGTCCACTGAGCTCTGAATCCTTCCAGTCCTGATCTTTGCCTCATGCAGCTCACCTTACTCACGATTCTGCCTCTATAGGTTCACATCCAGAATGCTACCCTCGCGGGAGGAGTTGCTGTGGGCACCTGTGCAGACATGAACATCCAGCCATACATCGCTATGCTCATTGGGAGCATTGCAGGACTCATCTCTGTGCTTGGATATAAGTTCCTGACGGTAAGTATGATAGACGCTCGGAGTCAGATTTGAATCTGCGCGATCATCGTTCACATTTCTCTCTCAAAAAAAAAAAAAAAAAAAAATGTGATGTTTCCTTTCATAAGTATTTTCTTCTCTTAGAGGCTTTGCCTTCCACTCAGAAATGCCACTTACATTTCAGCAGTCCTATAGACTTCCCTGATTTCTGTGAGGCAGAAGTGACTCAATATCAGTTATTTATAATTTAGTATGAATCTAGTGTTATATCCCGTGCTGTTTTCCTCCAGGGAGTTTGCACTGAATATTTTGTTGTTGTTGCTGTTGTTGCTGTTGTTTTATCTCCTTTGTATAACTAAGGATTGTGTCTTAAGAGATTTGGGATGTCACCAGATAAGAAGGAGAAGGACCTGGAATCATGCCACAGACCTGGCCATTAGTGACTGCAATGAGTTTTGTCACCAATGCACTCAAGTCACTTGACTTAAATGGACTGCACATATTGATGGAGAGCTGAGCTATAAATAGACTTTATTCTGGGTGGAAGAGGAAATGGGGAGATGGCATAGGTCAGAGGATACAAGTAGCAGGTTTGAAATGTACATAAAATTCATGCTAAATAAGTATATTTATTTTGTGGCTGTTCATGCCACAAAAACAACAAAAAAGATAAATATGAATTTGATGGAAATGTTTTCTTTAGTACAGTAACTTTTTTTGCTAACCATATATATTGTATAACATCATGTTATATATCTTAAATATACTAAATAATATTTAATTTATAAAGCTTTCTTCTGCACATTTACTGCTGTTATGAAGCTGTGTGTATCTAACAAAATAATAGCCTTTCCTCTTTTCATGATTTTAGCCATTTTTTGCTTCTACACTGAGAATCCATGATACATGTGGAGTACACAATCTGCATGGCTTACCTGGTGTGATAGGAGGTCTTGCAAGCATTGCGGCCATAGCCCTGGGAGTGGCTCATGTGTGAGTAAAACAAGGAATTTTCCTTTCTACTGATCCTGTGCTGTTTTCTCTGATTCTTTGAACTTTCCAGTGATGGAGGGGGCATGTTTTGTTTGGCATCCCAGGCTGAAGTTTATAAATATCAACTTTACTGGTAAAAAAGAAACACAACTGAGAAAAAAAACTGTACTGGAAGATGTGATTTAACTAACATTACATGTTATTTTAAATCTCCTTTCCATAGACAACTGTCTCATAACAGTGCAATTAAATAATCACAATCAAATTACAGTGGGTTTGCTGTTTTTCTTGGTCCCACCAAAATGGAAATGGGACCGAAGAGTTGAATATTAATTTTTATGCAGTCCATGTGAAGAGTGAGTTATCCTAATGGGGAAACTGGTTAGATCTAGGAATCAGGAAGACTTGTCCTGACTTGGTACTTATTACTTATGTGACCTTTGACCTGTCACTCAATTTCTCTGCTTCTTAGTTTCTTCCTCTGTAAAGTACGATTGCAGTATTTATTTTGTAAAAATCTCTCCTATCTGTAAGAGCCCTAGCTTTTGCCCAAAGAGGGTAAACATATCTATCAAATTGCCAGAGGAAAAACTGCAAAACCAAACCCCAAAGAATAAAAGTGATGTCATATGCCATCAGTTGTTATTTTAAGACAATAAAATTGGAACAATTTGATATGAATATGGAATATGAAAAACAGCTGGGAAGATTAGAGATTACAGATCATTGAGAGAGTAACTACAGAAGAGTCAGAATGTTCAATTTTTAAGCCAATTAAAGCATAAAGAAAAAGTTGCATATTAAAAACTTTAATTTTAACAGATTAAAATTTTAATCTTAGTACTAGTACATTTTTGTTTGTTTGGTTTTTTTTTTTTTTTTTTTTTTTGGTACTGGATTGAACTCGGGTCCTTGCGCTTGCAAGGCAGGCCACCGAACTGCTGAGCTAAATCCCCGGCCCCACTAGTACATTTTTAAAAAATACCCATTTAATCATGTTTTACTAGACAGAAATTTTGCTTCCTAATTCAAGTGTATAGTTGACAAATTTATCTGTTTTCCTTTTTTTAAACACTTTAAACATCTGTTGCAAATTTTAAAGACAATTTTTTTCCAAAGGTAAAACAAATACTTTTATGGCACATTATAAAATCTGCACAGTTGTATCAAGTGTTTTTCCCTCCCATGTTTCTATCAATCTAAATTTTGGTTAAAACATAATTCCCTGTTAGGAGTATTTTTTAAATGTTAGGAGTATTTTCAATTCTCTGCAAGACCTAACAGACTATTGGGTTCAAACCCTAAATATTTTAATGCAAATCAAGCATGATGAAGCATGAATCAATGAGCTCGGCTCCTAAGTGGCAGAGTATCATGTACTGTATAAAAACCCTAAGAGATGCCTCATGACTAGGAATTCTTGAGCAGCATCCCTAGATTATTAAGACAACAAGTTTAACAGCCTACCCATCTCTTGAAAGCAGATCCTCACTGTAAACAGGCAGTGAGTTAGTTTTATGACTAAGAGTTTAATCCTTGGATATGCATGTTTAGCAGTATCTTCTTAATTTATTTGTAGAGGGAGAATTTCAGTAACAGCAAGGAAAGGGGAAGAACAAAAAGCTTTTACTGAAACCCTCCCTTAAGCAAAAATGCTATTAATCTTGCTTAACTCAGAGTTTCCCAAGCCTATTTGATAATAGAGCAATTTTTATTAAAAGTGTCTTTTTTAACACTTATAAAAGATCTTGCAAAATTCCTATAAAAATAATGGTTTAGAAAAGAAGAAAATCAGTTTCTTACACATCAGATTGATAAAGAATAAAGAATAATACTGAAGGGTAGTCAAAGTAGAGATATAGTGATACAAATTATACAATTTCTGGTTTGGAAGAGTCTGTAAAAAATACATATAATCTTCTCTTGATCATATTTTTAAATAGATTTTACTTTAGGAAGATAGACAAGTTTAAAAGTATACTCAGCATGTTCTTACAGGATTTTTTTTTTAAAAAATCAAACATTGATCCCAACAATGAATGTAACTGTACTGTATCCCTAAATGTACCAATAAACTCAATAAAAAAAAAAAAATCAAACATTGAGAGCAATCTTTATATTAACCTGGAAATTGCATAGTACATGCAAGCAGTCTATTATTCTGCAGCAATTCCACTTATAGTGTAGATCTATATTTACTGACATTAAAAAAACTGAATATTTAATGGGAAAATCAGTACTATAACAGGAGTGCATTTTCATAAATATACATGGCTTGAGCTTAAATTTTTATTCTGATAGGATTTGAGGCACATTAAATTTCTACCCTTCTTTTTATTTTATGATCTCACATTTTTATAATTATATCATTACTTTTGCAATTTTTTATATATTAGAAAAATGTAAACCATTTGTATAAAGATAAAAAGTCGGAGTTTAGTTCATTCTTTGTGTTCTAGTGATTCTTTGGATCGTGACGTTGAAGCACCAATTAATTCTAACTTTCTAATTATTTGCTTCCCTGGAATCACTCATTCAATCTTTCCACAACTATGAATCGCCTGCTATGAAGGGCACTGAGACACTCACACTCCTTGCTTATGCGTCACTCATATATCACCTTCTGGATTTCAATTGCCTTCTATCACCTCTTTCTAGTCCCAACATTTTTAGGTAACTACTTCCATAATGATAGACACATACTTAAATGTCTTCAATGATTCTGCCATAACTACTGAAATCTGACCTTGACCTTATTGATAAATTTTCTAATTTCACTCTGTTTCTTCAGAGTGTGGTGAGGAGATGGTGGCTCATATTGTTTTATATTTTACTCCAACCTCGTTGTCTAAAATAGAAGCTGACACATCGCTGGTACTCAGTATTTACTGAATCAAATGAGGGAAGGGATCCGTTTTTTGAGAGCCTTAAACTCTTTCTAAGAAAAGAATTGTTATTATTCCTGAAGATGCATTAGAAGGTCGTTCTTCTTTAAATGCACCTAAGAATTTTCTAAACTCCTCAGGAGTTTCAAAGAAAAGGAAAAGATGAAACAAAAAACGAACAAACGTCTATACATCTGCTAACGTGCAATGCTGTACTTTGTCCTGAAGATGGCAGACAACACGTCGGCCTTCAGTAGGTAACATTCTTTTGCTAGTTTCCAGGAAAAAAACGTAGTTGTTTTGTGTTTGGCTTCTTAGGTCCACGGTAACCAGGCAGGCAAAAGCACTGGGTTCTTCCATCGGAACAGCAATTGTTGGAGGTTTGGTTACAGGTCAGCACGCTCAGTGTTTCCCTTGCCCCATGCTCTCAGTTTAATAGATGATTAATAAGCAAGTCAACCGGTACATTTAAAACTATTCTAAGCCTCTAGAAGTAAGGCATTGTGTCAACTCAAGGGGATGATTTTATAGCACTATTTAATTACTATGTAAGTATATTTGCCTCTGCATTATCATAAAATGATTTATTTTCCTTTTATCTTTATAGGTTTAATTCTAAAGATACCTTGCTGGGAACAGCCCCCTGACGAGTACTGCTACGACGATTCTGTTTACTGGGAGGTACTGTATAGTGTTCTGAAAGAAAATATAAATGATAAGTCCACTAGTGGAAATTTGCTCACCTTAAGACTACATGCCTGTAATGCGTATGTATGATGCGACTGGATGAACTCTCCAGAGAAGCAGAGACACTGTGTCCAGCCACATAAAATTACAACTTATGGTATCTTCTAAAGCAGAAGCTCAATGAAGAAAAGATACTTAGTTGGCAAATGTCCTTTCACTCCCCCCAAAAAAATATTACTGATAAAAATGATAGGGGTACTGGACAACAGTATGAATATTATACCAAGTATAAAAGTGGACAAAAGCAAATGGAACTCGTAAGGTTGAAAACTTAGGATATACATATGAAAAGGGCCTATATATCAGAAAATGTCAGCTTCTTTCTCTCCTCTACTTTCTCCCTCTTTACTCTGCTGGCATTTTCTCCTAACATATTTCCTGCAAGGCTTAACAAGGGGAGATGCTTGGATATTTTCAGGGAGAAAAGGTTTGGTAAAGAGGGAATGTAATCAAAGTGGATGAGATAAATATTGTTCTTTTAGTTTTCCTCAACTCAAACAATTTTTATTCCTAGTTCTTTCTAAGCATGTATAATAATTACACAAAACACTTCTGTTTTGATACTAACTTAAGACAGGTCCAGAAAAAGAAACTACTAAGTGTCTCAATTTTATTTCCTTTGAAGGTCCCTAGGTGGAGAGAACATGATATTCACTTCCATGAACATGAGGACCACAAGCAGCTTGAACGTGAAGTGTAGTATTGTCCTGTACTCCAGTTTCCTCTCCCATTGCCTAGAGTCAAGTTCAAATAAAAAAGCAGCATCAAATAAGAGCATGGAGCAGAGTAAATAGATGCTCAATCTAAGTGCCCAGTATAAAAATGTCTTAATGTCAAGTGCTGCCTTTAGATATTCAAGTGATTGTTTAATTGAAGGGTTGTGGCTGATAGATAATGTCAAATGGACTGTGCTTAGTATCTGAAAAATTTCTTTGCCGCTGGGTAGGTACTTGCTGAACATGTGCTGTATGTTCTTGAATTTTTCCCCAAAGAGAGAGATTGATATAGAAATCAATACTTCTTAGTTGTGTCAGTTTCTTAATGTAGATACTATGCCTTTAGTCTCCCCAATTATATAACCGAAGCCAATGAAACAATAATATATGTATAAACCTATATAAGAAAAATGAAGAAAATGTATGCATATAAAGCAGGAATATTATTGTTTTGGTAGTGCTTTTTCAGTTTAAAATAGTCATTTCAGCAATATAACATCTTTGCTTAAATATTCTTCTTTGTAATTCCTTTTTGCCTGTGTCCTATTTACAGTAAGAGCTCAAATGCTACCTAACCAGACTATTTTATATAAAATTTCAAAGAATAAAATGCTATTATAAAATAAAGCATAGTAATTTTTGGTGGTTGGAATTCATTTTAGTGGCAAGCCCAAAGACATAGTTCTCAAATTTAATCCATAATTAATTGAGATAAGTATAATTAAACTTAAGTGTTTGCTATTTTTAAAAGCAAGTAACTGTCGAGAGTTATAGGCTAATTTTTAAAGAACTGAATTTTAGAAAAGGTAACTGATAAACATAGAAAACAATTTTTGGAATAACAAATGACTTTTTTTTTTTCCAGTGTGGAAGCTTTTTAGATATTTCTGCTATCTTTGAAGTCAGAGAAACTTTGGCAGAATGTTTATAAGTATCAAGAAAATGACCTCCAGCATAATGAACTAATAATCATAATTAATATTATCCACAGCCCCATTTGTGAATATTAGAACTTAAAAGTTGCAGTTAGCAATAGATTATGTTATTCCACTTTAAATATTGTAATTTGTTTGTAGATCCTATTTTACTACACATATAGGTGGCTTCTTTCACCAGTACCTCTCTCAAGTGGACTTTTCAAAAGGTGTTCCTTTATCCACTAAGACCACTATTCCTTCTCTTTTTCATCGTCATATTCATCTTCATTATAAGGTTGTTCAAGACCCCCACAACACCCTCTGTTGATCATGAGGCAAATGTTGAAGGGTCTTGTATATACAGATATATAACCAATGCATCATTTTAATTTGTTCAGGAACTGTGTTATGCCTCTGGCTTGTGAATACTTAACCCACCTTCAAGCAATTCAGTTTTCATAAACAGTAAAGTCATAATTTAGAAGTTCTGATCTAGCATTACTTCATAGTATATTTTACTCTTACCTATCTTGTCTGGAATACAGTGTTATTTTAATTGAAAATTTGAATCTTCTGCTCAGGTAAATTCCTTTTAGTATTTGGTAAAATTTCTTCTATTAATTTGCTTCTTCTAGCGCTCCTGTCATTCACATGAAAAGTTTGCAGTCACCCAGGACTGTTATCTTTCCTGTCTTCATTTTATTGGTTCATCCATCCATTCCTTCAATTAATTTTTGTTTGCAAACCATGGTCCAACAAAATTTAATATGTGTGTGCATGTGTGTGCTATGCTTAAGTCTCCTTGATCACTGTTGTGGTTTTGTTCTCTGGAAAAGGTGCTATTTTATTCAAGTTCAAAGTCAATCCCGCCCAAAAAAAATCAACAGTTGTGGCCCAACAATTGTGGATTTAGCTCAGTGGTGCCACTGTCTGCCTCACAATCGCAAGGACCAGAGTTCGATCCCAGATACCAAAAACAAACAAACAAAAAAAGTCTAACCTTGCTCTTTTGATATTTAAATAACATTATACCTTGTCTGCTTCCCCCCTCAATTTTTTTCCCAGTATTGGGAATTGAACTCAGGACCTTGCATTTGCCAGGTAGGCACAGTGATCTTCCCAAACTTTAAAATGTCAAATAATAATATTACATTACTTGATTGGGCTGATTAAAACTCTTAAGCTCTACTTACAGGATCACTTTCAGGAAACTTGTTATTCTTTGTTGTAGCCTAAATCTGAAAGACTGCCCAATGATGATTAACTGAAATTTTAGTTTTGTGGAAACTGAGCTATCTTTAGGTTTCTCCAGCTCTTGTTTCCATAGTCCTTAAGCTATTGATTTTACAAGAAAGCTGTGGGAACAGTTAAAAGTGGGGAATTCCATTAGCTCTATTTTGTTAAAACACTTGAGTCTTCTTTTGATTCTTTTCTGAGTATTAGGAGCCCATAAGGTGGATTGTACATTTCTTTTGTCTTTCACTGGAGGTTAAGTTCCTGCTATTGAAATACCTAAGTGACAACAGTTTTGAAAACGTAGAGAGGCACAAAAATCTCTTAAGTAAATCAGAGATGTAATTCCCCTGGCCTACCACCTAAAGAAAATCTCTGTCACCCAGTCTTTTCAGCAGACAAAGCTTGGTCTAAAAGCATGGCCAAAAGGGACTCAATATTTCTGCTAAGCCCTTTGCAGCCCAGGAAGATAACTGCCTCCCTAGAACATGAAGTTACATTACCATCCCATGGGAATTCACAAATCTCTGAAGATTAGTAACATCCAGATACTTAACCCATGGGGATCTTTTAAACTTCTCCAAAACAAAATGAAGTTTTCTATCAACTTTGTTTGCTTTTTTCCCCAGATTTTAGTTTTACACTGTTCCTAGACTGCTCTCTACTCAGCTCATAAGTCTTATAGTTTGATTGGAATCATGGTATAAAGAAAAAAAAAAAAGGGACACAGTGACACTTCCGTCTCTCTCACTTAAATAAGATATTGAATATGTATTTTTATTCAGTTATAAAAAGAGATATCTACTTTGGTAAATTATTTTGAGGAGGGATGCAATTCAGTCAACAGCAGGCATAAATCTTGAGATCCCCTACAAGTGTCCTTGGGAAATAATTATATTTTGACAATAAAGATGCCATTGCATGTATTTTACAACTTGGTAATGTCACACACTCTATTTAAATTGAATGAGAAACTAGATTTCTTAATTTCTTTGTAACCCTCATTTTGAATAGATCACAAGTTAAAAAAGCTTTTCTAGTGAATGAATGAATAATTACTGAGACATAGATTAAGTAATTTGGTACAAACAATATAATAAAATGCAGAACTTCAATTTAAATTCATATCTGTTTGGCCTGGTCTTTGGCCACTCTTCTCCCTCTTTCACTTTCTTTGTTTCTTTTTTTGGTGCTGGCAACTGAACCTGGTACTGAACTACATTCCCAGAAACATTTTTATTTTGAGACAAGGCCTCGCTAAGTCACTAAGTTGTTCAGGCTGGGCTCAAATTTGTAGATTATGCTGTATAAAACCTGTATCAGCCACTTTCCTGTCATCAAGATAAAATACCCAACAACTGGAATTTAAAGGAGAGGAAGTTTATTTGGGCTGTTTCTGTAGATTCAGTCAGTGGTCAACTAACTCCAAGGCCGAAACAGCATGACAGAGTAGCATGGTAAAGTTGTTCACTGCCTGGTAGCCAGGAAGCCAGGGGAGAGCCCAAGGCAAGAATGCATCCGTCCAAGTTATACCCTCAGTGACCGAGCCCTTCTTCCCGGGCCCCACATCCACACATGAGACTTTTGGGGGGTATTTTAGATGTAAACAATAAAATTCTGCTCCAGGCTCCCCAAAGGCTCACATTCACCTCATTATGAAAAATGTCTTTAGTTCATCTCTAGGAATCACCAAAGTCTTAACAGTTCCAGCAGTGCTGAAAAGTCCTGTCCACAATCCTCTCTGAGACTCAAGGCAAACTTAGTTGTGAGCCACTGTAAAAATCAAAAGTAAAGTTAAAACACTTCCAATATATAATTGCACAGGGTAAGCATTCCCATTGCAAAATGGAGAAACAGCAGAATGGATAGAAATTGTCCAAAGCGAGACTAAAATCCAGCAGGGAAAAAAATTAAACTAAGCATTTGCATATTCAGCTTCCAGAAAAGGCTCTGGTGAGATATGAGCTCCAAAAGGCTTAAGCAATCCCACCCCTATGGCCTTGCCAATTGCAGCCCACATGGCCTCTCTTACAATATCTCCAGTTGCTACCTGCAGCTTTCCTCAATAGACATCCTATATTCTTCCAAAGGTATCTGGTGCACTTTCACAGCTTCATGCACTGCTCTCTCATGGGCTCCTGGTAAGTACTGTGACCTTGTCACACATTTTTGCCTGGACTCCTAGGCTTCCTTCTGAAATTTGAATGGAAACTTCTGTAATTTCATTACTCTTGTGTTCTGCATGCCTGGAAAACAAACATTACACTGATGATACCAATTTTGGCTACCATCTTCAACAGTATCTAGGCTCTGGGCCACGGCTATAGTGGCCTCTGAGTAGCCAGGTGGCTGAACTTGGCAATAAACTTCCATAGGAGGCCTTTAATGAGCAGGCAGCCCAGAGACTCTCTTCTCAAGTGAAAGCTTGAGTAGATCTTGCTGATTTCAGAGATGTCCTCAAGGCATCTGTCTTCTGGACCCTGTACAAAGTACTTGGCATCTTTTTAATGCTAATCTTTCAGCAACCATATTCTCCTTGGAACCAACTTTTGAAGCACTTCTTTTCTGGCAAAACTGCAAACTTTTAAAATCATTCAGCTCTGTTGTTTGGTCTTCATTCATACTATAGATCTGGCTAAAAGTAGTCAGCTATACCCATGCTACAGCCTGAACATTGGACTGCCTTGAAATTTCCTCAACCAGATTATTTAGTCTGCTGTCCTTAATCTTGGTCTCCTGAAAAGTTTCAAGATAGGGACAAAACGTAGATAAATTTTCTGTCAAAGTGAAATATACATGGCTTCTAGTCCAACTGCCAACAGAGTTCTTGTTCCCAACTGAAACTTCCTAAGCCTGGTCTTTTTGTCTTCTTTCCTATCAGTATTGTGGTCTTCTGTATTTTGAACAGAATCTCCCACCAATCTGTGCTTAGTC
The DNA here is from genome assembly GCF_012274545.1 of Fukomys damarensis. Taxonomy (NCBI): domain Eukaryota; kingdom Metazoa; phylum Chordata; class Mammalia; order Rodentia; family Bathyergidae; genus Fukomys; species Fukomys damarensis. The sequence continues at coordinate 46,328,012 of NW_022900926.1, forward strand.
TGTTACAGCATTCTATAGATTTTCTAGCCAGCATCTCCAAACCTTTCCAAATTCATCTTACAAACCAATTCCAAAGGCTTCTAAGCTACATGATCAGGTAGAGTTATAGCAACAATCCCACTCCTGCTATCAATTTTCTGCATTATTCACTTTCCTGTCACTGGAAAAAAATATCCAACACCCATAAAAGAAGGAGAGACTTATTTTGGCTCACAGTGTTACTGGACTCAGTCTATAGTCAGCTGGCTACAAAGCAGAAACTGCATGACAGAATAGCATGGCTGAGAAAAGCTGTTTACTGCATGAAAGCCAGGAAGTAGAGAAAGAACTGAGGAGCCAGGTATGATAGAACACTTTTCCAAATCACACCTGCACTAATCCACTACTTCCAACCATGGCCCACCTCTGAACATGAGGTTTTCACAGGCATTTTGGATTTAAACCATAATACATTCCTTAGGACAAGAAATAAATTATCTTGGTGAACTATTTAGAGATTAAGGTAGACTTTTTGGGCATGTTTTAAGAATCCAGACAATAGATTATAAAATTTAAGCTTGCAAATGTATTTGTGCTTGAGTATGACTATAAATAGGCATTGTGTATATTATTTCATCAGAATGGCATAAGTAGTACTATGATATATATTTTAAATGTTAAAAAGAAATAAAAAACTTTGAGATCACTTTTACGTATCATTTTGTGAATAAAATGAAAATACGATGTGCCATTTAGAATAACTTCATCTAAATTCTAGTTTAGCAGTTTGTGCCAAGGTAGGTTTGTGACCTCTACTGCTTTACTCTGTACTTTAATTTTTTTGTAACCTCTTGTTATGGCCTGGACTGTGTCCACCAAATTTTATAAGTTGAATGTACTGACTGATGTATTAAATATTGGAAAAAGTTAGAAATAAGTCATTTCAAGAGTGCAGAGAGGGCTGGAGATTTAGCTCAATGGTACCATGCCTGCCTGGCAAGCACAAAGTCCTGAGTTCAATCCCCAGTTTTTTAAAAAATGCAGAAGAGTCTTAGTAAAACAAGTTATTTGCCTTTAATTAAATTTTTCTTTTGTATGGCTTTCTATTCTTTGTTATTAAATAAAACATTAAAGTCTAGTGAGGACAAAAAGTGAGTTAAGTAATAACAGCCACACTATTAATAATAATAATAATAATAATAATAAGAGCTAAGTTTAAACAGTACTGTATGCCTTATGGTATTCTAAGTATTTTCATTCCAAATTCATCTTACTTAATCCTAGACAAAACTCTACCACAGTATGTGTTATCACTATTTAACAAATTAGGACATAGACACTGGGCACCTTGCCCAAAGTTACACAGTAAGAAGTGGAACCAGTTCTGAACCCAAGCAGCTAAACTCCAGAGCTGTTCCCTTGAGAGAAAGTGGTACTGTTTTCAACAATGAAGGTAATAGCATTTTTTGGTCATTGTGAAAGATGTTTTTCTTCTTGTTTATATTCAATGCTCAATCATCTGGGGGCATGGAATGACTAAATCAAATCAACAAGCTCAGGTATAGTATTAATCTGCCAAAAAGGCTAACCTTATATGGGGGCCAAGTGGAGTTGCTAGTGGAAGAGAATTAATTTTAAGGGTCAATATTGCCTGAAACAGTGTATCACACCTCTCATTCCAGCATTCTTGGAGGCTAAGGCAGGAGAATTACACGTTGGAGCTCAGCCTGGGCAATTCAGCAGTGTGGTAAGACCAAATCAGGGGTGTGCAGAGCATTACAAAAGAAAAACAAAAACTACTTTGTCACATTGAAATACAAAACTAGAACCTGGTTTTGGATGAGGAGATACAGGGAATCTTCCCATGAAGAGGTAATTTTTTAAAACAACTACTCCAAACTAATTTACTGCAAACAAACTTAGTGGTTCCAAATTAATACAGTAATAGTATTAATAATAGTGGTAGAATAGAAAGCATATTTTGTCTTGAAGGGAAATAAGTAGGACTGTCATTTTATCATAAACTAGTAATACTTCAGACTGTGTGAGACTGATTTCCTCTACTTCCTACCAATTTGGTGGCATAGAAGCCTCCATAGTATTTTGCTAGAAGTGTTAAGTAAAATCTCAGTTGGCCAAAATTACCATTTCCTACAAAAAATGTGAATATAGCCATTTACTACTATTTTAGGCAAAACACAGAGAGAAAATTAAATATCACATAAAAAGATATTGCTTTTGCAATAGATTTGCCAATAATACACATACACACATTATATGATATATATATAAAACAATATTCATACATCTTCCAATAGATTTATGTAATTTCTGTAAAAGAATGGTACATATTTATAATGGGCAGAAAATATACAAAAGTAATTCTTCAATGATGGTGATAACAGAGTTTCATATAGTGTCAAAAATGTTTTAAATAAATCATTAATCACTGTGAACTATTACATACTTTACCTGAAAAATAAGCATAGGCATTTCCTAATGGTCAGGGTGGAACCTAGAAAAATTTTGAATTAATTCATTTATTCTTTAGTAAGACAAGGGCAAAATTAAGGTAGAAGTTAACTTCTCCCAAATTATTTTTTCTCTATGTTAATAGAAATCTCCACCAATTCACACAATCTGTTCTTTTGACAGATATGACAAAAACTTATACATTTTATTCTTAACCTTTCCATTTAGAACTTTAGTAATGCTGTATGACCATCTCCTTTCCAAAGAATTGTCAATACTTACTTTTAGAAATTAAACAGCAATTTTTTCTGAGAACTTTGTAAATCATGTTACAAAAGTTCCCAGACTATGATATGAATTCCTATGCTGTGTCATAAAACCAACCCTTAATCTTCACATACTTCTATTTAATAGGATAGATGTTATTTTTAATGAAAACTTTTAAACAACAGACTTAATATTTCCATTATCTCTTTCTCTGAGGAATCAATTTTCATCAACTTTTCTTGTGAATTTCTTTTTAACTGTTGAGACTTTTTCTTAGGAGCATCTTAATCTAAATATGGCAGTACAATTATGATGTTTTGAATAGCATGTAAAGAAAAAAAACAAAGAAAAATGATAAATCTCTTCATAATGTTTAGTTAAACAAAGTCCATATAGTTGTTTCAAATTATTTTTAAAAACTATAATAAATAAAGGTTTAGGGGTAGTAAAAATATTTTAGCTTATTTTAAAATAAATAATTTTATCATCAGTATACAAAATTCAATTTCTTACCTCTAAAGAATCTGAAGATGAGTGGATTCCACTCACAACTGCTTCCATTTGTATGGCTTTAAAAAAAACACTTAAAAATGTTTTTGCATCACATGTTTATACTCTTCCATACAAAAACATGGAGGCCACCAAAAAAAGTATACATTAGAAAAACTTTTATAAATGCTTCAATATTAAATTTATTGATACATCATAAGATGAATACAAGTTACCTTTCACCTCTACAAGAGTTGCTCAAAGTGGTGGCCATATATTCCAGACATTTATTAGTATGACAAACTGCTGAAGTAGTGTGTATACATATTTTGGCAGACTCTATATTATGTCTATGTTTAAATTCAAAAAAACAGGAATATACTTTTTACAATGTCAGTTCAAGAGCAACATTATCATTTCTCAATTTATGGTAAAGATGGAAGAAGATAACTTTTAGGATCACGCTACCTGCTGGGGTGAGTGGCAGTACTGGAGATTGAACCAAGGGAACTTGCACTGAGCTATATCTCCAGCCCTTTATTTCTATATAATCTATGTAATAGATATTAACTATTTGTCAGCCCAATTATTTAAATACAGGATGACAAAAAAATCCTAATTTTAAAATATTTTAGAAGATAACAGGAAATATAAAAATAATTTTATTGAATTTATTTAATACAAGAATCAACTGGTTGAAATGACACCTGACCAAGCAATGTTCTAGACAATCAGTATATGAACAAACATGCTGCTCCAGTGACACTCAGGGTAAACTATTAAGTGGTTCATAGCCTGCCACTCATAAGTATTTAAGGTGTAGCCTAATCTGTATTATATATATTTAAAAAAGAGTAGAGAAGTATTACTTCTGATTACTCTGTCCTCCTACAAATAGCAAAACAGGTATAGAGATGGGGATGTCAACGACAAAATTTAGAATCACTCCTTTCCCCTTAGTCTTTTATTTCAGCAAACTCGTTTCTGATAAATGGAATAGAGGAATGAGTTGTGTATTCTTATAAGACCAAAAGGAATATACACATATAACAAGTACAGTATATACGAAAGTATGCATATTTACATATATGTGTGCATATTGTTTTCTAGGCATACATAGATAGCTACACATATGATTTAGTCACCATTCCTTTTCTGAGCAGTGTATTATTTTTAAAATGTTATTCATTGTTTTTTAAATTATTTTTTAAAAATTAGTTGAGATGTCACAAAATATATTTGTACACATTTGTCAGATCAGTTACAAAAAGTAGTGGAAGCCAAAACATCATTCTTTCTTGAACGATATGGTACCTTATTCTACATCCAGGTTCTATCCTGTGTTCCATTTCTAAAATGCCTAATTCCCTCAGTGTGACATCTTCTACCTAAAAATCCAGGTAAAGGAGAGTTTAATTTGTAGACTTCTCTTGGAAGAGCTGACACATACAGTAGTTCATGTTGTTTATTAAATAAGAGTACCTAGGAAAAGGGGCAAGTGAAGGCTGAGATTTTAGATTAAAAAGGTGAATAAGTCCCCCTTTCCCTTTTCATGGTACTGAAAATTGAAACCAGCTGGAGCTTGCAAACTTGCTGCCTCAGCCTTCCAAAGCACTGGGATTATAGGTGTGGGCCACCACACCAAACTGCAAATTTCTTACTACTGTTAATAAGGTAGGATTGTCTCCTTGTCTTACATCCTGGCAGACTCCTCAATTACTTAAGCAGCAGAATATGGTAGAAATGATTCTGTTCCAATTTACTGGCCCAAACATGAAAAAACTGTCAGAACTTTTTGCTTGTAAACATTTGCTCTTGGGAATCCAGTCATCATCACAAGGGATAGCCAATATGGACAGGAGCTGAAACCCCAGGCAAAAGCCCTAGTTGACCTCCTAGCCAACAGCCAACATCAATTTCCCAGTCTGGTGCATGTACATAAGCCAATAATGTACAACTGACATTGCACGGAAAAGACTTAAGGAGGCTTCCCAAGCCCTTCCTGATTCCATTTGTGAAACAAAATAGGTGATCAAAATTTCCACTTCAGTACCTATCACATAAATTAGACTCCAAACTCTACCAGACCACTCACAATCCTTAATAATGTAGCCCTGCTTAGTTTTCCATACTTCTCTCCTACTTTCTACTCATTAGTTGAATCTCCCTTTCTAAATAGATTTGATTTATTGAACACAAAAGAGTAATTCTTCCTCCCGTACACATACTGTACACTCTACCTGAGCTGCTCTCTCCCTTATCTCTGGCTACCCCCTCAGGTAAGTAGAGGTCGAGGTGAGGTAATTTGGCATTTCAGGAATGGAACACAGGATAGACTGGATGTAGAATGAGCTATGTTGCCCCCAAAGCCTTCCCAACAAGTCTACTTCCTAATTGTCCCAAGTTGAGAACAACTATCATGATGTTTAAGAGCAAGCTAGGGATAAGAATAAACTGTTCAGGCACCAAATCCTGGCTCTGCCACTTCACTAGCCACAAAGCTTTGAGCAAGCAAATTAACTCAGTTCCCTCCTAAAATTACTGGCACTTCTACGACTAAAGTTATTTAATAAGAAATATATAAAGTTCTGAGAAAAGGACTTGACACATAGTAAGAACTCAGTAAACAAAAGACATCACTTCTATCCCTGTTAGGATAGTTATAATGTCCAGTATATAAAAAAGAATACAAATTTTGTCTTGTTCCTAGATCCACAGGAAATCATAGTCTAATGGTAGTGGGCTCACATCTGAAAAAAATTAACTGTCTACAATGGATAAATACTGTAACAAGACAAATGAGAGACCAATTATTCAGGGCCACTTTCCATGGGAATGGCTGGGGAGGGGAGAGAGGCTACGACAGTAGTTTGAGGGCAGGATATTAAGTCCCCTGCCTGCTCCCAGCAGGTGTGTAGCACGCAGGTTGAGAGCACAGGCTTTCCTGGCTGGACCTGCAGCCCTCGAAAGACTTCACTCCCAGAAAGTTCTGGCTGAGCAATTCACCCTGCATTTCCAGGAAAATGCTTCATAAAAGAAAG
>NW_022900926.1:46334357-46406469 GCF_012274545.1 Fukomys damarensis
AATAAAAAGTGAGGTACCTCATGTTGCCTAGTTTTCCTTACGGGCTTGCTGCAACTCGTGGAAACCAAGTAATCTTAATCTAGCTAGACCTGCACATGGGCACAAGAGGAATAGGAAGGCTGGCGAAATAGACCTACTCTCATCTCTAATGCTGCACTTGGCCCCACTTCTGGCTGAGGGAGAGCTTCAGGAATGAGGCGGAAGGTAGGGGAAAGTAGGAAGGCGTTATGCATGGCTTCCCTCGCGCCTGGAAAATCAAATGCTTCAATCCGCAGCCTGCGTGCCAGACCTGTTTGGAATCAGACATTTCCCCTTTAAAAATCCCTGTCGCTCTTCTAATAGAGACCACAGAGTTTGCCACAACGGAGGCGACAAAACTCATTTCTTAGGGCCGGGGATTTAGCGCTCTGTGGTTCCACCGCCTGCCTCGCAATCGCAAGCGCAAACTCAGGAGTTCGATCCCCGGTACCAAAAACAAAAAACAAAACCTAATCTGGACCCACTCAAGAGGTTAAACGCTTTCACAAGTCACCCACGTATTTCTCTCGAATGGAACTGGGAGCGGCGCGAATAGGACTTTGCGCCCAAACAACGGAAAACCGGAGTAACCCGGAAGTAGGTAGAAAGCGGAAACACTGGCAGTGTGAGGTGGGCATCTAGCCCCGTCCCTTACGTCACCAGAAATGCGCCCGTGAGAACGCGATTTGATTGGCTGGAAAGAGGGCCGCGGCGGTTTCCGCCCCCTGATTCCCCCTACAGATGTTTGCTGCTGTGAGAGCCTCGGGCTAGAGGGACTGCAGACTGGAAAGTCCAGCCGCCTTCTCTCCAGGCAGAGTCTGAAACAATTTAGCCAGTGAGTAGGATTCTCGATGTTGAAGCAATCAGGCTTTCAGATTACTTTTTTTCCTGGCTCATCTTTGTTTACCCCCTGACCTTTCCTATCCTTTCCTTTTCCACCTTCCTGCTACGTAACACGATTGGAATCTCCTCTTCCTTTTCCGTGCTCGCCTCTACCGACTTTTCATTTCCAGCTAAATCCTTAAGAAATCGGAGGTACCGCTGCAAAGTAGGTACTTTTATCACTTCGGGGACCGTGTCGTTAGCTTCTCTGGCCACCCAGACTCCCAGTACTAAAGGTCACTTGTATGATTCCAGAGCGTTGCTCTGGTTCCACGACTCACTTTTGACCTGCAAGGGTTTTTGCCAGAGGCAGTTGAACAAAAGCAGGTGAGACTAGGAGTGAAAGAATAGGAAAGGCAGGCCTAAATTAAAATCAAATATAATTACCTACTGTTTTCAATTTTTTTCTTTAAAAACAAGTTATCTTTTAGAAGCTTGAAGCTGTTGGTATTATATGCGTGTAAAGTTTTAAACCATTTGATAATATTCTCCCAACTTATTTTTGCGTTAATTATTTATGTTTATGTCAATTTGCATATCCCATGTTTCTATGTCCAATGTAAATTGACTGAACGCTGACAATGGCTAGCTTTTTATGAAATATTAAATTGGAAACTCATATAAATAGTCAAACTTTAAATTTAGTTCAGAATTTGTTTTACGGATGTATTTTGGACATGCAGGATGGGTTTCGTCATCGCTATTAAATTTTAATAGTTATTTATATATGCTGTCGCTTTGAATGTTTGAAGCCTCTTTTGATGTATCTTCCAAGAAAATTCAAATGTCCTATTACTAGCAACAGTAGTTGTATTTCTATTTTAAAATGTTATTTCTAGCTTTCACTAATTTGCCATTTTATTTTCAGGGAGCAGACCAGCTACACAGGTCTCTTTCTGTCATTCGTGCACATGGAAGAACACTTCAAGAAAAGTTTATGTAAAATGGGTGTGATACTTTCTGTTGATAATTAAGACTCAGTTTTCAAAGTACATTTTACATTTTTACTATAGAAATCGTTCAGTTATAGTTTCATTTTATTTTTTCTCACTCACATTATAAGCTATTAAATAAATGTAAGGATATCTTGTGAAGAGATTGATGAAAAGAATACTGTGCATTTATTTAAAAAATATAATAATAGTTATAAAAAGCAATAGGAGTTGTTTTTGTTGCATTCTACTTAGACTTGGTTCTATGCACTTTTTTTTACCTAATTGAGTGTATTGATTTATAAGGATTTATCCTAGTTTTTTTCACCTAATGCAGTACTTTTTCAGCCTGTCTCCTTTTATTTAGAAACTATCCATAATAGAGTTATAACTTATTAATTTTTAATATATTTATGGAACGCACATACATTTCTACAAACATAATACATCTGTGTAATTAGTATTAATTCACTCTAGAAGGTTTCTCCTTCCTTCTTTTCTGTACTAGTTACCGTAAGTGACCATTCTGTGACTGCTGACATCAAAAACTACTGTGATTTTTCCTGTTTCCTAAATATTTTAATAGCAACATAAAATTCTACCATTTGTATATACTGTAATTCACTTACATTGTTAGACATTTATATTTCTGTTCTCTCTAATACAAATAAAACTTATCTGTTTTATATATTATAGTAACTTTTCCAGGGATGATATTCCTCAATAGTATAACACAAAATATTTCTGGATTTTTCTGTATATTAACAATTTACTTATGCAAGTACTCACCGTTAATACTCCTGCCAGTGGTTTATGTTTATTTTATGGCCCAATAATAAGTATTGATAATCTTTTTTTGTCTGGTTGTATGTTTGGTACAAGGGATCAAACTCAGGTTTTTGTACTTGTGAGCCAGGCGGTGGCACCACTGAGCTAAATCCCCAACCCTTGATCATCTTTTAATTTTTTTAGTGCTTCACTAAATTGGAAGAAATTGTGTGGAAAATAGAATTTTAAATTTATTTGTTCCCTTAGTATAAAAAAATATAGTATTAATGAAATTTACATCTGAAATATTTTAAAACTACTGGCTCTATTGAGGCTGCATGATTCTAACAAGTATTTAGTAATTCAGGTAAGTAGTTTACTACTTTCCTGTGTGGAATTTTTATCAAGCAACTTTATCTATATCTCTGGACCTCAATGTCTACATCAATAAAATGGTAAAACTTCAGTCAACTAGCGTAAAACTTAGTATAAATAAATCATGAAGCACTCAAACATATTGGAAGAATATATAGCCTGAATGTTTGAGCAATTTATAAATTAACAGAAACATGGCTTTCCTAAGAGGCCATTTAGCTCAGCTCCTGATCTCAGGGAAAGGCTTTGAACATATTAAATGAAAGGACTTTGTTTGTTTGTTTTTTTGTTACTGGATTTCAAACTCAGGACCTTGCGCTTGCGAGAGGCAGGCGGCAGAACCACTGAGCCAAATCCTTGGCCCTTAAATGAAAGGACTTTGAAATTAGGCTGCCTAGATCCAAATTCTGGCTCTCCTGTGCCTCAGTTTGCTAATCTGTAAAATTGCTACTTAATATGAATTCCTTAGAGTCTTCTGCCTGACACATAAAAGCCCTGCATATTGGAGATAATGCTTTAGGTAAATTAGCTAAAGAAAAAAAAAAAAGAATAGAACATTCTAGGCAAAAGAAAGAACAAGAGCAAATTCATCAAATACAAATTCATCATATACAGCAAATGAGCTCATCCTGTATTCCTAGAACACAAAATGTGTAGAGAATGAAGGCAGAAATGAGTTTAATGGTAGACAGACCCGGTCACAGAGGACTTGGATTCCTGTTTCTCTTGTTTAGCACATCTTTCTCTATCAACCTCATAATGCGTGTCACAAAATATAAAATTGTTTGAAATATAAAAGCATTTCAAATGAAAACAATTAGGAGACTATTCTGTTTCCTCCACATTGCAGCCTTTGTAGGGAACGTGATAGATTTGCATTGGTATTAGTGTGCAGAATGACTTAGAAGGGACTAAGACTGTGGTCAGTAAGATCAGCTAAAGGGCTATAAAAGAAAGAAGACTGTAACTAGAATAACACTAATTTTGGTGAGGAGACAACAGTATTATAAAATATCATGCAGGAAGCAGCAAAGAGAAAATTCAGCCTAATATATCCTCTTTTCTCACCAATTGCTCCATTTTCATATATACATATATAGATATGTATACATATATACATATCTATGTATGTATACATAGATATGTATACATAGATATACATATCTATGTATACATATATATACACACACACACACACACACACACTCTGTTTCTCTTTCTAGGTCTGTTCTCATTCCTTTAGGATATTTCCATGCTCCATTATGTTGAGGGCTAAGAATCAGCTTTTTTTACTTTCACCTCATCACCTGAAGCAGATAAAACAATCATCAGGCTCCAGGCTCATATGGCAACGCCTTCTACACCAGCAACAACCTCTTCATCCAGAATGGGCTGTCCTTGCCAAAAAGCAGCTGAAAGGCAAAAACCCTGAAGATTTAATATGGCGTACTCCAGAAGGAATCTCTATTAAGCCCTTATATTCCAGGGCAGATACTAAGGACTTGCCTGATGAACTTCCAGGAGTAAAGCCTTTCACACGTGGACCATATCCTACCATGTATACCTATCGGCCCTGGACCATTCGCCAGTATGCGGGCTTTAGTACTGTAGAAGAGAGCAACAAATTCTATAAGGACAATATTAAAGGTGAGATTTTAATGTGAGACATAATATTTATATTAAGACCTAAAACTCCTGAGTTTGAATTTTTTCTCGAGGTGAGGCTGGTTGATTTCTGAAAAAGATGATACTCACTTTATAGTTTTGTAGCTAAACAGCATATGGTGAAGAATAGATGTTTTCAACTTTCATGGTCAAAAAAAAAAAATCAGACTAAAGTGCAGATTTCTGGAGGTAAACCAAACTTCTATGTACCTTTTATAAAAAGAATAGGTGGGATGAAGATACATGGACATTGCTTTTGCAAAGCTTTCAGTTGATACTGTTGAGACAATAATTGGAGGGGAAGATAGTTTAAATGATTCCCAAAGAAGTACTGATATATTAAATAAAATATAGCACTCTGAAAATTATATTTACTATTTCTACCTTCTGATCTATAATAAAATGCTAACATTGAGGATTTCTAAGTTTATATTGCTCATGAAAGACTGAAGTAAAAGGTAGTTTAGAGTATTTAAAAATTTTGAACTGAGACTAGGAAAATAGTTCAGTGAGAAAGTGTTTTCCTAGTGTGCTGAAGGCCTTGGGTTCAATAATCAGAATCATGGGGAAAAAAGTGTGGGGGGAGTTCATAATTGTTACTGGGATATTTGAGTAGCCAAGACATCTGCCTTTTAGAACCAAAAAAATGAGTGTACAAATTATATTAACAAATTATATTAAATAGCTAGATATTTTCATGAGTATTAGAAATACTTCAATCAAAAAATATTAAAATTATAAAAAGAGAACCAAAAATAATTTGATACTTGAGCTTAAGTAACAAATCTTCAGACAGACATGAGATAAATAAAATATTGTGTTCCTTTTATTTCTCCTATTATAGTCTGGACATCAATTTGTGTATTTTAGTACTTTGAAAAAAGGTGATTCTCTTAGAAACTGAAAGTTTTTTTATTTAACTGCTTTTATATATCTGAGCATAAAAAAGTTATAAAATATACTATGATGAGATCATTCAATGCCTTCTGAAGTGTAAAGTAAATGAATTTATTTTTATGGCAGTCTCTTTAATATTACTTTTTTCTTTTTCTTTTTTGTATATTTAGCTGGTCAGCAAGGGTTATCAGTTGCCTTTGACCTGGCAACACATCGGGGTTATGATTCAGACAATCCTCGGGTTCGTGGTGATGTTGGAATGGCTGGAGTTGCCATTGACACTGTAGAAGACACCAAAATTCTTTTTGATGGAATTCCTTTAGAAAAAATGTCAGTTTCCATGACCATGAATGGAGCAGTTATTCCAGTTCTTGCAACTTTTATAGTGACTGGAGAAGAGCAAGGTGTACCTAAAGAAAAGCTTACTGGTACAATTCAAAATGATATACTAAAGGAGTTTATGGTCAGAAATACTTATATTTTTCCTCCAGAACCATCCATGAAAATTATTGCTGACATCTTCCAGTATACAGCAAAGGTATACTTTACCATTATTATAGATTTTGCATAGTTTGAATGTAGGAATTTCTGCAAAATATTACAATTTAATTTGAATTTAGTAACTAGATTGAGGAATAGTTTAGTAAATAGCAAATAGAATGAGTAATAATTCTGAATATTTATTGATGTTAATTTTTTGTCTTTAAAGTACTAATTTTATGCCCTGTCATTATTTGGGCATTATATATTTACTGTCTTTCATTTCTTAATTCTCTGATAATTGTTAGAACTAGCGAAGTCTCACAATTTATACTTAACTACCTCTAGAATTCAGGTGTTGTTAATGTAGACACTGGTCTTAAGATACGAGAGGATCAAAGTATCAGTTTGTTTCTGCCAAAAGCTGGAATGGAAGATACCACCTACATCTACAACCTTCATGAAGACCCTAATATTTACCCCTAAATTAGATTCATCTTCCTCAGAGATGTGAGCAAAGAGGATTCCTACAGTGTTTCTGTAAAAGCAGCAGTCCCCTCCACAGGGAAGTCTGGAAACATTTTCCTCCCCTTTCTCCATTTTCCTTTTAACCGTTCATATATATTTTTTCCCTCATTGTTCACTTTGCTTCTTGCTGGAAATGCTCTCCTACCTTCAAGTTAGATATTATCTAATAGCAAAAAATAACAGGGAAAAATCTCTTTACAGCAAATGCTTTTTAGATCTTATTTCACTTCTATGTTCATTATCTCAGAATTTTAGAAGCATTGTCTACATTCCCTATTTTATACTTAGCCTTTATATTTTGCAGTTGTATTTATTTTTATGTATTAAATCTACCCAAGTGAACTGTACTGAATATAATTGTGTATTTCTTTCATCTGTTTCTATATTTTAAGACCCTGTACAGAGGATTGTGTTTAGCAGCATATGACACACACAAACATGGTGGCTATTTATGTTAAACAATGGCTCACACTAAGAAGAGTCAGTTCTTCATCTAAAGCAGTCAGAAGGTCAGGTATCAGGGACTTGCTTCTATGGTTAATCAGAGCTCCAGATTCCTTTTATCTTACTTCTCCTCTGTTATTGTTAAGGAAGGAGGTGGGCAAGATATATGTCAGAAGGAGAGGGATATGGCTTGTCTAAGTTAAAGGGAACTAGAAGGAACATACCATATTCCCACTTGTATTTCAGGAAACATAATAATAAAAGAGTGGAAATGTAGGGCTTGCACTTTGGCACTCTGAATTTTATTCAACTATTAGAGGAAAAAGGTGAAGGTGGTCTTTGCAGTAGATAGTAGCAGTCTTTGCTGATAAAATACTGGAGTGTTTATTTCACTGGAGGAGAACCTAATAATATCCAAAAGTTCAACATTCCTTTATGTGATCCTTGATGTAAGTGATAAAATCCCAAATTTAGATACTGGTCAAATAATATTTCTTTGAAGTACTTTGTAAATAGTTAACTTTTGTATTTATAAAGAAATTTTAGGACTGGTGTTATTCAGTGGTAGAGTACTTACATAGCGTGTGAGATCCTAGATTTGATCTCCAGCACTACAAAAGAAAAAAAAAATTAAAAAAACAATTATTCTGTGATAAAACAGAATAAGATATATAACCATCTTAACCATTTTTCAGTGTACAGTTCCATAGCAGCCATCACTACCATCTCCTTCTAAACTCATCTTGCAAAACAGAAAATATCTATTAAACTGGAAATCCCAGTTCCTCCCTCCTGAAGCTCTTGAAAACCACCATGCTACTTGATATCTCTATGAACTGACCCTTCGAGGTACCTCATATCACAGGAACCATACAGCATTTGTCTTTATTTAATTAGCATAATATCTCCAAGGGTTATCCATGTTATAAAATTAGAATGTGCCAAAATTTCTTTCCTTTTTAAGTTGAATAATGTTCTAATTTTCTGATATTTCTATTATTTTTAAATTCTGTCAGTAAATGCCTTTGCATAGAGAAGCACATTTTCTTGCTTCTTATAAGTAAAACCTATATATACATATTAAAATACACACAAACACACACATATATGATTAGTTTTCCAATTTTCTATGATTCTATCACCTTACTGATTTTGTGCTATAGCTTTTTGTTTTTTAGGTGGGGAAGTATTGGGGATTAAATCCAGAGCTTTTAAAATATGGTATATAGCCAGGTATTTTATTTTTTATTTTAAGACAAGGTCTCACTAAGTTGTTAAATTGCCTAGGCAGGCCTTAACCTTGCTGCCCTCTTTCCCAGCTTCCCAGACTGCTAATGATAATTCCTTATTTTGGGGATATATAGTAAGCTTGGCATATATTGGAATGACTGACTTAGATGAATCATTAAATCCTAAAACAATTCCATGAGGTAGTTTCAATTATTATTTTGATTTTTGTAGTTTAGTGAACCAAGAATTAGCAAACTGAAAAATTTCCCTACAGTCTCAGCTAGTTATGTGACATAGCTAGAATTAGAGCTCTTTGACTCAAGTCCATATTCTTAACCATTGTACTGAGTTTGATTTAGTGTTTGTGAAAGTTTAATTAACTCAGAAAATATTAATTTGGGGGCTGTACAGGATATATGTGATTATATACCCCATCTAACATGAAATTTTAGGGTACTCAGAATTTAGTATTCTTAATGATTGTGATAGAAAGAATCTGGGTTATGCTTGACATTAAATATTACAGTAAATCAAACTGAAATCTTTGATTAAGCCTTGAATGTATTACTGTTTTGTTTTAAAATGTAGTACAATAGTAGTAAGGGTAAAATCATTTTCTTTTCCACTCTATACTAATTCATATTTGATACCTTTATTCAACTTAATAACTATTAAATGTATGCATCTTCAGATTAAGGCATAGTTAAAAGGTCTTATGAACTTTTGTAGGGTCAGAGTATTTGTTTGGAATTTAAGATCTCTTTTTCTGAGTTAGCCCTAAAAGATGGTCAGATATTTTCTACTAGAAAATACAAGTACAGTCCTTTGTTTGTTTGTTTGTTTTTAATGAGGCTTATGAGGCTTTACATTTATTACAGTTAGGAAAAGAAACATGCTCTTCAGAATGAGTTTGGCTCAAGTAAAAGTAGGAAAATGCACACTCTACAGTCTGATGGTTAACTATTATGAAAGAGAGAACATAGTAGCCCTCAGATAACTGTTTTAATGATGGTTTATGGATCAACTAAAAGTGAATTAAATGTAGCAAACTTTAAATATTTCCAGTTGTTACCATAAACTACCAAGTATATGAGTTAAAAATCTTTTAAATATATTTGCTTTTAGAAAATAGGAACCTTTTTATATTTTGTTCATTGTTGTATTTACTTTGTATAGCACATGCCAAAATTCAATTCAATTTCAATTAGTGGATACCATATGCAAGAAGCAGGGGCAGATGCCATTCTGGAACTGGCCTATACTATAGCAGATGGGTTGGAATACTGTAGAACTGGACTTCAAGCTGGCCTAACAATTGATGAATTTGCACCAAGGTGAGTAAATTAAACTTCAGTATTGTCACACTGTTAAGAAAATATAAACTCGGATAGTAGTGCACACCTGTAATTTCAGCACTCTGGGAGGCTGAGACAGAAGTATCAAAAGTTTGAGCTCAGCCTGGGTAATTTAGCTGCTTAATGAGACTGTCTCAAAATAAAAAATAAAGGGCCGGAGATTTAGCTCAGCAGTTCCAGTGCCTGCCTCACAAGCGCAAGGACCCAAGTTGGATTCCTGGTACCAAAAAAATAAATTAAAAAAAAAAGGCTGAGAGCCAGATGTGGTGGCGCACACATGTAATCCCAGCACTCAGGAGGCTAAGAAAAGAGGATCGCTGTGAGTTCCAGACCAGCTTGGGCTGCATAGTGAGTTCCAGGTCAGTCTGAAATACATAGTGATACCCTGTCTCAAAAAACAAACAAAAAAGGGCTGAGAATGTAACTCCGTGCAGTGATACAGGGCTCAATCCCAGTACCATCACCATGAAAAAACCCCCTAAAATAAAACAAAACCCACTATAGGACCATTTAATGACTTTTTGTCACTCTAGCAAAGCATATTGACAAAATATATATTTATATAAATATAAATGTCATGCTAGATTTTTATTGCCTTATGTTTTTCTAAGTGATATCCAGAAAATAAGCTGTACTATTTATAATAAAAAATCAGAATTAAATTTGGTAGTACTGAGCTGGAGATTTAGCTCAGTGGTTCCAACGCCTGCCTCACAAGCATAAGGACCCGAGTTCTATCTCCGGTACCCCCCCCAAAAAAAATTGGTAATACCTCTGTGTAAATAAGTGGACTGCTGTCTTCCACTATGCAGAGAACACAATTAACTTGCATATTTTGAGAAATTGCATTAAAATATAAACATGTTAAAACAATTTTACTTTTTTTAAAGAAGGATATGAACTATGAGAAACCATCTATTTTTTTCTGTTGTACTTATGTAACAACTGGGCACAGTACTATAAAATATTTTGTTTATAAACAGCTTATCAATGAAGTTGTATTAAAAATACAGAGAAACTTAAGTTTATTAACTTTAAATTTAGAGGTCAAAAGTCAATTCAGGGATCAATTCGGGAGTCACTTTGCCATGCTTTGCTTTGGTTGCAGCACTCAGCTATGTGTTGGCCCCACAACATGTGACAGATGTGACTCCCTCCATTAGAGAACTCACAGACTTGTGAGTGTCTTTTGATACCAAGCATGTTGTATATTTATTATGACAGCAGTTCTCAAAATGTGGTCCAAAGGCCCTTTATCGCCCTTCAGGTCAAAACTGTTTTCATGACAGGATTAAAACTTGATTCGCCTTTTTTATTTCCATTCTCTCAAAAATTTATAGTGTTGTTTTTCAAGAACCACACAATATGTGAAGTGCAGCAGAAGCAGAACTGCCTGCTTTTAAATCACACATTAAGATTTGCAAAAATATAAAATGATAATCTTTTGTAGCAATTTTTGTGTTAAGGAAGTATAATTTTCATAAAAGTTTTATGTTTATATGTTGTAAGTTTATCATTGTTTATAAGAACTAGTAAATCACTTATACATAGTATCCTAATATTTTTTAAGATTTTCAGTAATTTTTAAGAAAGGAGAGATGGCTGAGGCAAAAACATTTGAGAGCTGCTGGGTGAAGAGCTTCATCTAAGTGTACATTAAGAACTTCTATTACATTTTGGTTTTTTAAAGTTAACAAGGGCTGTATATAAAAATCATAACTTTTATGTCTTTAGAGACAGGTAAATAATTTAAATGTATAAGTAAGAAAGAGAAAATAAGATAAGGAGGAGTAGTGGTGAGATTCAGGACTGATTGGAGAAAAAATATGCCCAGCCCAAATATACTAATGATCTCTAAAAAAACTTTTTTTTTTTTTTACCCAGCCTGGGCAATTTAGCTACTTAATGAGCTTCAAAATGAATTTGTCATTTTATTAGCTTCATGGCAACGCCTGCCTTATATTTTGACATTTCTCATTTTTTAAAAGAAACTTTAAGAATATAAGAGAAAAGCCAAGGCTTGGAGGTGCACGCCTGTAATCCCAGCACTGGGGAGGCTGAAGCCGGAGGTTCATTGTGAGTTCCAGACCAGCCTGGGCTACATAGTGAGTTCCAGATCAGTCTCAACTGCATAGTGAGACACTGTCTCAAACTCCTCCCCAAAAAAAAGAATATATGAGAAGATCCTTTCCTAACCTAAATCAATTGCTAAGTCAGTAAGTCTTCCCAGAAGCAAATAATCATAGCTATTCTTTCTGCATGCATAAAAGTATAGGTTCATGTGCTAGGTTTACAGTTACTTTAATATTTATGCCTAGCTTTTAATTTAAATTCAGTTGTTTGCTATTTAAATCTGGATTTTAATTTTCTAATTGTGAGACCATGTTTTATTTTGTTTTATAGTTTTAAGTTTAAGCAAATGCTAGACCTAACTTATTGTTTCAGGTTGTCTTTCTTCTGGGGAATTGGGATGAACTTCTACATGGAAATAGCAAAGATGAGAGCTGGAAGAAGACTGTGGGCTCACTTAATAGAGAAAATGTTTCAGCCTAAAAACTCTAAATCTCTTCTTCTGAGAGCACATTGTCAGACATCAGGATGGTCACTTACGGAGCAGGTATGAATATAAATTAAAATAGAGAATTTTAATAAAGAAAATTAATATTTTCTTCTAAACAGCATGAAACATGCACTAGATTTAAGGACCTATTGCTAATAGGTCAAATAAAGTAATACACATTTAGGTTTGTATTTACATGTAGAATAAATAAAATTAGCTCCATCTGGTGGCTAACAATATAAAATAATATAAATAGGATCCTACATACCACTGTACATAAAAGTAAAAAGAATTTGATGAGGAAAAAGTAAAAGTTAAAATTTATGTTTACATATGATCTTAATATTAATATTTCTATATAATCTTGGGTTAGAATTCTTAGCATAGAATTGCTTAATAAAAACTTGATGTTGGGTAGGGGATTTAGCTCAGTGGTGCCACTGCCTGCCTCACAACTGCAAGGTCCTGAGTTTGATCCCCCGTACCAAAACAAAACAAAACAAAATGTGATATTATACACATGCATATATTTTATTTATTATTGTTATGTGTTTAAGCAAGCATCCAAGCAAACAATGTAAAGAATATTGTCATTTTAGTAATTTATTTTAATTTAACTTATGCCATTAAAATTAATCTTGTTTTTTTCACATTTATTTTATATATTTGATGCATTAAAACAGTTTATAAGTTTAAACATCTGTTTGTTTTATACAATTAGAAGTGAGTAGCACCTAATAAACTTCATATGAAGTATAACTTTAGGTCCTTATAAGTGAAAAAATAGAAATTGTGAGGCTGGAAGAAACTTTTTTATCTTTTTGTCTTAATCTACTTACTTTTATAGCTGAGAAAACTGATGTTCAGAGAAATCCAATGACTTGCCCAAACAACAATTAGGATATATTAAACTAGAACCAAGATTTCTTAACTTAGAGTCTTTGTTCATTTATTAGTCAGTTATTAAATGCTTGTTTTATGCACATCATTGTGGTAGATACTTTGGAGTATACAAAAAAATCAGGGATAGTGAATT
Organism: Fukomys damarensis; assembly: GCF_012274545.1. Lineage (NCBI taxonomy): Eukaryota > Metazoa > Chordata > Mammalia > Rodentia > Bathyergidae > Fukomys > Fukomys damarensis. The sequence continues at coordinate 46,347,528 of NW_022900926.1, forward strand.
AAGAAATGAAAGCTCATATAATCAAAGTAAAAAAGGAGCACTTCATCCTGTATTTATGAAACAGTAGGCAGTATAAAAGTAGGTACAACACTTTTTGATATGTTAGAGGATTGTACAAGACAGTGTGGCTGAGCACAGACTATATAATTTAGCTATTATAGTTCTGGCTTGTTTACTAATTTGTTTTAATTTTATTTGATACTCTGAAGCCTAAGATAAACATTGGCATAGAGACTATGTACCCATCAGTGCTTACTTATATTTTCTGCAATCGTTGCCTTCCTGTCTGTCAGCTGCTTCCTTTGTTTTTTCATAAATGTTTTAGGACCCTTACAACAACATTATCCGGACTGCAGTAGAAGCAATGGCAGCTGTGTTTGGAGGGACTCAGTCTTTGCACACAAATTCCTTTGATGAAGCTTTGGGTTTGCCAACCGTGAAAAGTGCTCGAATTGCCAGGAACACACAAATTATCATTCAGGAAGAATCTGGGATTCCCAAAGTGGCTGATCCTTGGGGTGGTTCATATATGATGGAATCTGTCACAAACGATGTGTATGGTGCCGCCTTGAAGGTCAGTTTCTCCTCCTCACAACTTTGCATTAAAGATTTATAAATCAAAATTTATACTTCTTTTGACTTACATATCTAATCATTTTTAGATTTATATCAAAACATAAAATATTTGAGGAAAAGGATATTTACATTAGATTGAAACTTTCAAAACTGAAACGATTTAAAAATACATTTGTATTTGTATTAGTTTTAATCAGATAAAAAGGCAGCTAGTATTTAAAAACTTGTGCAAAATAACAATATTCCTTTGTCTACTCTTTGTTTTTGTTATAGTCCTTGGAGTAAGCCACCTATATCTTTGTTTCTTGTGGTTTTAATCTACATAATTTAAAATCACATATACATGCTGTTTCTTCTAACTTGGTCAACTCTGGACATTAGAAATTAAGCTTTTGGCTTTATTTATTGTTTTTCTGATATAGTCGTGTGATATTTTAGCTAACTCCCATGCCTTCTTTCTCTCCTCCCTTCATAGGGATATAATTATATCCCAGTCCTTTCTGAGGTGTTTGCATGTTTTCTTTTGACTTAAATTTGTTTCTTTGTAGGCCTCCTGATCATTGTTGTTCTTTTATTTCTCTTTGTTATTATCTTGGGAATATTTTGTCACTTCTGTGTTGAATTCTGAATCTGGAATCTCATGTCCGTCTCTCTGTTATTTTGAAGCACTTCTCATAGCAACCTCCATAAAAGGTATATATGAGGTAAAATATTTAGAGTTTGAAAATGTCTTTATTCTTCTACTTGAATGATAGTCTAAGTTTGAAATTATTTCCATTCAGGATTTGTAAGCATTGTTCTGTTTTTTAGTCTAGTTTCTAATAATTTTAATCAGAAATATGATGCTGTTCTTCTTTCTTTCTGGAAGCATCAGGATCTTTTTACTTTTTGTGTTGCTATATACCTTGCTTGGTATGTGTGCTTGGTATGTATTTTTTCCTACTTTATACTGAATTTTTGATGAGTCTTGCATCTCCCCTTTTCTAAAATATTTTCATAGCTCTGGAAATTTTTCTTGTATACAGTAATTACTTTGATATTCACTTCCTAACATTTTTCTTCATCTAGAACTATTCAAAGATATTGCATGAATCTTTGTACCCTTAAAAAATACATGATGTTACCTTTTCTACAATGCATCTCTTTGGCTTTTACTTCTGTAGAGATTTATCTTTATCTAATTATCTTTATCTTTATAACTAACATTTTAATCAAGCTCATTTTTGGTGTCCAGTTTTTATTCTTAACATGTAATACTATTTTGTTTTATCAGTGCAGAATCTCTTCTCATTGAGAGAATATTAGTATTTTTGACATTCTCTTTTACATTTTGTATTGTCTCTGTATGCCTCTTTTTCTAGTCTCATTTTTTAGGATTTTGGTTTTTATTTCATTAAGGTATCTCTTACTCTTGCCACTCCTGTATTTGGTGTTTGATAGCCTTTGGCTTCTCCAGTTTATTTTGTGTAGACAGTAAATTTACATTTTTGACAGAATGAAAGAGGTAGCTGCAGATAAGTATTCCCCCTCTTTTTAGCTTCCTGTCTTATCCTTGTCTTCTGTAGTCTCCAATGTAGATTCTTCCATCTCAAATCCTTCAAGCTGGACCTTGTTCCTGTCAATCATCTCTTCTCTGCCTTTATATAACAGGCTGTTATTGAGGGTTTAGGTATTTCTTGGTTTCATTATAAAAAGAGTTATGTTATATCTCTGTTCAAATCAAACGTGCAATTGCATTTTGCAGTATAATTTTCATTATGTAAGCGTGATAACAGTGGATATAAATAAAAATAAAAGTTTGTAAATTGATATTGTCTTTAATTTCTCTCAAGACTTGAATTAGAAGTTTTGTATTTTCCAGAACATACTTCATCAGTTTTTCTGTTGTCTTTTAAATACAGTACTACCTCAGTACCCGTAGGTTTCAGAACCTGGGTACTTACCACATTTTGATGAGAAAAAATGTTGCAGCACCCAGTGCTTGTCTCTCTAGCTCTGGAATAGTGTAGAGCCCTCACATATTACCATTACTGCCCTGTGCTGTACTCAAGTGCTAATCATGGGCCACAGAAAAAGTGAGTGACACCACTAAGCCTAAGAGACTTATATCAGCCCAGTAAGGGCTAATTTTAGTACAGTAAATTATGAAAGTTATGGAAATTTTAAAAATCATTTCTAATTTTTGTTTCTTGTGGGAAAAATTCATTCAGTACAGTACTCAGTTTTGGCACTCATCAGGAGTTCTGGAATAAATGAACAAGTGCCCAGGTAAAAGTATAACTTTAAACACACAAATTTTAAATAATTATCCTGGCTATTTATTTAATTCCTTTCTTGTAAAATTTAACTTTTAGCTCATAATTTTATTAGTTATTATATCACAAAACTCAGAACTAACTTATATACTTTAAATTTTTCAAAGTCTCTCTAGTTCTATTAATTTGTTTTTATTAGCTTATTAATGAAATTGAAGAAATGGGTGGAATGGCCAAAGCTGTAGCTGAGGGAATACCGAAACTTCGAATAGAAGAGTGTGCTGCACGAAGACAAGCTAGAATAGACTCTGGTAAGAGAAAATAGAAAGGCTTGTTTATAAAACTTGGTATCTAAAAAGAAACATGAATTTCTGTTTGAAGATAACACATAGTTAATAGAACAAAATGAATGAAAAAGTTTGAGAAAAATTTTCCTCATACACATGTCTATATCCATATTTGTCTGTGTCTTCATATTTTTACATATACACACATGTTTTTTCATAGATGCACACAAGCAAGCATACATGTGTGGGTGTATACTCACTGTATATATGCATGTATGTGGGTAGATATTGCCAGTATTTTCAAGATGACAGTATTGGTAGTCATTGTGCTTTGTATTGGAGGATTCAGTCATTTTCATCAGTGAATGCTTTAGTAGGTTACATCTGAGCCACTTGCTGTGTCTGGGCATGGAGCTGTGAACAAGACAGACATGAACTCTGAGCCCCTAGAATGTAGATTTTAATAAAACAAAATCAACAAGTAAACTAACAATATAATGATAGCTTATGCTATAAATGCTCCAAAGGAATAGAAAGACTATAACCTGATAGAGGAGTGGTAAGCTGCCTTTAGATAAAGGTAATAATTTGATAGCCTGAGGCAAAGTATATTTTGTATCGTGTGAGGAAGTATATCTGTAAATTTTGATTTATTAATTACTGATTTTGAAAGAGTTTGTCTTTTTATTTAAAAGTGATTGGCTGTGACATAATCCAGGAAAATATTAGAAGAGGTATTGGCTGCCACTTTCTAAATCTTACATGGTCACTGCTCTGATTGTTTTGTTTAATGTTAGAAAAAAGCTTCTCAGAAGCTCTTAGGAAGTGTAGATTGGAAGAATAAAAAAAGAAAAAAAAATCCTCCCTTACAGAGACTCTGTTCTTTTCCCTCATACCCTCATCCCAGACTGAGACTTGATGATCTATATTGAAGTTTCATTGTGTTAAGAGTACTACTTATATATATAAAGCTTAACAAAGAAAATCCATACTAAAGCATTACTATTAGGCAATTTTTTGTGAATAGAATTTACATATTATTTTTCTTTGGGAAATTAAAAGGTTCTGAAGTAATTGTCGGAGTGAATAAGTACCAGTTGGAGAAAGAAGATTCTGTAGAAGTTCTGGCGATTGATAATACTTCAGTGCGTACGAAGCAGATTGAAAAACTTAAGAAGGTATTAATAGTTCTGGGAGTTGGCTAGTCCTCACATTGTCCTTTACAACCCCCCACATGAGGTAGGCATTATTTTGCATCATTTTAAAAATAAAAAAACTAAAGATAACAAATTGAGAAACTTGCTCAGGGTAAATGACTGAACAGCCAGGACTCAATAGAGTTCTGCTTGACACCAAATACCTGTGTGTTTAAACCATATTGGCCTCTGTGAAACTTTTACATGCTACTATTAAAAAGCACACTAAATAATAACTCCCTAGTAATTTACAAGTGAGAACTAGGGCTTAGATGATTACATAAGTTACTCAAAGTAAAAACAAAATAAAGTTCAGAGTCAATGCTTGAACCTAGGGCTCCTCATTGTAATTTCTTTCCATTATACCATGGCTCTTGATACAATTATAAAAGAATAGTTTGCTTTCTGGTTTTTTTAATTTAACTGTAGTTGATAGCGCTTTGGTAAATACATTGGTTTAGCCTTATGTAACACCTGTGATTTAGAAGAGAAGTTTATGTAGCTGACGGTTTCAGAGGTTTCAGTCCATGGTCCCTGGCTCCAAGGCAGGAACATCTTGGCGTTGTGGAGCACAGGTGGCAGCTGGGAAACAAAGCACAGGGGCAGAACCAGAGCGTGACATACCCGTTCCAGAGGCTTGCTTTGCCCCTAGTGCCTCACCTCCAGCTGGTCTCACCTTAGGAGTCTCTGAATCCAATCAAGTTGACAGTTAAGATTAACTGTCACAGTATGCTACAGTTTATAATGAGCTGTGTCCGTTTTAAGTATTGTATATATGTTTATTTTGATTGAATACTGTGTTTCCTTATCTTCTTTTTCTCACTGATGCGATACAAGGGTAATGAAATATTAATTTTTACTCTTGTGACCTGCATATTTCTGTTGTCTGAAGCTGCCTTGGTTGTCTGATCTCTTGCTTTTGTAATTATTTCTATTTCTGAGGAAGGAAACAAAATCATTTATTGTTTTTCTCTGTTCACAGCTCCTATAATTGTCTAGGATATTACTTTTCTTCCTTAGTTCAGATGCTCTATAGAAATCTAGTAGCCTTTGGCCAGTGGATGTAGCTCTGTGATAGAGTACTTGTACAGTAGGCACAAGGCTCTGAATCTGATCTGCAACATCTCCCTACCCCAAATAAAAAGTCAGATAGACTATGCTATTTGGTTGAATACCTGTCATCTTCAGTACTTTTCTATTAGAGTTAATGGCAGATGTTAATAACATTACTTCTACTTTTACTTTCAATCTAATCAGGAATAATAGTAACTCTTCTGTCATATTTTGTCATTGTAAAGGCCCTGTTTAGCAGGTAGGGTTTTATTTTTAGTGATCACAAAGGTCTCTGTATTTTAGGTTCTTACTTGGATTAACTATTCCCTCCAAGCTTGAGGGGCTCCATTTACTATAAATGTTGCTAAACCTTATTTTGAGTAAGAGTGGAATTCAGTAATAGTATAGAAATACTTATTACCATTTATTGAGCTATGTGCCGTACACTGTGCTAAGTGGTTTTCTAAAATTGTTATTTTTGTGTTATTTGATTGAATAGATACTTTCTGTCTTCATTCCTTTACAGATGAGGGGACTGGTGATTGGAGAGTCTCTCTTAGTTGCTCAAGGTTATGCCCTAAGTTCAAGAGTTGGATTGATTGCAAGTTTCTTGATTCTAGTTCCAGTTTAGGAAAACAGGAGATTCTTTTGTAACTCTTAACTAATTTTGAACTTTGAATCTCTTCTTAGGACCATGACCAAATCAAAATTCTTCCTGAGTGAATGAATTAAGTGAATAAATATACTTCTTAGGGTATATATTCTTTTCATTTTTCTTGTTTTTACTTCTGAGGTTAGGATTATGGAACAAATTCCACCCAGATAGGGTCAAATCTCTTGGTATGTTTTATTCCATTGCTATGTTTTGTTCACATTAACCATCTCTTTCCTTTACCTTGTTTACAAGATCAAATCCAGCAGGGATCAGGCTTTGGCTGAGCAGTGCCTTGCTGCACTAACCCAATGTGCTGCCAGTGGAGATGGGAATATTTTGGCTCTCGCAGTGGATGCAGCTCGTGCAAGGTGAGGATATGTAAGTTTGGAGATTTCCAGTTACTGAACGTTTGACCAACTTAACTTTTCAGATGATACTTTTAATAGGTTGACCCTATAAGCCCTGTGAGCCCTAAAGGAAATAATGAAAGGCATAATAAATTCAATTCTTGCTCTTCTTAAACGTATCTGTGCATTTCAAACATTCATTTACTTTGAGTGGCATATATTAACATTTATGAATTTCACTGTGGTTTGGAACGTTTCAAGTTATTGTAATGAATCAGCTTCACTGATTTTCAGGTTGAAATTTGATGTCCTCTAAAGTATACCATCAAGGTTATGTGCACCACCTTGATATTTCACCAGGAAGAGAGCCTTTTGTAGAAAAGGGGAAACATTTATCTGAGAACTTATAGGAAAAATTTACTGTCACACCATTGCTTTTGAATTATTGGCAATTATGATGTAACCAGAAAAACAACCATTTTGCCTACACCATCCCAGAGATGCAAGGATGGTTCAACATATGTAAGTCTATAAATGTAATTCATCACATAAATAGGAACAAGGTCAAAAACCACATGATTATATCAATATATGCAGAAAATGCTTTTGACAAAATCCGACACCGTGATAAAAACCCTCAAGAAAGCAGGTATAGAAGGACCTCATACCCGAATATGATAACAGCTATCTGTGACAAGCCAATTGCCAGTATTATACTAAGATAAAACTAAAACATTGTTAAATTTTCAATAGCCCATTTTTAAATTACAAAATATGTCTAATTGTATTGACTTTTAATATATAAAACATACATTATAAAAATATTTATTTCTAAATAATGATGCTACTAGACCCTCTAATATTTTAGATGTACAGTTGGAGAAATCACAGATGCTATGAAAAAAGTATTTGGTGAACATAAAGCTAGTGATCGTATGGTGAGTGGAGCATATCGCCAGGAGTTTGGAGAAAGTAATGAGATAACATCTGCTATAAAGAGGTAATATGTGAAATTCCTTGCTTTTCCCCTTTCCTTTCGTTCCCCTTCCCCTTCCCTTTCCCTTTTCACTTTCCCCTTCTCCTCCCTCTCCTCTCCTTCTAAGCCCTTTTCATTGAACTATAACGCCACTCTTTTTTCTCTTTTTACAGTTTTACTAATTTGAGACATGGTTTTAATAAATTACTAAGTTGCCGGGCTAGGCTCAATCTTTTGATTCTCTTGCCTCAGACTTCCAGAGTGCTGTGATTATGTATATGAGATTTCTTAAACTTGAGTTTCATTTTTCCTGTTAACTCAATCTTCTTGAATCTTCTGAGGGCTTAGTGTTTTCACATACAACTTGGAACGTATTTGAATTGACTTTCCTGTTGGTCTGTAATTCTAGCAAAACTAAGAGATGTTAAATTGGGTAATTGCTGTTATTTATATTATGTGAACCTATTATACGCTCATATAATTAAGGTGTAATTAATGAGATAAGTATAATTTATGTATTATGCATAATATATAATTCTGAATATATTAAACCAGTCATGTCCCGGTATGGAAAATGTTGGTGTTTTGGTCAGTGATAGACTGCACACATGACTGTGGTCCCATAGATTATAATGGAGCTAAACAATTCCTTTCTCCTCGTGACGTTGTACCTAGTGATGGCATAGCCATAGCCACAGTGACACGGTGGCACAAAGCATTACTCATATTTCTAGTGACGCTGGTGCAAACCTAGCACTACTTGTCATATAGAAGTACAGCACGTACTTAATGATAGATAACACACGATTCTGTTCCTAGTTTACCATACTTTTATTATTACTTCGAAGTACATTCTTCCCACTTCTAAAAGATGTTTAGTGTAAAATAGTGTGTCATGTTATGGAGGCAGCAACCTCATACATCTTGTATTCATGAAACATCTTGATTGTGTCCTTTACTGTTTTACTTGGTTGAATCTTGTGTTGTTTTGTCCGTAACTGCCATAGGAACCATAAACTATCTCATATCCATACACCACGGAGCCTCGAAACGTAGTATGCTATGCCATATAAATTTAAGTTTGCTCTATGGTGAACTTCCATAAGGATACATTTCTCAGAATATGTCCCTGTCATTAAACAATGCCTGTGTGTAGATTATAGGTAATTGTACAAAAATATATCATTGACTAATTGGTAGAATAAATTAAATATTAAAACTAATGCTAGTTTCTAAAAACTAGTAATATTTTGAACTTTCACCATAGCCTCCTATAGGATTTTCTCATTTCAAACAGATGTGTAATGAGGTGTTTAGCTAGGTGCTGACCTTTCGATTTGATTATTATCATAGACTTTCATAGTTTCTTATGTTTATTCATATCCTTCAAGTGTTAGAATGTTTGTAATATCTTAATTTGCCTATTTAAACATAAACATCTGGTTGGTATTTGTGCATAAGTTAAAACCAGTCCTCACTGAACTGACAATAAATAATACTGTTACTGTATGGCATGGAAATATAGAATGATATGATCATGTTTGTCAAGTGTAAAAACTGGCTTCTTGGTGATTGGTATTCTAAACCTTTGTGATAAGATTTCCACTAAAAATTTGTGCTGATACTTACATAAATATTAAAACAGCCATGGTGAAAGTTATCTAAATAATAGAAAATTAATATACTGCTTTTCAATTTTGATATAAATTTTCTTGTTTCAAGCAAGCATTTTACTTATATATAATTATGAAACCATATTGCGTTCCTCTTGGGAAAGTTCACTGTTATGAGGGGTAGGTGATATATGGAGAATTTAAAATAACTGGTGGGTCACATATCTATATACAAGATTCTGGAAGGTACTTTTTAGGTTATATTTAAAATATATCTGCATGTTGTATCCTGCAAGAAGATGAAGAGTTGTCATTTTTTTCATCTTGCTTCACTGATATTTTCAGTTTTCTGAGCTATGCCATCTTTTAAACTTTCCTCTAAGGGGGAGATAGTGGACATATTTAGGCTCTAATGGTACTTTCAGTGTAAAACAAAGATATTGAAAATAAAGAAGACAGATTCAGATTAGATATTCTTGGAATATATACTGTGAGTAAGTTACTTTTTATATCTTACTTTTGGACAATTAATATTTAACTGTTATTATCTTTTAAACTGTTTCTTAGAGTTCATAACTTTAAGGAACGTGAAGGTCGCAGACCTCGTGTTCTTGTGGCAAAAATGGGACAAGATGGACATGACAGAGGAGCCAAAGTTATTGCTACAGGATTTGCTGATCTGGGTTTCGATGTGGACATAGGCCCTCTTTTTCAGGTACTAAAACATTGTTCAGGGCACTTTCAAAGAGTCAGCCATAAGGAAAATGATGATAGACCAAGATAAAGTTTTTAAGTTGTACAAGAGTGTATCATAGTCTCTATTTTTGAAGAAATAGAATCCAATTAATTATCACATACAAAAATAAATTATAATTCATGGTAAGTGAAACTGTAAAAGTAAATGTAGCTCAGAACCAAAAATTTTCTTAAGCTTTGGATATTTTTAAAGATCATGTTGTACTCTTTGAAAGTTAACTGATATGTGGGAAAGATAGGCCTCATGAGATTTCTGCATTGTTTTCAAAGGGAAATCAATCCTTAAGGTATTTGGGTATAGTGACACAAATATAATTCATCCTATTTCTTATATTTACACGGTAATATTTCTCACAGACTCAGGGTTTTACTTCTATGCCATGTGAGGTCCTTAAATGTAACTTTATTACTTGAGAGTGTACAATCATAAGCCTTGAAATCTTGCCAAACTCAGAACATTCACATGTTGATGAATTTTTGTGCTTATAATTGTATAGTACTTTCTGAACTGGTATCATTCATTCCACATTTTCAAATTTACAATGTAAGAATTATAGGTACCTTTTATATGAAATGTTTTAAATACACATGAATTAGCAATGCAGTGTCACAAACTCATAATTGGTGCTGAAGGTGGACATGATTTGGGGTAACTCAATTCATAATTCACTAACTGAAAACCTTTTTGATTCTGTATCATAAAGTGTTTAAAGTCAGTTAATAGATGATAAAACACACCTTCCTATATGCTGTCGCTTCTCTTTATTATGCACTTATGGGAGTGCTGTAGCTTCTCACCTAATTTTTAGAGTTCTATGTTATTAATTCAGTGTCTCTGTGGGAGCTTTTGGAGCTTCCTGACCTCTATCTTGCTGATGTCATTCTTTCCCATTCTATTTTAAAAGCTAAGATCTTTCTTTCTTTCTTTCTTTTTTAAGTACTAGGGATTGAACCCAAAGCCTTTAAACTGACCTGTATTCCTCAAACTTTTGTTTTTTTTTGAGGCAGGGTTTTCACTAAGTTGCCCAAGGTGGGCTCAGACTTGTGATCATTTTGTCTCAGGTTTCCAGAGTGCTGTGGTTAAAGGAATGTACCACCATGCCTGGCTAAGATTTACTTTTTTACTTGTGTTTTGGATGTAGTCTTTTTCTTCTTTGTAGATACTATAAAATACATTCTTTTTCTTTTTTTTTTTTCTTTCTTTTTTTTGCAGTACTGGGGATTGAACTCAGGACCTTATGCTTGCAAGACAGGTGACAGCACCACTGAGCTAAACCCCCAGCCCACCAGCACTATTTTTGCTAAGAGAGTTGAAATATTGACTTTAAGCAGATAACACTTTTACAACAGTTTTTTTCTGGTCACTGCTTATGGATAATGATTTGTTCCTTTAACTTCTGACTGCTTAGACCCCCCGTGAAGTGGCCCAGCAGGCAGTGGATGCAGACGTGCACGCCGTGGGTGTGAGCACACTCGCTGCAGGGCACAAAACCCTTGTTCCTGAGCTCATCAAAGAACTGAATGACCTGGGACGCCCAGACATCCTCGTCATGTGTGGAGGGGTGATACCACCACAGGTATTTCCCTTCTTTAGTGTTTTCCTAGTACTGTAATTGGAATCCTGAGTAGTGATAGTGATAGATTATTTGTAGTTCTAAAGATAAATTTATTATAGATTCAAAGCCAAATTATTTTCTGTCGATTTTACTAAGTTTTATGGAAAGCAGAAGTAGGCAGTGTTACTTTGTATTCAACTTATATTTTAATTCATAATGTATAATTTTATTTAATAGTTTACAAAGATTCCATGATAGAACTGTATCCATACAAATGAGTAACTGAAGGTCGATATCTACCCTCTTCTTATGCAATAGTCAGTAATGGAGGAAAAAGCCAGACAAAAGCCATGCCTCCTCACCTGGAACAGAGAAGAATGGTAAACACACTGAATATACCAATCCCTAGCTAAGGTGCAGTGAGTACTCCTTTTCTCGGTGGTAAAGCGACACCTATAGCTTGCTTCTGTTACAGAGGAGCTACCTTTTCCACTTCTTTCATGTTTCCATCCCTAAATGTTGCCCAACTGGGAACTTCATTAACTAAACTACTTTGGCTGAAGAATAGTTTCCTTGGAGCCAAATGTACCCTAATACAGGCATGTGGAATCAGCTTGTCCCGAAGAAGATTATAGGCTGCATGGAGAAGGAAGTAGATACTTAAGCAAAAATGATGGTCCTGCTAGAAAAGAATAAACAGGTTCTAGGTAACAATTAATGTCAATCTGTTTATTAACAGGATGAGAGGACACCACCCACGTATTCCATTTCTAGTTAGTTAAAATAATTAATTAAAATGTAAGAATGATCTATTTCCATTCTAGTTTCCACTTCTGCTAGGTTTTCCTTTATTACTGGAATGGAAACAATATTAAGTTAGAAGAACAATATTTGAGGCGTCCTAAGTAAATGATTTGTGGATGCTGCAAAAGCCCAGCCACTGCAGCAGAAATTCATCAAGGAAATGGGATTGTGTTTCCAACTCCAAAGTTTTTCTTCCTAGATTACAACTCAGAACAAGAATAATGAATTTATATACCACTTAGGAACTGAGAAGATACATATAGATAGATAGATAGATAGAGATATATAAATACAGATATTTGGTCATGAAATTGGTGATAATATAGGGCTAGTGAGCAAACTAGATATCACTTATTCTCTAACAACCCAGTTCTTAAGGTTATGTAGTCAACATAAAACTGCTTTTATTAATATACACAACTGTTGTTTTCACTATTTGTGTGTGTGTGTGTGTGTGTGTGTAACAGAGAGAGAGAATTTCACTATGTTGCCCCAGGCTGGTCTCAAATTTTTGGACTCAAGTGATTTTCTTGCCTTAGCCTCCCACACTTGGCTGAGGGCTGTTATTCTTTATTACTGTCTCCCCATGGAACAATTCTGTCTGTTTTGCAGTTATAGAGTCAGTAATATCTAAGCTCATAAGCATGATTTTAAAATGTAGCAATCAAAGTAATTAGGCTGCGTAAAATATTTAAATTGAAATAAAAGATACAATGTAAGTCTGTTCCATAAGTGAGATGACATTTTCAGTATTTCACACAAGTCATATTAACTCTGAATATTTTAAGTACTGAGAACATCTTTAGCTGTTTGTCATATTTTTACCTTATATAAAACACTAAAGATAATTTTTTATGACGTACTTCTGAATATCCTATAAATATAATGAAAGTCAAAACCTGTCTATTTTTCTGTTCATTTATACTACATGTTAGATCTGTTACTGTAAAACATTTTGAAATAATAACTTTCTATTTGGAAGTAACTTCAAACAGATAAGGTTCAAAAATCAAAGTACAAAGAATCTATGTACTGTATACCTTTACCTAGACTCACTTACTGCTAACATTTACTCCCTCACCAACTATACTATACAAGGTTTATGTAAGACTTAGGAAGGCAAAAACTATTTTCAGTTGGGACTTTCATGATTCTTTTCCAGTTGAAAACTCAATTCCAAATGTGTGACTCAAACATCAGGACAAATGCACATAACATTGTTAGGAAAGAGTGAAGGAAAGAACCTATTAGTCTACCTATCGCTAGTTTGGAGAGGATTGTGATGGTATTTGATCCAGTTTTCTTATGAGCTTTTAAAACCTCTAGCATTTACTCAAGGAGAGTAACAAGTTTTGAATGCCTTTATCTGTCAAATGCTAGGTATACAAAGTTGATTAGACAGTAATTCATAGACCAGGAGGACACAGGTCCAATAAGATATGTGAAGTTCCATTACAAAATCATAGTATTACAGGAACATTATAAGAATGCAACAGAGATAGAAAAAAAAATTGTTGGAGGGTAATTAGCATGATCATATAATTTATCATCCAGGTTAAGATCTCTTGAGAGTGGAAAGTGGTCCTGTTTAAAAAAAAAAAAAAAAGTTCTGCAACAGTAACACAAATCAGAATATCTTGGCATATGATTGGGATCAGTGGCTCAAAGATTATCCTGTTCTTGATTTTATAACTATGAATTCTTTATGTTAAAATAGCATAAGCCTAGGACATAATCTGTGCCCTGGGAATCTTTATGTTCAATTTTTGACTGTGATTAAAATAAACTAAAAAACAGCAACAGAATTTTTAAAAAAGAACTAATCTTTATTTATAGAAAATCCAGTTTCATCATGAAGTCAAATTCAAAAGTAACACATTTTGCTAGCTGTAGATAAAATACTCAGGAGGAGATAAACTTGTAAACTCAAAGCTATAACGTGCTAACTAAATTTAATGCAAATAAGGACAAATTGTGAAAATTTAAATCAGAGAAAGTTATGATATAGAGTTCCGAAGTTCTTAGAGACAATTTTCTACCACCAACAAAACATGGGCAGAGTATGTTTTGGTTTTTAATGACATGGGGTTGGAAGGTGGTGCCACTAGCTATTACTAGCAATCCCAGTCAATGAGGAACTTTTCCAACAGTATACTAGTTGAGAACGTTTTGGCCATTGGGGCAAAGGAAAAAGGAAAACAGTCATTGTTTTGTTTGGCTTTCTTGACATTAGAGATAAAGTTTCTTTATTAATTAAACAAATTCTGTCAACAGGATTATGATTTTCTGTATGAAGTGGGTGTTTCCAATGTATTTGGTCCTGGCACTCGAATTCCAAAGGCTGCTGTTCAAGTGCTTGATGATATTGAGAAGTCTTTGGAAAAGAAGCAACAATCTGTGTAACATCTTGATTTTGTTTTACCCTTTTTCTAATTTTTTAAATAATTATCAAAGAAGAGAGTAAAGTTGTGCGTTCAGTTTAATCTCAGTGCTTGTCTGCACTTTCCTTAGAAGTTTGATGTTGAATTACCTTACTTGTTTTCCTGCTATAAATTTCTATATACTGTTATACTTTAAAACTAAAACATATTGGCCTTAACCCTCCATAACAATAATCATATGTTTTATTTTAGAAAGTAATAGTGACATACTATTTAGAAATATTTCTTATAAATCTACTTGCTTTTCACTTTAAGAATTAAACTTTACATAGGAAAAAATTTGGCTAGGTTTGTTCTTCAAGTAGCATTACATTGACTTGACACCAAAAACTAAAATCTGTCATAGAAAAAATAATGGGGAGTATTTGTGTGGGAAAAGAAGTTGTGGTTATGAACCTCAGCCAAACACTACCAGAAACATGTTGGAGACTGCAGATTGGAATAAGGGACAAATGGCAGAATATTTCAAGTCTAATTTTACTCCCTTCCTGTGATCTAACATGTGATCTTGTTACTGCTTAGCTTGGCTCTATATCCAGGAAAATGTATATGAACACTTCCTTAAATAAAAGGATTTGAGTTGTTAACAAGGATTGCTTCAGAATAATGATGTAAGCTGTGAATATAAATGAAACAAAATCACATACCATCAAAATAAATTAGTTTTCTAGATCCAGAAAGATCTGTCCAATAAAGGTAATTTTTTAATTGTATTTTTTTTCAGATCATTTTCTTTATTTGTACATGTTGGTAGTTTATAATGTTTACATTCCTTGTGGGGAGTTGATAAATGTACATGATATAATTTTAAGAACAAAGAATATTTACTGTTAAGATTTGCTCATTAAAGAAGGAAAGTGTCCCTCAATTATACATATAATACATTAAATGAATATAAAATAAGTAGCAGTAATTCTTTTGTAATGAATTTTTGCTGTGTTGTCAGAGAACAGTATCTTGTTAAGAGATAAATATTATAATCTTTTACATATTACTGTAGAATTCATTTATTTATTTATTTGTGGTTTTCTTTGTTTTTTTTTGTTTTTTTGAGACAGGTTCTCACTATGTAGTTGAGACTGACCTGGAACTCTCTTTGTAGCTCAGGCCAGTCTCTGACTCACAGTGACCCTCCTGCCTCAGCCTCCTGAGTGCTGGGATTATAGGCGTGCACCACCACGCCCAGTTTACTGTAGAATTTATAAACTACATTATAACACAATTTAATTATTAGAACATGACCTATTAGAAAGGTATTAAATCATGATTATTCCCATTTCACAGGTGTGCATTCTTAGTTCAATTCCAGTGATATATTCACTATCCTATTTTACTTATTCTTCCTTAGAAAGAAATGAATATCAATTCAATAAGTTTCATTTCTATGATGTGTTGTTTGCTGAGGGACATGAAATAATATTCTTGATATTTAATGTCTTTTTGGTAGGCAGTTTTGGAGAAAAGAAAGGCAGGCAGATGCTGCTAAATTGTTCGCCCATTACATGTTTGTTACCTGCACCCAAGCACACTGTCTTCACTACTCCACCTTTTTTTTTTTTGGTGCTCGGGAACGAACTCGGGTCCTTGTGCTTGCGAGACAGGCCACCAAACCGCTGAGCTAAATCCCCGGCCCACTACTCCACTTTTTAAAATCCTGTTTCCTGCAATATCTGCGGCAGGACCCATAGGATTTAAATTTGGCCTCACTCTAGATTGGATTTCATTATTATATATCCAGAAAATGGCTAGATTTAAACACTTTTGTGCTGTTTATATTAGAGAAGATTCCTAAAGATATTTTACTTTATCTAACTTGTATTAGTATCCTTGGGTTTAGATCAAAACTCTGTCCACCAACAAGCAGACTTCTGGAAATAATCTGGACAATGACCAAGTATGAAAAGAAAGTGAATATATGTTTTGTGCACATCAGCTATCGATATTCAACAAATAGTACTGTAAAGTAGTAATGGATTAGAAGAACAACTACTTTCATCATTTCTTTCTGATGAAAAGAGCTTGGATCAAAATCAAAGATTCTACTGGTGATTATAAAGCACAATCACATCAGTACAGAGAGCAGTTTAATGAGGTACAGAGTATGTGTTAATGTTAAAGCCCCATCCCCTCATCCGCTTGTTGAAACATTGAAGACTCACATCTAAGTCACAGTTCATCTTTAAGGGGGAAGTGGTTTACTGGGAATCAAACCCAAGGCCTGGTGTATGCCAGGCAATACTGTATTACTGAGTTATATTCCCAGCCCACTGTTTCATTATTGGTAGGATTATTTTATGATGTATGATGCCAGTGAACACAAAATGTCACATTTGTGTCCAATATGACCTAGATATCTTTTTTTCTTTCAAGTCCAATTGTGAGACAGACAAGCCACATGTGCACACACACTGGAACTCAAGGGATTCAGGCATTGCTTAAATCTCTATCAGTAAGGTCCAACAAGAATAAACACTAGGGCAAATTTATGTTATGAAGGGTGTATGAGATGTGTGTGTTATGTATGATTTATTGTGAGAAATGACTCGCACAGTTGAGTCTGACTAAACCCCCAACCCACAGGACAAACAGAAGGAAAATGGTGAGCAGGTTGGAACTGCACAGACACAAGCTGAAGCTTGTTCTCTGCAGGCAGGCAGGTAAGAAGGAAAGAAGATAACGCAGTGAAGGCCCAGCAATTTTAGATCCAGCTGTTGTTTGGAGTCTGGGCTCCAGAAAGGTTTAAGCACCCTCTTTCAGAAGGCTTTTATCTGACTAAATCATGTGTTCAGATAATCTCTCATTTGCTTAAAAGGGACTGAGTAAGGTCTTTTAATTACATCTATACAGTTCTCCAGCATCATCTGAAGATTAGGGCTTGACTGATTAGCTGGGAGAAGGCTGTTTCTGTACTTCATGAGGGAAGTTGCCTTCCCAGTCTCCTACTCTCACACAAGAGACTTTCCTTTGTAACCCACCCTAACTGGAAATATAGCAGTGTTAGTAGCCATAGCATGTCTAAAGAAGGGGGTTATTGGCTCTGCTGGCTCAAAGCTCAGCATGTTTTTATATTCATATGTGAAGAAAGGCCCATGAATCAAACTCAGACTTTCCCATATTGGTATTCAAAATTCAGTGGAAGATACCCGAGTGTAGAGACAATGCATACATATTTGGTGACAAATTTGAAGAATCATTTTTGTACTGATTTATACAATTGCCTCAAAGGTATTTGGGGATACTAGTCTTTTAAAACTATGTTTTAAAATATTCTGAAAGTTCCTGTTATGCCATTAGTGAATTTAACATCAGGATTAATAAATAGATGTTTTTTGGAGATGGTCGGAACTAACCGTATGTTTACACAGAATAGGCACAATTTTACTCTTATTCTACAAACTACTCTGATCATACACACACCATTTCTTTGAACTCCTCTCTTTCCCAAATGGGTCAGGAGTAAATGGACTTAGATGGAACTTGTGGCTACAAAAGATACTGAGAATCAACAAATGGGATCATATCAGACGAAAAAGTTTCTGCATAGCAAAGAAAACAGTGAAGATAAAACCTAGAGAATGGGGAAACAATTTTGCCAGCTGTTCCTCAGACAGGGCTAACCTCTAGAATATATAAAGAACTCAAAAAAAAAAAATTAGACCCCAAAATAAAAGATCCAGTCAAGAAGGTGGATCACTGAAATGAATAGACACTTACCACAAGAAGACAAGTGGCCAATAAAAATGAAAAAGTATTCAACATCTCGGGGCATTAGAGAAATACAGATTAAAACAACTCTAAGATTCCATCTTCCCCTAGAAAAAGTGGCTATAGTCAGAAATAAAATAATGACAAATGCTGGCAAGGTTTTTTTGATGAAAGTGACAATTCTACATTGTTGGTGGGAATGCAAAGTGGTACAGCCACAATGGAAATCAGTATGAAGATTCCTAAAAAAACTAAAACTAGAAATTTCATTTGATCCAGCTATTCCTCTTCTGGGTATCTTTTTGAAAGAGTTAAATACATCGTATCACAGTGATACATGCATAACCGTGTTTAAACCAGCACAACTCATAATAGTGACATCTGGCAGCATGTATGTTTATTCAACAGATGAATGGATAAAGAAAATGTGATATCCATACACAATAGTATATACTACTCATTCATAAAAAAAGATAAATGAGTCATTTGTAGGAAGTGAATACACCTTGAGACCATAATTTGAAGCGATATAAATCAGATACACAGCTTAAATATCATGATTTATATGAGAAAACTAATAAAGAGCAAAATGGATGATACGTACTAGGGAACAGGGACATAAAGCTTTTTGCAAATGGGCAGTGGGCCAAGAGTGGAGGGAGGAAAAAATGTGGAGGGGGAAAAAAAAGAATTAAGATATTTTATGTGCATGTGCCATCTCCCCATGATGAGCATAATTGTTAAATACTGCAAACTTGCTAATAAAAATACAATTTTTAAAAGAAAAAATAATTAGAAACCTGGAAAATTCTTCCTTTTCCATTTCAGGAGTGGGGATTTACATAATGAAGTATTGGTAGATGTTTTATACAGCTCCATTATGCATAGACAAAATCATGCCACATTCTGGTGACACCCCTGCTAATACCCTTAAATGCCAATTCACTTCATACTAGGAAAATTTGTTCTTAAAATAGATCTAATAAAATCACATGCACTAAGGTATAAATGTCTTTATATAAAATCTGTGTGCTACTGTGGATATTTTTATTTTAACAACAAAAATTCATTAAAGTGACATCTAAATTGTTATATTTGTCATTGCTTGGAAAACACTAAAAAAAAAAATGCTCCTGCTGCAGCTGCTGCTAACAATGAACAGTGTTACAAAATTGTTCTTTTTATTGTTGTATTTGACATTATGAAAGATGTTCTCAGCATTTAAAAACATTTTCAAAATCATTTTTGTTTTCCTTACTGAACTCGGTATTATTTTTTGTTTAGTTTGTTTGTTTGCTGTTTTGTTGTTCTTAGCCCTCAGCTACTCCCTTTATTTTTTTCTTTTGTACCTATCGGGGTCTCTTCAAGCTTAGAATTATTATATTTTCCTAATTGAAATGATGCCCATCTTAAAAAACTAACAAGTGCTACTCACATGCGCAGAGGAAAGCATACCTGTACACAAGAATTATTGCCGTGTGTGCTCAAGTCATGCACTAATTTTGGACAGAATGCTTTAGTTTGTCATCATACTTTGTGCTGCCATTTCCATCTTTATATAAGCATAACAGAATACTCAAATGTTTATGACAAGGATTAAGTGAGTTAAGGTATGTAACCTTTTTGAATTGTGTATTATACAGTGAAAGCAAAATAAATCCTTGCTATATAAATTGTCATAATTTGTGAGATACACACTTCTATCCCTTAGGAAAAAAATATCCTTCTCCTATAGGAGCTGGTCACCAATTTTCAGAATGTGAATTTGGGAAAAGATTGTGTCATATCAGAGATCTGCCCCATTCTGTGAAAACACTGTAGGACTTCCTAATTTTCTCCTATAGGGCAAATGAAAGCTTCAAACAGATAACATGTGAGGGCTCAAGCATGGCAAGAATTAAATAGTCAGAGGTATGAGTGTGTATAACAGAGGGATATAGAAAAGGGCACGTTCGGGGAAAAGGGAGTAGTGATATAATGGCAGAAGCATGAAATTCATGAAGGGAGATAAGGTTGCAAATATTGGATTAGGATTTTTATCATTTATTAACATCTTGCTCTGAATCCTTTTTCATTTAGTTTATTGATAACATTTTAGGTATACATTATGAATCCTTTTTATAGCATGAATTTCTGCCTGGGAGTTTGCTGATTTCAAGTCAAAAATACATGTACATTATTGATAAAGCCAAATAGTTCTGTATTCCTTTTTTTAAAAATCTGAGCTTTCATACATTCTCTATATTTAAAGTCTTTGTGATAGATAATAGCTTTCTCAAATATAAATGAAATAGGAGTAGGAATATACTTCTGCTTTTTTATTTATTTATTTATTTTTTGGCCTGGGATTAGCCCTTTGTGATTAGGGAGATGTTTCAGCTTATGATCCGCTAGATTTGGAAATTTGTAGGATTATTTATTGAAAGTATTGTTTAGCATAGGGTAGAGCCCTTAACCCATTGTGTAAACTCTGCACTTAACCTCAGGATCATTGTACTCAATATGTGTTACTGGTCACAGAAGAATCTGATAATTAGACCAGTAGATAAAATAGACTAATCAGATATCAAAGTTGAACAAAGACGATAAAAACATTTTAAACACCCCAATTATAGTCAGTGAAATTGAAAATGTAATTAAAAATTTACCAACAAAGAAAAGCTCAGGCCCTGATGGATTCACTGCTGAATTTTGCAAGACATTTAGAGAAGAACTAGTGCCATTACTCTTCAAACTTTTCAATGAAATTGAAAGGGAAGCTATACTTCCCAATTCATTCCTGGAAGCAAGTATCACTTTGATTCCCAAACCAGGGAGAGATGCAACTAAAAAAGAGAACTATAGGCCAATCTCCTTAATGAATATAGATGCAAAAATCCTTAATAAGATACTAGCAAACAGAATACAGAGGATTATCAAGAAGATCATACATCCTGACCAAGTCGGATTTATTCCAGGGATGCAGGGTGGTTCAACATACGTAAGTCAATAAATGTAATACATTATATTAACAAAGTGAAGGACAAAAACCATACGATCCTCTCGATAGATGCAGAAAAATCATTTGACAAAGTTCAACACCCATTCATGATAAAAACCCTGCAAAAAATTGGAATAGAAGGTCTATATCTCAACTTAATAAAGACTATGGAAAACCAACAGCCAACATCATTTTAAATGGCCAAAAACTGACAACCTTCACGTTAAAATAAGGAACAAGACAAAGATGCCCACTATCACCACTCCTCTTCAATATAATTCTGGAAACATTAGCTACAGCAATTAGACAAGAGAAAGAAATTAAAGCAATAAGGATAGGAAAGGAAGACATTAAACTGTCATTATTTGCTGACAATATGATACTCTACATTGAAGACCCAAAAAAACTCCACCAAAAGACTTCTAGACTTAATTGACAGATTCAGTAGAGTAGCTGGATACAAGGTGAACAACCAAAAAATCAATAGCCTTCTTATACAGAAATAAACAGACTCACTGAGAGAGAAATCAGGGAAACAATTCCTTTCACAATAGCTTCCCCCAAAAATGAAGTATCTAGGAATCAATCTAACAAAAGAAGCAAAAGATTTCTACACTGAAAACTATAGCACTCTGAAAAAAGAAATTGAAGAGGATATAAGAAAATGGAAAGATATCCCCTACTCCTGGGTAGGAAGAATCAACATAGTGAAAATGGCCATACTACCAAAACTACTATACAGACTCAATGCAATGCCAATTGAAATTCCAACACTATATTTCACATAACTAGAAAAAAGAATCCAAAAGTTAATTTGGAACCATAAGAGACCTAGAATAGCAAAAGCCATCCTAGGCAACAGACACATGGCAGCAGGTATAACAATTCCCAATTTGAAACTATACTACGAAGCTACTGTAATAAAAACAGCATGGTACTGGCAAAGAAACAGGCCTGAGGATCAGTGAAACAGATCGGAAGATACAAAAACAAATCCAGATGTACTCAGCTACCTCATCTTTGACAAAGGAACTGACCATCCTCAGTGAAGGAAAGATAGCCTCTTTAATAAATGGCGTTGGAAAAACTGGATTTCAACCTGACACAGATTAAAACTGGACCCTTATCTTTCACCATGCACTAAATTAAAATGCAAGTGGATTAAAGATCTAAATATTAAAACAGAAACTTTAAACTTACTGAAAGGTAAGTTAGGCAGAACTCTGGAAGACATTGGCATAGGAAAAGACTTTATGAACAAATCCTCAGTAGCACAAGAACTAGCAGATAGAATCAACACCTGGGATCTCATCTTATTAAAAAGCTGTACTGCAAAAGAAACCATCAGCAGAACTAAGAGACAACCTACAATGTGGGAAAAACTTTTTACCAGTTGCTCCTCAGACAAAGGACTATTCTCTAGAATATATAAAGAACTCAAACAATCAGCACCCCCAAATATAAAGACCCAATTCAAAAATGGGCATTCAAAATCAACAGACATTTCTCAGACGAAGTAAAAGTAGCAAGTAAATATATGAAAAACTGTTCCACATCACTGATCATTCGAGAGATGCAGATGAAAACAACACTGAGATTCCACCTCACCCCACAAAGAATGGCTGCTATCAATAAATCACACAACAACACATGTTGGCATGGTTGTGGGGAGAAAGGAATCCTTCTCCATTGTTGGTGGGAGTGCAGACTGGTTCAACCACTATGGAAATCAATATGGAGATACCTCAAAGAGCTGGGACTGGAGGTTCCATTTGACCCAGCCATCCCTCTGCTGGGTATCTTTCCAAAAGAATTAAAATAATCATATCACAGATAAATATGTGCACCCATGTTTATAGTGGCAAAGTTTGTTATAGCTAAAACTTGGAAACATCCCATTTGCCCATCAGTTGGAAACTGGATAAAGAAGATGTGGTTTTTCTATAAAATGGAATATTACTCAGCCATAAGGAATGAGAAAATAGATTCATTTATAGGAAAATGGATACATATTGAAGATATACTCCTAAGTGAAATAAATAAGTCACACATGTGTAAATACCGAATAGTTTCTCTGGTGTGAATAAACTGTAATAATACATAAGATCCTAATAAGATTACTGATGTTGTGAAGTGGGAAGAAAGGGGCTAAAGGTGTAGGGAAGGTGGGATGGGTAGGGGGAACGGTAAGAAGGGAAAAGAAAAAAATGTGAGATAATGAAAAGAAGGAAATGCAGTGTTTGTAAATGGGGAGGGAAGGAGGGGTGAAGGGAGGGCAGGGACAATGGGAAAAAATGAGAACCAAGACCTGTCATATAGAGGTACAAGATCCCAACAATGAATATAACTGTACTGTATCCCTAAAATGTACCAATAAACTCAATTAAAGCTGAAAAAAAAAAAAAGAAAACCGTTTGGTCGTTTTGTGTAGGTGTTAGCTCAGACAAAGCAGGTACCACAACTAGGAGGCCTTCTGGTTTCATCACTCAGGTCAAAGTGGTTCTTTCTAAATGTGAGTATACTCACTGTGTCTTTCATGGATAAATTCTGGCTGGCCAAAATGTCCCCTGAAGTCGACAGCAGTTTTTAGGATGTGATTAGAATTGTCAGCCACATTAAAGTACATGCCCTTCACCCACGCCAATTTGTGCAGCTCAGTGAGGAGGTGAATGCAGAGCACAGGTGTTCTCTGCACACGCAAGTGAGAGATGCTCTCTAAGGTAGACCTCAAGCAGAGTTTTTGAGATGTGAGAGCTGTTCCGAAGATTTCTTTTGGAAAAAGTCACTACTAGCAGCACATTTCAGTGGCACAAAACTTGCTTAGTTGTGTGACATATTCGTCCTGCTCAACAAATTCATTTTGCCACTTCAGAGGAAAGAGAACCGCCCTCAAGTGAACAGATAAAGTGGCTACATTCAAGGCCAAACTGGAATTATGGGATGCCAAGTGAATATTGAGATTTTTGGCATGTTTCATATAATAGCAGAGATTTTTTAAAGAGTTGGAGCCAGAGCCTTTCTTTTCAAAGCTTGTACAGAATCACCTGCCTTAGCTTGCAAAAGAGTTTGAGCATTACTTCCATCTACAAAAGACTCCCAAACTGGGAAGGACTGGATTCATGACCCCCTTGTGAATAGGAGAGATGAAATGACTTCGTGCTAGAAGAAGATTAACAGTTTGAGATCACAATGATTGTGGCCTAACGGGTATGCTTGAGACAACTTCAGAACTCCATGTTCTGGATTAAACTCGAGGCAGACTATCCTGAGGTTTCCACAAAAGCACTGAAAAACCTGCTTCTGTTTCCACCGTGCTATCATTGTGAAGCAGGATTTTCTTCTGCAACAGCAACCAAAATGAGGTTACCGAGTAAACTGGACATAAGCAACACCCCGCTATGTCACTGTCGCCCACCACCCCCAGATGGAGCCCTCTAGCTACATGAAAGTGAGCTCGGGGCTCCCAATCGTTCTGCATTATGGTGAATTATATTTATTTTATATATCACTATGTAATAATATAGAAATCAAGTAGACAGTGAAAATTATATGCCTGAAACACCCCCAAAGTACTCCCACCACCATCTCCCTGCCACCCTGTAGAAAAATCATCTTTTCCAAAAGCAGTCCCTGGTGCCAAAACCATGAGGGATGACTGTGGTGTGTTGTCTTTCTTGGGTACAAAATGTAAGAATTTTATATGATTTTATTTTCATTCATGTGGTAAATATGTTTTATTATATACTATATATTATGTTATTATATACTTTTATCATGTTATTTATATAATTTTATTATATAATTATTATATGAATGTTTTATTTTATAATTAGGTTTTGTATAATTTACTATTTTTCTTACAATCTCCTAAATTCTTTGCATTTTACAAAGAGAAACACAAGTAGTAGCATAATATTTTTGTCTTGACATTTTACTTCCTTTAGCAGGAATAAAATTGTATTACAGAGATAGTGTTGAAATGTTTTTCATTATTGTACTTACTGCTACATTTAAAAATATAGTGCTCTTTTGAGAGGAATTTAAATTGATTCTTATTTTAAGAAACTATATAAAATTATTTAGGTGAATTATTTTGGGGTCTTATATATGTATACATGTGGAAAGTTACTTTTTATTCTAGAAGTGAGTTGAATGTAGATTACAGACTAAAATGCCATTTCTAAATAAAAATATTATATTTTTGAACTATAAATTTATAAATTGTACCCACCAGATATGATGCAGCACCTCTCTCTGGTCAAAATCAGGACCACACTGTGCTCACAATGGACTCTAATTTGCAGGCCCAAAACAAGACCCATGTAAGCAAGGGTTTATGTGTCAGCATCTGAATGCCAGGGAGCCAATCACAGCTGTATTCACTGACAACCTTCAATGTACCAGGCCCTGTTCTAAGAACTTTATTCATTCACTTAATCATCAAAATACCCCAAGGAGATAGATACTACATTAATCCCATCCTGTGGATGAGGACACTTGGGCCCAAAGAAGCTAAAGTGACTTGAGCAAGTCGCAGCTGATATTTGACACCTTCACTGCTGCCCTCTACTGCTACCCCAGCATCTTTGTGAGCAAAATAAAGACAGGTTGATCCCCCAACACAGTATCCTATTTTTGACAGTTCGAACACCTTGTCTTCATCATACAGGTTAAGGCTGTTGAGTCACTTTACAGGAGGACTCTCCTGAGTGGAAAGATGTTGTCTCAGAGAGCTCCTGCACCTGGAAGGGAGATTTCATTGGCAGAGACCCCCTATCCAGCATGTAGGATTCTGCCTGGCATCAAATGGAACAGGGACAGAGTCAGACAGAGTACCAGATTTTTTGGTGCATGATGGTATGACCCTGTTTGTGTCAATCTCCAAGTTCTTACTATTTTAACCTCTTCTATGATATCCCACCTAAGGGACATCATTGCTTTCTGCAACTTCTACCTTTCTGATACTGCAGAACTTCCAAGTCCTTTCAGTCTCCTAGTGAACAGTTCTTTATATTACATTCTTGCTCTAAATACACTTGTGTGATATTTGTCCCCTGCTTGGGCTGCCCCTCTCTTTTAACTGTTCCTTTCTCCACCTCCAAAGTTCATCATCATTAAAGACCTGGCTCAAGTCTCCAATATTTCTGCCCATTCCAAACACAGCTCTTAGCTCTCCTGAATTCCTGCAATAGACTGTGTTTGTTGCTCAAGCTTGAGCTTGATCATCCATTCCAAGGGATTGGCAAATTATGAGGGCCAAGGTTAGCACTCAGCTTGCTTTTGCAAGTAAAGTTTTATTGGAAATCAGCTACATCCACTTATGATGGCTGCTTTCATGCTGCCCCAGAAGAGTTGAGAAGTCAGCAGGGGCACAATATGGCCCATGTGCCGACTTATCACCCAGTCTCCTCCGTACCTTCTGACACCTGGATGTTGTCCTGCATGAATCTCACTGCACTGGATCTGAGCCTGCAGACTGTTCAGCATGTAACCACTCTGTCCAAGTCCTGCACTAGGAAACATGATTCTACTCTAGAATGGCTCATTGTAGCAGCCGACCGTCTCCACAATATTCCTAGCCTGCTCTTCAATGCTGCCTGACAAGGCTCAAGAGATATGACAAGCAGAATGGCTGTTTGTTTAGCTACCATAAACCTGATAAATGACCCCAGAACTGCCTTTGTTGGAGCATTCAACTAATCAACTAATCTGGTATCACAACTATAAATAAGAGTCTCTTATAGTCAGGAGCATCTCTTAAGGACCAAAGAATTATTCCCTTGAAGTATAACCATAAAGGACAGAGCCTCTGTCTCCCCATCTCCATGTAAGGACAGATCTTTCACTTACATCCCTGCCAATAATTGAGAGATGCAAGAGCCATTGTGTCTATGTTGCCCAACTCTTGGTATTATGTGACTTCTCTGTCTTCCACTGAGCTCTGTTCTCTCTCACTGTTCCTTCAAAACACCTGCACATATCAAAATGGATCTCAGCCCTTTTCTTTATTGTCAGCATTATCTGGATAAAGATTTGTTCTCATCACTTTAATATGCAATGGAATTTATCTCTGGCACTCAGCAAATGATCAATCCTGATTATATTAACTCGCCATCAGGCCTCGATCTCTGTCAATATACAAGAGAGGAAGCAAATGAAGACCAAAATTATATTCTGATGTATAATGAAATAAATGCAATGCAGTCTCCACCCACTGTCCAGCAAGCTGCCCATTGGCCAGGTTGTTCCTGCCTGGTCTCATTACAGCCAAAGTCCTGTCATAGCACAGAGTGTACTCTGCGGAACCTACAAAACCATGAGTGCAGAGTGGGAAGTTTCCTGCTTGCCACTGATCCAGCAGCCCTCATGCTGAACAGCTGCCTCTCTGGAGAGAAAACTCTTGCAAAGTCACAACCTGGGAGGAAGATGGTCATCTTTGTGGTTTGTCGCCTCACAGAGAGGAGGCTGCACATGCATGGAGCCAATCTTTCAGGATGCAACCACAATTTGCATGTTTTATTGCTTTGCAATTTATGCTGCTCTCCCTCTTGCCTAAATGTGATGTCTGTATCCCCATAGTTACTGAAATGAGTGGGATGCTTTCACTCAGGATTTCCATTCTAGAAATCTCTCTTTTTTTAAAATATCAGTGAGAATTCATAACAACTGATCTACAAGTATATTCACGGAAGCATCATTCAAAATTGCAAATAAACTTGAGTGCATTGCTGGAACTCAATGCCTGGATTTGAATCCTGGTTCTGCTACTTTCTAATGGAGCAAGTTGCTTAAGCTCCCTGTGCCTCATATAAAGTAGGATACAAATATAAATTCTACCTCATTTGGGTGTTGTAAGGATTAAGGAGCTAATATATTGGAGGGGTTAAAAACATTGTCGTTATATGTAAATGCATGCTTAATTAATATTTACCTGCCATTGTTATTATCATATATTATTTTAATTTATACATATCAACATTTGCAGAATGAGTTGTTCATTATGAAAACAAAAAAGAAGGATGTCAGACACTTAACCACTAGTATAAAAGCAATGATTATAAAAGTAAGATGGAGTCAGGCATGGTAATACATGCCTATAATCTCAACACTCTAGGAGTTTAGAGCAGAAGAATGGCAAGTTCAAGCCCAACCTGGGCAGTTTAGCAAGACCCTACCTCAAAATTAAAAAAAAAAAATTGAGAGGGTGGGGGTGTAGCTCAGTACAGACTTCCTGGCTTCAATCCTCAGTATAAGAAGGAAAAATTAGCAGCCTGTAGGCTGCAGGTTGGACATCCTGACAGTGAGATCTGTAGAAGAGATCACTACCTTTTAGGAAGACCAAAATCACAGCCCTTCCTCTCCATAGTACTACACATGACTGCTAAGTCAGAAGCGTTCTCATTGTCTCCTGCAACCAAGTGAGACTATGAGGGTGGTGCTGGCAAATAAAATACAAGCAGATATAAGTGAGACTATGAGTGTGGTGCTGGCAAATAAAATACGAGCAGATATCTTGTGCATAACTTGCAAGTCAATGATAGCTTTCATCTTCCACTATGAAGAACCAGGAAACACTGAGGCCTTGGGGCATGGCAGAGCCATAAACTGAAAGAAATCTGGGTCCCTAAGGCTCCACAGAGCGGAATGCTACCTGATAGACCTGAGCACCTGCAATGGAGAGGAACAGTAACTCAGCTTTGATGGTGTCAATGCTGCAGAGGTTGAGGGTCGTGACTTAACCCTCAACAAAAATGTAAGAAAAGTTTCTCACAGATCAGCTGTGACCTCTGAAGGATAACACCATACTGGTGTTTATCACATCAATTACTGGTAACCAATTAATACAACAGCATAGATTCCTGTCACAGTTTGGACACCTGTGGTCCTGCCCCTATGAAAAAGTCAAAACAAATGGCTCTTAAGGTAAAATGCTTTTGTTAGCAAAGAGGAAACAGAGACAATAAAGAGTGAAGAGTTCTTAAGCCAATATAAGGGATTTCCATGGACCGCCCACTTCTAAAGGAATATTATTAAGTGGATGATATGTATCTTTCAGTGACAATTCTTTTGGCCTCCTAGAGGCACCATCAGCCTTTAACAATAGGACATTTTGATGAACTTGTTCCAATTTTCATTTATATTTGTTTTCCATTTATATTCATTCTAAATAAAAAAACATGAAGATTGTTTAAATAAGAGAGGAAAATTCACTATGTAAGCTTGACAGCTACACTACCCTCTAATCGGGAGGCGTTTAGGCTTGCAGGTGGCAGGGAGACACCTGGCCTTTGCCCCAGGCCTGCCATCAGCTCAGTTTGTACACGAATAGAAATCATTGCATCCCCCAGAGATTCCTCTCTGTCAAACCCTCTGTCAAGGCTGCAGCATGTGGTAACCCAGTAGTGCAACTTTTTATTGGACAACAACATTTATGGAAATTACAGGCATGGAACCCACAAGCTCTGGACTTCACACTAATTCCAATGTCTTCTTTTCATTAATTCCTTATTAGAATTAAAAAACCCTTTCAATTCAACAAAGTTCAATCCATGTAAGTCTACATAGTTTGAATTTAAGGGCATTATCACTGGAGAATTTAAGTATAGGCTGGTTTCAGACCTACTGTGCACACTCAGAAATGATTTTCTATGGTTGAATGGATAAATCAACTGTGGTACCTCTGTTGAACAGACCATTCAGAAATAAAAAGTGAAAATGATGGATACCCGTGACCACATAAATCTCAAATGCATTATGCTGAGTGAAAGAAGGCAACTTCTGGAAGCTATCCAATATATGATTCCATTTTTGTGTCATTCTGGAAATATCCAAACTTGAGGGGTGGTGAACAGAGATAAGAGCTAGGGAGCACCTGACTACAAATTTCTGAAAAGAGGAATAGGAGGTGCAGAAATAAAGCTGTTCTGTGTCCTCACTGTGGTGGTGGTTTCATGATTCTAGGCATCTATTAAAAATTTTGAGCTATAGACAAAAAAACCCAGTAAATTTTAGTAAAAACATTTAAAAGTAACTTTTAACAACGCAACCTCATCTATCAGACCTTTTTTGTCTTCCATGAAGCTAAATTTGCTCTCAATCTCCATGTCCTGGTGAGACTGGTGTCTTACTTACATTTTGGTAATGTAGCCCACTATTGTCAAACACACCAACTAGAGGATGACAAATGTGGTGATGTCTTTGTGGGTGTTCCCTGGATAATCTGCTTTGGGGAATCTGTAGCAGTTTAAAAGGGTGGGAGTTGAAAATGTATAACCTCAGTTGCCTTCAGCATCTCCTGCAATCCTGTGGGCTGTCCATTGTTGGCCATCCCTATTGAAAAACCCCACAAGCTTAAACCTGTTTGCTGCCTGAAGTAATTTCTCAGAATACAAGGATAGTGCCCACATAAATCTCCCAAGCCTAAACTCTCCTCTAGAAATTGATTCTAACTCTAGAATGCATCTCCCCAAAGATTTCAACCACTCCTTATGTTAACATTTGCTTCCAAACTCTATTACCTTTCCTTATCTTTTTCTTTGAAATGGAGACTACTGTGTTCCTTCTAGATGTGCTTACATTCTGAACTTCAGGCTCCATGAGCCTGACAAAAAGCTATGAATATGTGTACCCAGCTAAGGTAAAAGGGGGACAGGATGGGCTCAGGTCATAGAAGGCCCTGTTACCACAGTGTGGAAGCGGGTTCACACTGAAACAGAACATGTCCATCTGCCGTGAATCTTGCCCCATCTCTTTCAGTTTGACAGGCAGGCAGATGAGACCCCCAATGAAGGGTGCCTTAGAAATTATTACTCTTCAGTAGGGCATGATTCAGCATGTGCCTTAGCTGGCTTAGGCTGACAGTGGAGCTGGAGGATCTCCTGCACCATATGGAGATGTGGTTCCCACTGAAACCGAAGGTGGTAGCTAGGAACAGTCATTCAAGACTGGCAGGATGGCAGAGAATTGGGAGTCAATGATCTCACACTCGTCTTAGTCCAAATCCTGAAGGACAGTAGAATTCCAAGAGGCTCAGACTTACACTTGTCACTGATCTCAGACCCCGTTCTTTCAGCTGACTGATAGTTGGACAATGGGACAGGTGCATCAGTTTTGATTTTGAAAACAGCCAGTTAGTGACTGAGCTTGTCTCCAAGGAGCTCTTTAGGCACTTGGAGAGATGGGGAGCTGTGAATGCTGGGGAAAGTTGGTGGTGGGTGCCATTGGCAGCCATGTCCCAGGCCTCCTGGTAGGGGAGGTCAGACCCAAAGTTTTCCTGATGATGGTCAATCCTAGAAGCTCCATAGTAAATGGACATTCAAGCAAGTCCAAGGTTAGGTAGAGTCCTTTCTCCATTAGTTATTCTGCTATGGGTCTGGGCCAAGTGAATGAAACCTCAAATGCTCTCTCGGCTCTTCAGTCAAGCAGAATACGATGCATACTTCTTAGGTGTTATGAGCATGAATCAATCAGGGTTGAGCTCTTTTATTCTCTGTTTTTCTAGTGATGAAGCATTTTATTCAAAGCCTCACTTCCAGCTTTAAATATCATTCATTATGATATTTTTGTTCTAGAGATTGAACCTAGGGCCTTGTGCGTGTTAAACATACTCTCTAACATCGAGCTACACCCTTGGCTACTCATTTTGTTATTCAAAAGCTAAGAAAAGGTTCAGACCTGAAGGAATTAGCCAAGTGTTTTCTTTGAATTTAGAAATTATATATGGGAATGTAAATTTTTTAAAAAGAAATATTGGTGACTATTCTGGAGCCACAGAAGTGATGATGGCATTACCCAAACACGTATAAAGAATGGGGAATAGGTTTAGTGGATGATGGAAGATCTTGAAGCTGGGTGCACCAGTCAAGAAGCAACATGGCAGTTTTATTTTAAAATTAAAATTTTCAATGGTGTGCCTTTAATCTAGCTTATATTAGTCTTCGATAAATTTTTGTTTGATGAAAAGAGAATAAATAAATTTGGTCTTGGGGAACAAGCACACAGATGTTCTGAAACCAATTACAAGATGAGTGACTGACACTTGGATATGGGTATTATATGGGTATTTTGAATAATTAATAAACATTCACTTAAATTTTCTTTATAGTAATGTCTGGTAAATTCTATCCTGCACAGCCCATCCAAACTTATAACCATAATAAATTTGAAGATTGCTTCTTATATTTTGTTTGAAAAAGAGTTATATCAGCTATTTCTTTCATTCTTTTTTCCCCCGAGTAGAGGGGATCAAACTCAGGACTTTGAGCTTTCCAGGCAGGTGCAGTGCCACTAAACTAAATCCCTGACCCTGTCAGCTATCTCGTTATTCATACGTCTTCAAAGGAATTAAAGACCATGAGAGAACATGTAGTATAGCAGCATAATGTTTTTGAAAGATTTGTTATTTCTGTTCTGTGTCAGTTTGAATTCTAAGCTTCAGTTTTCTCCTCTATAAGCTGGACTTAATAATTATTTCTAAGGAGAATTAAGGGTAAAATACAGTAACACAAAATTTATGGGCCTATTTTTATTTTGATGGTAGTAAAGACAGATACACTGAAATAATTTAATGGAATATCTACTGAAAGGTGAACTAGTGAAACAGCATTTTGAAATTTGTACATTTACGGGAAATTTAAATCTGAACTCTTCATGAAGAAATGTGGTATGCAAATTATTGTACAGTTGTATTCTGACCAGCATTATAGTGATTATTTTTATTATTTCCTGCCACCTGGTGGTTTTTGCAAGTCACTACAACCTGTAACTGGCTTGCTTTATTTTAAATTTCCTTACTAGTACATGTTTGTGATACATAATGAATACATTCATTGTGGTGAGTTGGTACCTATACATATCACATCTTAATCCTTTTGTTTCCCCTTTTCCTTCTCTTCTTCCTTTCATCCTCCATCTCTTGAGGCCCTTTTTCCATTTGCAAAAGATCTACCTCCTTATTTCCTACTGCCTTTTATTTTGCTATATATTTATATTGTGGGTTTCTTATATACGAGAAGCCATGTGATATTTAAGTTTGTATGTCTTATTTATTTCACCTAACATTGTGTATTCAAGATGCATCCATTTTTCTCTACCACCGACTCAAGTTTATCCTTCTTTATGGCAGAGCTGTGTTTCACTGTGTATAAACATTGTATTTTCTTTATCCGTCTGTTGAAGGCTGCTTCCAAGATTTTGTTATCATAAATTGTGCTGCTTTAAATAGGGGTGCTTGTATCACTGGAATGTGATATCTTTAACTCTTTTGGGATGATACATAGGAGGAGAATAGTTGAAGCAAATTTTATTAAGCCAAACCTTCAATTATTATTTAGACATTTAGTCTTGGATACTGTAGATAATGTAGTTGGAGATATAGTTTTTTATCCTATATGTAAAATGTTTATTGATGGGAGCTTTGAAACCAGAGGAAACATTCTTTTCTATAGAAATGCAAGGATTTCCAGAAGTGCTGCCTTTTTCATTGCACTCATAATCGAAACACTCAGAGTGAAGTATGGCCAAATATATATTTATGTTTAAGAAAGACAATTTGGGCCTGAGGTGTGGCTCAGTGGTTGAGCATATGCTTAGCAACTTCAGGCCCTAGGTTCTGTCCCCAGCACCAAAGTAAGATGTATTAATCCTTATGCTGTTTGTCTATTGACTTTAGCACTATAAAGCTATCTACCTAGCAAAATTAACAAGACAGGTAATGCCACTACTTTAGACAGAAAGGTCACTATCTGGTCATTCTTGTATAGTAGGTAGTTTGAAGAGAG
This sequence comes from Fukomys damarensis, assembly GCF_012274545.1. Lineage (NCBI taxonomy): Eukaryota > Metazoa > Chordata > Mammalia > Rodentia > Bathyergidae > Fukomys > Fukomys damarensis. The sequence goes on from NW_022900926.1 coordinate 46,381,507, forward strand.
TATGTGAAGCTGATGATTTGGAAATGTGGAAGTGATGGCTTCATAGAATGTTTGATTCAAAAGGAATATCATAGGGGTGTGAACTTCATTTTGGAAAGGAGAGAATATTAAAATACTATTGATAATAGTAATGAAAAATATTAAAAGCACACATGGCATCTTTACAATTATATCTGGCTTTCAGACATATTTCTCTGATTTGATAAATAAACTTTTAGGGAGCTGTTAGACTTCTGCAATAGATGGCACTGATGGTTTTCCTCTTCCTTTCAACATTTTATAGTTTACTATACATTAAGAATTTTGACCTGAAAAATAATTTGCATGCTATTAAATCCATCCTTTTAGTATTGCTTTGATCTATATTCTGAAGCTTTAAGGAATACACAACAGTGGACACTACAAGAAAAGAAAAAAAAAGGTTTATTTTGCTTTCTGGTTCTGGGAGTCCCACAGCAGGGCACTGGCACCTGCTTGGCCTCTGGTGAGAGTCTTCTTTTGTTTTCATCAGAGTAGGCGAGTGGAAGAAAAGTGGGTACATGAGGACATCACATGGTAAGAGAGAAAGCAAGTGAAGGCCGTTGAAGTTGAATTTGTCTGTTTTTTATTTCTTGTGTGTATTACTGCGCATTGCACCCAAGGCTTTTGCACTTAGTTACACTCCCATTTATTTAATTTTTTTTCTTTTGAGACAGGATCTTGTTAAACTTCTAAGTTTCTCTGGCTGTGTTTGAGCTTGTGATTCTCCTGCCTCAGCTTCCGAGACTGCTGGGATTATATGTGCCCTACTGAAATCACTTTATAACCACTTTCTTGGTAACCAGTCAAGGACTTCAAGAATAAGAATTCTCTCATTCCAGCATCGTTAATCTATTTCCTCTGCCATAGTAATATGATCACTTTCTAAAGTCCCCATCTCCCAACACTGCTGCATGGAGGAATTATGCCTAAATAGGAGTTTTGGTGGGAACGAATAATATCCAAACCATAACAAATATACAGTTCCATGGTTTTTACTGTATTCCCAAAGTTGTGCAACCATCACCATTATTTGATTTTAGGACATTTTTATCACCTTAAAAAGGAAACTTCATACTCTTTAGCTTTTCCCCAGCTCCTAGAAACCACTCATCTGCTTTCTGTGTCTATGGCTTGGCTTATTCTACATACTTTGTATAAGTGGAATGATATGGTCTTTTGCAGCTGGCTTCTTTCTCTTAGTATAATGTTTCAATGTTCACCTGTGTCACACAGCACTTTGTTTCCTTTTGTTGTCAAATAACATTGTATTTGTGAATACTGATTTCATCTTTCCAGTAATCATTTGATGGACATTTGTACTGCTTTTCACTTTTCGGCTATTATGAATATTGTTGTTTTGAATATCTGTGTTCAAGTTTTGGCATATACATATGCTTTTCATTTTTTTTTGTTACATACTTATGAGTGAAATTGCTGGGGCACAGGAAAACTGTTTAACACACTGGGGGCCTAATAAACTTTTCTACAGCAACTGAAGCATTTTATATTCCTCTCATCAGTAAACAAGGGCTCCAGGTGTTCCACGTCCTCACCAACACTGGTTATAGATGCCTTTTTATTTTCGCCATCCTGTTTGATGTGAAGTGGAATCTCGCTACAGTTTTCATTTTCATTTCCCTCATGATTAATGATGAATGTTTTTAAAGAAATTTACTAATGGCCCGGGGATTTAGCTCAGTGGTTTGGTGGCCTGCCTTGCAAGAGCAAAGGACCTGAGTTCAATCCCCAGTATCAAAAGGAAAAAAAGAAAAAGAAAAAGAAAGAAATTTACTGGCCATTGCTTTAACTTCAAATATTTCACCCATGTCTTTAAATAGATTTTTTTTTCTTGGTAGTGGGAATCAAACTTAGAATCCTGCACTTGCCAGGCAGGCACTGAATCACTGAGCTTCATCTCCTGCCCTTAGATTTTGGTTTTTAAAGCAGTTTGATAGTCACAGAAACATCAAGGACAGGGGCACAGAATTCTAAAATTCTCCAGCAGCCTTCCCAACTACCAATATGTCCACCCCAATTCCACATTTGTCTCTGTTAAGGAGACTATATGGATGCATCTTTATTATCTAAATTCTACAGTTTACTGTGGGGTTCAACTTTGGTGATGCAGATTCTGCAGGCCTGAAGAAGTGCATAATGACAGGTATTCAGCATTCTAACTTCTACAGACTGTTTTTACTGGCTACAGACAGTCCGTCCTGGTGGCAGATGACTATACATCCTCTGTGCTCTGCATGTTTATTTCTCACTTCCCCAAACTCCTGGCAACTGATCTTCATCTCCTGCCCTTAGATTTTGGTTTTTAAAGCAGTTTGATAGTCACAGAAACATCAAGGACAGGGGCACAGAATTCTAAAATTCTCCAGCAGCCTTCCCAACTACCAATATGTCCACCCCAATTCCACATTTGTCTCTGTTAAGGAGACTATATGGATGCATCTTTATTATCTAAATTCTACAGTTTACTGTGGGGTTCAACTTTGGTGATGCAGATTCTGCAGGCCTGAAGAAGTGCATAATGACAGGTATTCAGCATTCTAACTTCTACAGACTGTTTTTACTGGCTACAGACAGTCCGTCCTGGTGGCAGATGACTATACATCCTCTGTGCTCTGCATGTTTATTTCTCACTTCCCCAAACTCCTGGCAACTGCTGATTTCTTTTTTTACTGTCTCCAAAGTTTTTCCATTTCCAAAATGTTATGTACTTGGAATCATACAAAATCTAGCCTTTTCAAGTTGGCTTATTTCATTTAGTAATATGCATGCAACTTCTCTCTGAATCTTCTCATGGTTTCATAGCTTATTTCTCTTTAGTGTTGAATAACATTATATTCACTTATCCACTTATTCACTTATACCTGCTAGACTACATCTTGTTTGCTTCCAACTTATTGAAAGTATGAATAAAGCTACTATAAATAGCCTATGCAGGTTTTTATGTCAATATGATTTTTAAGCTCATCTGAGTAAATACCAAGGAGCACTATTGCTACGTTACATGGTGAGGATCTTTCTTGTTTTGTAAGAAACTGTCAAACTATCTGTCAAAATGGCTGTGTGTTTTGCTTTCCTCTCAGCAGTGAATTAGAATTCTTTCTTTGCCTCCCTTCTCCTCCCTCTTTTCTTTCCCTTCCTTCCTCTTCCCTCTTCTCCCCTCCTTTCCCTCTTCCCTTTTTTCTTCTTTTTGCTTCCCTTCTCTCCCTGGTAAGGTCTCACTGTGTAGTCCAGGCTGGTTTCAAACTTGAATCCTCCTATCTTGGACTCTTGAGTGATGAGATTATAAGTGTGTGCTACTATGCCTACCTAATTTGTCTTTTTATTGTTGAATTTAAAAGTTTTATGTGTATAATCTAGAAACAATTCCCTTATAATGTTGATTGCTGTGTTCCTTCAATTTCTTTTGAACTTGGATGTCTCATTTACATTTCTTGCGGCTACATGGGAGAAGCATTCTCTTGTTCTAAATGCCATGGAATATTGGGGAGCTTGGAAATTAATGATATTCCTCCAGTTCCATCTGCAAAGAAATATACCTATAGTTCTTTCTACTCTCGGAATCTACCTCCTTAGAGGCAAAGGTGGGAAAGACTGTCTCTCATATCAGTATGCTTTTTTTAAATTGAGTTTATTGGTACATTTTAGGCATACAGTACGGTTACATTCATTGTTGGGATCTTGCACCTCTACATGACAAGACTTGGTTCTCATTTTTCCCCTTGGCCCTGCCCTCCCTTCACCCCCTTCTCCTCTCCCCATTTACAAACACTTCATTTCCATCTTTTCATTTTCTCACATTTTTTCTTTTCCCTTATTACCCTTCCCCTACCCATCCTACTTTGCCTGCAACTTTAGCCTTTTTCTTCCCATTTCACAGTGTCAGTTATCTCATTAGGATCTTATGTACTATTACAGTTTATTCACACCAGAGAAACTATTTGGTATTTACACATGTGTGACTTATTTATTTCACTTAGGAGTATATCCTCAATATGAATCCATTTTCCTATGAATGAATCTAATTTTTCATTCTTTATGGCTGAGTAATATTCCATTATGCTTTTTATAATATTTAGTTTTGACTAAGTTGTTCAGGCTCTTGAGGTTTAATATTTAGAAATTAGTCTTAAAAATTGAACTTTTTTCTCATATTATTGTCTCTGAGGTCAGCTTTAAAATCTACTTTAACTTGGGAATAGTAGCATACACCTGTAATTCCAGCACTCTGAGAAGTTGAGGCAGGAGGAAACCAAGTTTAAGCTGAGCCTGGCAACATAGTGACTTAGTGACCAAATACAGATATAGCTCAGTGTAAAGGCCCAGGGTTCAATCCTTAGGGGGAAAAAATTCAAAGGCTACTGGCCTTCCTGATGCATCTGTTTGAGTTTGGGGGCAGAAGCCGAGATATAAAGGTATTATACCACAAAATACTACCCTAATATATCAGATAAGGTCTCCTGAGAGCAAGATTGAGTCTGAAAAGATACAAGTTGCAGGGACGGTGATACCCAGTGACAGAAAGTAACTCATGCATCATCCTGAAGACTGAACAGAAACTATGAATTGTATTCTGGTTCCACTGTCATGGGTTCTCTACGTGTTCTGGGACATAAATTGTTACAAATGCAAATGGCAGTAGTTAAAGCAGAAAGGAGAATCTAGTTTAGTGACACTGTGGTATTAAATGGGATCCCAGGACCAAAAAGAAAGTAGACTTCAGGAACAAACCTAATGTAAATTTGTTCTTCACCTTTATTGTTTATAAAACTATTGAAAACTTCCAGCTTTTGCAGTTCCCAGTAGCATTCAAAGACAGTCTGACCTGGTGGCAGATGACTGTAATTCCAGCACTGAGGAGGCTGAAGCAGGAGGATCACAAGTTGGAGGCCAACAGGGCTATATAGTGAGGCTGTGTCTCTAATACACTGTGTGAGTGGGGTAGACTGACCTTTCTTTCTAAATTACACCTGCAAAATTCACAGAACAGTATACTCAGTATCCCAACATACAATTAATGCAGTATGGCCAATGGAGGGGCGAGGTTCCCACTGTAAAGCCATAAAACCTTTCTGTGGCTGCCAGGAAGATGGCATGATGGTAAAGGGAAATTTTTGAAAGGAAAGCAGTATGCTGGGCAGACAAGTCTGTTAGGTGCTCTCACTGTCTTTCTACACTGTATGTAGTTGAAGCCAACACTTTTTACACCAGCCTACAGATACAACTTCTTTCAAAGTCACGATTTAATCTCTTCCATAATTGTGTCCATCTCTGTGACTTTCCTTCCATTTTGAATCTAGCAGCACCAACCTACTTTCTCTTCTAGAATATAACACATTTTTCAATGTCTAAGAGGCTTTGTACATATTTAGTTTTTCTGCAAGATCTCTCCCATCATAATCTGCCTGGTGACATCTGTTATCTTTTAGGGCTGGCTCAGTGTTATTTCTAGAAGCATTTTTCCCAAATGGAGCTTATTGCTCTTCACATTTTTCTGGGGCTCTATCACATTAGGTTATAGCTGTCAAACGTGTCCCCTTTGTCTACCAATTTGGATATTTTGAAAGTGAACTATATTTTGATCTATAGTTCAGTGGTGGCACATCTGTGGCTGAAACACCACAGAAGCTCAAAAAAATTCTCACTAATTCTTTTACTATTTTTCTCCCAAGCCTAAGTCATCTCTATACCCAGCTCCTAAGACTATCAGCAAATGAAGTGGTTCATTTGTATCCTCAATCTTTGTCTTCTATTTTTAAATTAAAATTTGACTATGTAAATGTAATTTCATTTGTTACCTCTCCCTTATATTAAAATAAAATAAAAACACCTCTCATATACATCTTAATGAAAAAACATAACTTTCCAATATCCATCCACCATTAAAACAGTAGAAGTGAATATAACCAAAACCAAGTTAAAGAATCCTCGAAATATTGAAATTTGGGGCTGAGCATTGGTGTCTGAGTAATGGAGATATAATTTTGGTTCTCCCTTTGTAGTTTTTAATTGCTGTTTCTCAATGTCAATCGTAAAACAGGCAATTGGCACATCTGTCTGCTTTTCCTCTCACCCCATTTCATTTCTTCCCTCCCCCTTCCCTCCTTGCACAACAAAATATGGGTCAGGAGGCTCAGGAGAACACAAAAAGCACACTGTTTCCTCTTCCTTCTCTCTCTCTTCATGTTGGGTCTTAGATCTTAGCCTGCCCCTCCTCCTCACTTTCATCTCTATCTGAAGGACATTCCCAGGTTTGGCCATCATACTTGATTTTACTGCAATTTGTAAATTTATGATCAGGGAAGGTATCCTTTTAAACACATGGATATTTAAAAAGAAACTTCACTGTTAATCATTATGAATATAAATTAATGGTTCCAATTTTCCAGATTTCTAAGCTATTTAGAGTAAGATTAAATAATTTTCGCTGCATTCAGACAAAAAAAAACCGCACTCATTCTTATTCAGTGGATTTGCCTAATAAAATCTGTTTACCTTTTACACTCTTATATATGTCCGGAAAAACAAATTCAATAAAAATTTATATATTCTTATTAAGCATTCCCATGCGAGAGTGAATTAAGAGGGGAAGCTCTGACCAGTGATTCGAATAGCTTTCTGAAACTCTAAACGAATAACCAATGCCAGTAACATCATCAGTCATAGAATGTCAGAGATAAAGAATAGAAAAGGATTTAAAAAGGGAGCCACTTTTTAAAACAAAAAAGGTACAGGAAATGTCATTGTAAATGATACTGAAAGAGAACAAATCCTGGTACAGTGTGGAGCGCTGCAAACCCTTGACCTCCTCCCAGCACCCCCCCCAGCCGATTTTGGGAAGGCTCCACCTCCAGGAACAATTTCACGGGGCTCAGTCACCCGGGTCCCCCGCCCTGTCCTCTCTTCCGCTTGCCCACAGCTAGCCTGCCCCACTCGGTTGTCTCGCCGCCGCCCCGCCCCCGAATTCTCATCTCTGATTGGTTTTTTTTATGGAACCGCCCTTCCGCCCGAACCAATGTGGAGGCCGCTCGAGTGCTCCGCCCTCTCTGCGGGCAGCGTGGGGTTGAGCTCCGCGTTAACTAGACGGCGCTCGGGGATGGCGGCTCCAGCGGTGACTGCGGGCCGGCTGCTGAGGCTCCGTGCTGCCGGAGCAGAGGGGCACTGTCGTCGGCTTCGCTGTGCGGGTCTGGGGCGGGGCTTTCTGCTTCCTGCCTCCGCTGATGAGAATGCTGCTCAGACGCGGCACGTGGCTCACTTCACTTTCCAGCCGGACCGGGAGTCCCAGGAGCACGGTGAGCCGGGGGGCTGGCTGTCCAGTCCTGGTGCAGCCCGTACTCCCGGGCGCAGTCCCACTCTGCTCCAGAAGCTCCTTGCCTAAGGTTCTGTTAAAAATTCTTTCCTCGTTCAGTTTTCGTTGACTGCTCATCCTGGAGATGCAGTCCTTAGGCACCTTTGAGATAGGTGAGAGAGAGCACATAGCCTTCTGAAAAGGCCTGAGGGTGGAGAGGTGGTGCCCAGGGAACGCCTACGGTACCTTTTTCTGGCCTTCATCCTCGTTTTCCCAGCCCTGGTATTAGGTGTTGTTGTGACTTGCTCAGGACTGGGCCACTGGCTTTGGGCAGTGACATTTAAAAAGACACGATGGATATATATGTTTGGTAGCTGGAAAAAAGCTGAGGGACAAAGTAACAGAATTGTTTTCCCCAAGGTCACAGAACAGGGTCCTCCTAGAAATGTGGGGAAAAAATCCAGGTTTCCTGTTTGAGTCTAGTCCTGAGCTTGTGCTAGCGATGCTGTGGCTTAGCTGAGGAGGAGTTATGAGCAGGTGATGGGGAGAGGACACCAAAGGAAGGGCAAACTTCGTGTGGTGTGACTGTTCCATGACTTTTAGCAGTTGTGCAATTTTTTAATCTCCTGAAGATTCATTGTCTTTCTTCAGAATATGAGGAAATGGTATGCAAGCATTCCCATGTCCTTGCCTAATAACTTTTCACTTGCTAGGGCTGTCATTTTTGGAAGTATATCTTATTTTCTTGTGAATAACAAGAGTGAACATTTATTGAATATTTACCCTTGGACTGCACCATACTGAGAAACTTACATTCATTATCCCATTTCATGATTAGGGGCACCCTTAAAAGGCAGGTAATGTTTTTATTCCCATTTTGCAGTTAGGATAACTGAGGTCTCCAGATACTTTTTCCAAGGACATGGATAAGTAAGTTAGCAGTTACTCCAGCTTTGGAATCTAGTTAGCCACATTCCAGTGTTGCTATCTTAAAGACAGTTCTAATGCATGTAGAAACAATGTACTGAGAGGATATTCCAGTTTTGTGACACAGTAGATACCAAAAGATTAATAGCATTTTTTATTCACCAAGATGAACCTTAAATTCCATCTTTACAGCAAGGAATGTTTGCCCCAATGCTTGAGACACAGAGCACAGGTCTTCTTAATTGCCCCCTCTGCAATTGTGAAGTTACTAACATCTTAATTATACATTTATATCTTGCTATAAAATAATTAAAATATTTCAGATAATTTGCATCATAGAAAAGTAAAAAAATGTAATTTTACCGCACACTACAGCAAATATACTAACATTTTGGAGTGCATCTTTCCAGTTTAATGTATTTCTGTAACTAGTTTTAATACAAATGTAATTTGCGTTATTTAATCAGAAACATTTTTCTTTAAGGCTATACTGTTTTTATAGCCTTCTGTAGAATTTAAAGAGACACATTCCTGAGTAGAGACACTACAATTCAGTAGGTAGAATCTGATCATCGTGGGTTTTGTCTTGTCACTCCATCTGTGACTTTAGGTTATCACTTATCCCCTAGAAGCCTCAGTGTCTTTATAAGTAAGAGGTTAATCATAATACCTACTTGAGAAGGTAGTTAGTGCTGCATAGATAATATTTATGATATACTTAATATACACAGTTTAATAACTAACAAGCACTCAGTAAATGGAAATTTTTAATAATTGCCATTGTTTTTATTGTAATAGTTTTGCAGTGTTACAAGTAATGCAGATATAAATTTATCATATATATGGTTTTTATGTCTCTTGAGACTATTTCTTCCGAATATAGCCCTAGAGGTGAAATTTTTAATTTAAAAATAGAAATACTTTGGTGGATTTATAATGCATAATTTGTACTCCATCTGTATAAGAGTTTATAATAGTTATAGTATATTACAATATTGATAAACCTTTGGCATGAAGGCCACTGTGAGCTGTTTGTATCATTGAAATCTAAAAGGTTTTTCATCACTGCATAAGAATGTATAAGAATGTATTAGGTGTTGATGTTAAAATCATTGGTGCACACACACACACGCTTGGGTATTTTGTGCTCACTGACTTAGTTTGCATTTGTTTAATTTCTATTGAGTATTTTTCTATGTTCTGTAGATTTATTTTCCCTTGTTAATTGAGCATTCCATATTTTTTCATATTTCAAAAATTATACCCTTAGTATTTTCCTGTCAGTCCCAGTACAGTACTGAGTAACTATTTCAGGTGTTTTGGTAGACATTAGTCCTCACCATACCCTTATGAACTAGATAGACTAGATAGTCTGCCAGGGAAGAATTAAGGCTCAAAGATGTTAGTGGCCTCCCCAAATCTGCTAAATAGCAGGGCCAGAATTTTGAACCTCAATGTGTCTTACTCCAAAGCTTCCCAAACATTTTATATACTCAGAATTTGTATAGTGAAGATACTAACTTTCTGCCCTTCACATGTGGTTCAAATACTTTTCATTCTTCTAGTTTGTTTTGACATACCAAAGGGGCTGCTTAAATAATTGTGGTCAGGGCTGGCTCTGAGTAGGTGTCATTTACATTGTACAATGAGCTTCAGCAAGGGCTCTGGGGAGCATTGTTTCCCTGGAAGAAACAAAATCAAGACAGGACAAAGTCCCTCAAAGGGGTGGCCTTGTGTTGTAGTGACTGAGACAAATATCACGGTTGGGGTGTCTTGAATAGAGAGAGGAACACAGGTGGGTCTCTGGAAGATCAGGGTGGACAGAAAAGCCCTTTATTGCGGGGCGGGGGTGAAGGTCTTCTTTCCAGCACTGAAGGTTACAGAAAAGGAACAACACAAGTAAAGATAGGTTAGAAAAAATGATGTTTTTGTGAGGAATGGGAAGTAGTGGAGGAAAAACCAAAGGAGAAGGAAATAAGCTTGAAAGGGTAAAGAAAGGCCTTGAAATTCAGAAAAAGGTTAGGGGGATGATAGATTCCCTATCGCCAATGTACCCCATGCTATGATGGGGCGTTACATTCAGATCCAATTTCTGTTGGGCTGTGTAAGACCATTGATTATTTCTAGGCAAGAAAGAGATTGAGGTGGTTGTGTTATGCTAAGACAGTTAAGGGAAAGGATTAGTAAATTTAATGTAAAGAGCAAAGAGATCATTTGTCATTGTCCAGGTGAGAGGACATAATTAAACCTGGACAGTACCGGTGGGTTGTATGTTTTGAAGGTATTCACCAGATTTGGCACAGTATGTGTGAGAACATAGGGAAAGAGTATCAAAGATGACTTATGATGTTTAGTTTGGAAAGCTGGATGGTAAGATGATGGTATCACCGATGAACTGATAGAACTGGTACGAATAAGGACTGCCAGAGGAGAAACATTTCTGAAGAAAAAGAACAAGGGAGGGAGTGAGGATGACTTAAGTTTAGACATAATGTTTGAAGTGTGGGTGGAATGTAGCTCCATGAGACTTGCTAGTCTGAATGCTAGTCTGGCACCGAAACAACTTTATGGCAAAATTATGAACATTTGAGAGCCGATCATTTTGTTTCTTTTTCCTATTGCATTTTGAATTGTTCATGTGTGTGCCCTTCCTTATAGTGCTGTGATAGATATCCTGTTATTATCCACAGTTTACAAAAGGAGAAACGGAGGCACAAAGAGATTAAACTTTTACTTCCTAGATGTGTGACTCTCCCAGATTACTCTTCCTGTATGAGCTAATAAACTGTGTTTCATTTTCAAGGAGTCTGGTTCCATCTGGTTCCAAAGTGTTTACTCTTAGCCATTCTCTTGTGCTGTGTCTTACTTTATTCATATATGTTTAGTTTCTTCACTTAACACTTTGTCCTCCTAATCCTGTCTCAGATCTGACCTTCCCTGACACATGGCTTCTTTTATATCTCCTTCGGGCAGAGACTACATCCTTCTCTTTCACTGTCATTTACTCACCTTCAAGATTCTACATACACTGTTTATTGATCATCAGGGAACTTGACTCATACCTTTCCGATTCATCTCATTTTTGGCTATTATTCTGAAAGATTTTGGCATTCGATGCACAGTACTGTATAGATGGTAAGAGCTGTGGTTCTTGAAAGGCAGTGTATCCCCAAATTTGATTCCCCTCTTGACGGCTTTGCGTTGACATTGCCTAAGTTTATTTATCTGCACAAGTTTTATTTTCCTCCGTACCACCCCAGAGGATTGCTGTGAAGATCCCTTGAGATAATCCATGTAATAACTGGTGCCTGGTACCTGTGGTGGTAGAATCAGTTTCACTAAGAACGGGAAAGAGAATATAACCCACATAGAACAGATCTGTGTAAATGCTGGATATTTCACGAATCATTTTGCTAAATTCTCATAGCAAGCGTACATATTAGATATTATTGTCTCTGTGTAGAAGAGGACACAGAATGTCACTAATAAAGTAACTTGCTTCATGTGTCCAGAGAAAACTGATATAACAGATTCCAACCAGGACTGCTTTACACAGATGTGTTTGCTTCTGTCATTACACTGTGTTGCTCCCCGGAACAGCACATCCTGGCCTCTCCATGTTCTGAGGTACAGACACTGAGTGTATGTATGAGTTTATTTATGCATTCTGCACTTTGCTTTCTCTCCTAGATGTTGGATTCTGCTAGACGTTACAAATATGGTTGTAGCCTTTTCCATATGGAGTTTGAGGTCTAGTGGGGAAATGAGTGAAAACCAGCAAGTGATAGCAGATATGGGAGTCCTTTGATCCATGGATAATGGAATTTAAAAACCAGGCCAAGAAGTATGAGAAGACAAACAAAACTTTAATTAGAAAGTCAGAGGAAATGGAAAAGAAACTTCAGCTTGAGAGAAAGAGCTGAAGAGGCAAGGCACCAATGGGAAAGATCAGGCTTGCCTTTGTGCTAGGAAAAGGGATCAGATTTTATTGGTCATCAAGGAACTTGATCCATACCTCTCCCCTTAACAGTTTCTGGTTCACTCTCAATTCTGGTTCTGTGAAGTGCTTCCATAAAGTCCTTATTGGTTCCCATTAGATTATTCTTTTGTTTGGGGCTGGGGAATCTCATGTTCTGTAGAGTGTTCTGTAGAGGCTTTGTTGAATGCATAGTGATGACTGCAACTTTATGGCAGTGAGTGGACGTGTTTAGACACTGCTCCAAGATATCTGGAACAGGACATCTAAAAGCGGGTAGTTGGCTATCCCTGAAAATCTTGAGAATATTGTATTCTTGTCTTAGTGTCCTCATTCTTGAAGCGGGATATATTCACAGAAAGCAGTTTTCTGTGGACCAGAGGTGAGGAGTGATTTGGCAATAATTAAAGCACTTACATTTATTGTGTACTTTAGTCCTATTATTAATAAATTATAATATATAATGAAATAATTAGACAATTCATCATAATGTAGAATAAGTGGGAGCCCTGAGCTTGTTTTCTTCCAAGTAGATGGTCCCATCTGGGAATGACAGAGAGAATGACTCCTGAAGTGTGTTGCTTATGTCCAGTCTACTCTGTAGTCATGTTTTGGCATGCCATCAGTTGCAGGTCAGTTTTCACTTGCCACTCAATGGTAGGGTTTTGATAAGAGTCTGAAGCAATTGATTTATCATGTCTCTGTGCAATGAGACCTCTCTGCTAATGTTCATCTGTATTTGCAGCCACTCCCCAGCACTTGCATCACCACCTCAGCTCCACTTTGGATCATCAGGCATTAGATTCTCATAAGGAGTGTGCAACCTAGATTCCTTGGATGTACAGTTCACAGAGTTCTCACCCCATGAGAATATTACGCCACTGCTGATTGACTAGGAGGCAGAGCTCAAGTGCTAATGTGAGTGATGGGGAGTGGCTGGAAATACAGGTGAGGCTTCACAGTTCTCTGCCATTCATGCCCTGCTGTGTGGTCTGGTTCCTAGTAGGCCACAGATCTGTATGTACTCTTCCCTGGGTGTGGACCCCTGTACTGATAGACAAAAGACAGTATCACTGTATGAGATGTATGAAATTTGAGAAAGTTGGAATATCATTGTGATTAGGAAAAAGAAGTCTAATCTGAACTCTAATCTGAACCATTACTATCTGATGTAGGCCACTAAATAACTATTGTTTAAGGATATGTATAGAGAAGAATTAAAAGAAATTATCTGTTATCTGGGCTATAATCTTGGTCTGAAGACAAATAAATTACAAAGTAATCATGGACATAAGGGATGAGTGTATATCCTTTAATGTGAATGATACAGCAATACTTTCCTGAATAAATTCCTGTTATTGCCATTAGATATGAGAATATAAACAGGCTATAATTCTGGGCACAAATGAAATATGGCTTTTCAGATAGGGGAGTGCCAAGACCTGTAACCTGGGCATTCAGCACCACTGAAAGGATAAGGGGAGATACCTGAGACCAAATAGGTAGATAGATGGTAAGAAGGCCAGTGTGCCAGTGGATAAGAGGTACTGAAGATGTAGGGAGACAGGTATCAGCTTGCAGAGATTCTTCTTAAGCAGTGAGGTAGTAGGAAGAAGTCTGAAATATTTATGCATAGGATATGACATCATAGGTCAGGCATGAGGAGCCAGGCTGGGATAGGGAAGGAGTTGGGTGTCCAGCAACAGCACAAATGACCAGTGTCCCATTGCAAAAGGGTTGAAGGCAGCAGCTCTGGCTGCTATGACTGACACTGGAAATTAGACCTTGACTTTTGGGAAACCCTGGTTACTGAAGAGCGTGAACATTAGAATAAAATTGCTAACCTTATCATTGTAGTATAATGTGTACTAAACTTTATTGTCTATGGGATATGACCATTTGCTGTGAATGGCATGTTAAACACATGCCACTTGTCATGTGTGTCCTTTATGTCTTTGGTTCCTTATATCTGTCTAGGGTGTTCTCCCTTACTGTTCTCACTCTGATTCTCACATGAACCTTTTCTAACTTTCCATAGCTCTTGTTGTTTACACACATTTAGTCATTTCATTATAGTCTGCCTTTTTAATTATGTTTGTATATTGTTTAATATGTGTAAATTTTGCCTCATTAGCACACTTCTGGTGGTCTGTATTGCTTTTGTGTGTTCCACAGACCCAGCATCCTTATAAATCCTTATAAAATCACATGCTGTATTCTCACTTTGGCTTTGCCTTGATTTCAACTTTGATTTTTAATTAATTTGTAATCAACTGTCGAGAAAATGATTATTTTATATATTTTACACAGTATGAAATGATACATATTTTTTTTTCCACAGGGCAAACTCAGAAAATGAATCTTTTTCAAGCAATAACAAGTGCCTTGGACAACTCATTAGCCAAAGATCCTACTGCAGGTAAGTTTCATTCTGCTTGACCAAAAGCTGTATTAATTTCAGAATGGAACATTTGTTGGAAGTTCAGTATTCGTCTGCAGTTTGAGGGTTAACATTATATCTATACTGAAATTTTAAAAAGATTTGATAAGATAATTAAGGGTAAGTGATCAGACTATACTATTCACCATTTTTAATGCACTTGTTACTAATCACTTCTCATGAATATCTATAGTAATTTAACTTTCATTTTATGTGTAGGCCTAACATTAATACCTTCTGGATTGACTACTGATAAGTGCTATGTTCTCCATTTTTGCTGTCATTAAGAAAAAAACAGAAAATATCACTTATGTAGATATTTATTTTTTCTTTTATTGAGTTTATTGGTACATTTTAGCTATACAGTAGAGTTACATTTATCATTGGGATCTTGTACCTTTATATGACAGGTGGTCTTGGTTCTCATTTTTTCCCCTTGTCCCTGCCCTCCCTTTACCCCCTTTTCCCCTCCCTATTTACAAACGCTTTATTTCCATCTTTTCTTTTCTCACATTTTTTCTTTTCCCTTATTACCCTTCTCCCTACCCATCCCACCTTCCCTACACCTTTAGCCCCTTTTCTTCCCATTTCACAATGTCAGTTATGTCATTAGGATCTTATGTACTATTACAGTTTATTCACACCAGAGAAACTATTCAGTATTTACACATGTGTGATTTATTTATTTCACTTAGGAGTATATCCTCAATATGTATCCATTTTCCTATGAATGAGTCTAATTTCTCATTCTTTATGGCTGAGTAGTATTCCAATTTATAGAAAAACCACATCTTCTTTATCCAATTTCCAACTGATGGGCAAATGGGTTGTTTCCAAGTTTTAGCTATTACAAACTGTGCCACTATAAACATGGGTGTGCATATTGTAGATATTTATTTATAAAATGAAATTAAAATTTCCAAAATTTTTTTTTTAATGTCATCATTCAACTTGCAAGATTTATTTGAACATAATACTTTTAGTATTTATAAGTAATTTGCATAGGTGATTAGATCTTTATCTTATGATTGATATAAATACTTATCCTACTGTATCTAAATTTGGTTGGCTTTACTTAATATACATGTAGATGTACTATTTACTATATAGTATACACTATAGATATACTATGTATATCCTTTCAAAAAATAATACTATGGATTTCCACTTGAGAATCTTTGTTTTTTGTTTTTTTTTCTTTTATTGAGTTTATTGGTACATTTTAGGTATACAGTACAGTAACATTCATTATTGGGATCTTGTACCTTTACATGACAGGTCTTGGTTCTCATTTTTTTCTCCTTATCCATGCCCTCCCTTCACCCCCTCCTCCTCTCCCCATTTACAAACACTTTATTTCCATTTTTTCATTTTCTCATATTTTTTTCTTTTCCCTTATTACCCTTTCCCTACCCTTCCCATTTTCCCTACACCTTTAGCCCTTTTCTTCCTATTTCACATGGTCAATTATCTCATTAGGATATGTATCCGTTTTCCTATGAATGGATCTAATTTCTCATTCTTTGTGGCTGAGAAGTATTCCATTTTATAGAAAACCACATCTTCTTTATCCAATTTCCAACTGATGGGCAAATGGGCTGTTTCCAAGTTTTAGCTATTACAAACTGTGCCGCTATAAACATGAGTGCACATATATCACTGTGGTATGATTTCTTTAATTCTTTTGGAAAGATACCCAGCAGAGGGATGGATGGGGTCAAATGGAACCTCTAGTCCAAGCTCTATGAGGTATCTCTATGTGGATTTCCATAGTTGTTGCACCAGTCTGTACTCCCACCAACAATGGAGAAGGGTTCCTTTCTCCCCACAACCCTGACAACATTTGTTATTGGTTGATTTCTTGATAGCAGCCATTCTTTGTGGGGTGAGGTGGAATCTCAGTGTTGTTTTCATCTGCATCTCTAGAATGACCAGTGATATGGAACATTTTTTTAAATATTTACTTGCTGCTTTTACTTTTGTCTGAGAAATGTCTGTTCATTTCGGATGCCTATTTTTGAATTGGGTCTTTATATTTAGGGGTGCTGATTGTTTTGAGTTCTTTATATATTCTAGATAGTAGTCCTTTGTCTGAGGAGCAGCTGGTAAAATTTTTTTCCCACACTGGATGTTGTCTCTTAGTTCTGTTGATGGTTTCTTTTGCAGTGCCGAAGCTTTTTAATAAGATGAGAATCCTTGTTTTAAGTGAAAATCAGATATTCTTTTTAGGAGGAAGTGAGAGCTAAATGATTAACCCTTACTTGTTTCAAATGCTATCTGAAAATGATGAAACTGGATGAGTGAAATATGGAGAAGGGTGAATTATTGTCTTGAGATGTACAAAACTGTTAGGTGCATTTGTGGAACTGGAGTTAAGCTCTATGAATACTCCCTATTTAATTTTTCTAGATATACTATAAAGCTCCTCTAAATTTCCACTTACCATGATCTTTCCGTTACTTACTACATGTCTTTTTTTAGTTAATTCCTTTCTGTTTCACACAGTTTAAGTGCTTTTGTTATTTGAGACCCTTCTCGTGGCTTGGACTGCTCTTCCTTCAACTCCTGTCTGGCTGACACTGTGTACTCTGAATAAGAAATCACTAGCCTGGGAGCTTGGAGTATGAGTTGTAGCTCTCCAGCTAGCTTTCTGACACGGCAAGTCAGTGTAGTTTTTCAAAAAAATTCATCTTACATGTTCACTTTACACAATGATTAAACTCATGAGGAGTTGGTGCATGTATAGAACATATCTTAACTCCTTTGTTAATTTTTTTTTTGATACCGGGGATTGAACTCAGGACCTTGAGCTTGCAAGGCAGGTGGCGGAACCACTGAGCTAAATCCCCAGTTTAACTCCTTTTTTTAATCCTCTTTCCCTCTTCTCCCCCTTTATATTTTGGTCCACTTCCTTTTGCAGAGATCTATGTTCCTATTTTATACTATCAATGTTTTATTTTGCTCTTTATTTATATTTTAGATTTCTCAAAAGAGAGACCACACAGTATTTAAGCTTGTGCGTATGATTTATTTCACTTAACAACTATATCACTCCTGTAACCTCATAGGAGTAACAAGACGAGATTCTGGATCAGTGGTTCTCTTTCAGCTGGCATGATTTTAATCCTCTTTGCTTTCTGTGCTTTTTACAGTGTCTGGAAACACTTTGGGTTGTCACAACTGTGTGTGTGATGGGGCAGTTCTCAGCCAGTGCATAGAGACCAGAGCTGCTGCTATGTGTTTGCAATGTTTAGGAAAGCCCTCACAACAAAAGAATCATACAATCCTTAATGTCACCTATGTTGAAATGGAGAAATAGTGATCTAGATTCATGGTCCATTTGTGTTTTATAATTTAAAATGTACACATTTAAATTCTTTTTCATAGTATTAGTGATTACTGAAGAAAATGTCTTTAAATATTATTTTTCAGTAATATTTGGTGAAGATGTTGCCTTTGGTGGAGTTTTCAGGTGCACTGTTGGCTTGCGAGACAAATATGGTAAGTTAATATCTATATGGACAGTATTCTTATAGCATTTCTATTTAAAGATTTTGAAAATGCAAAATATACCTGTTCAACTTACATATTCATATTGAATGGATTTCTTTTCATTTCCATAGCTGCTGGCAGAATCCTGTGGCATAGATTGTGTCCAAATATATTTTAACTCAGTGTCTTCTGATCTAGTTCATATGATACAGATTATAGATTCCAAAATGTTCTTTATCAAATGCATTGTGATCAAGCCATTTATCTACTTAAGTACTTTGATATCTCATTGCTCCCTACCTTGGCTGATTTCAGTTCCATTGTTTCCAGTTCAAGGTTCTGCCTGTTGGTCTCTGTCAGCAAATTTATTCTTTTGTTGGAGAGAGAAAGAAAGAGGGAGAGAGATTTAGTTTTTAAAAGAATTGACTCACAGGGCCGAGGATTTGGCTCAGTGGTTCCACCGTCTGCCTCACAAGTACAGGGACCCAAGTTTGATCCCTGGTACTAAAAAAAAAAAAAAAAAGAATTGACTCACATGACTGTGGGAGTTGGTGAGTTTGTAGGATCCGTTGGCAGGCTGGAAGGAAACTCAGGCAGCTACTCTATGTTCCAGTCTTGAGGACAGATTCTTTTTTTTTTTTTTTTTTTTTTTTTTTTTTTTTTTTTTTTTTTGGTACCGGGGATTGATCTCAGGTCCTTGCGCTTGTAAGGCAGGCCACCGAACCACTGAGTTAAATCCCCGGCCCTACAGATTCTTTTTGAATTGGGAAACGTTAGTCTTTTTTTCTTAAAACCTGACATTGATTGGACGAGGCCTTTCATATTGTGAAAGATAATCTTTATTCAAGGCTGCACTGTTCAGCCATACAGAAGGCTAAACTTGAGACATTTCTAGGTAGATGGGTACACCTAGAGACCATACTCATAAGTGAAATAAATAGAGCACACGTGGTTAATATTGCCTTGTCTCTGGTGCAAGAAACTGGAAGTATAAATGAAGACCAAAATATATAATAGGTATTAAGAAATAAGAAATTGTTCAAAATTATACTGAGTGGGATACTTTGTTTATAATTAAAATGTTGTGCACAAAATAGTATAGTATTATTAGGAAGTGAACTGAGAAATCAATTAGCAGTTGAAAATATGTCCTTTTAAGATCATGATACACAGTGAATTTACCATAATTATTCTCTAATTATTTTTGTTATAAAAGTTTATTTTTCCATAGAACTATTTTTATATTTTCTTTATTAATATCTACTTGTATTACATTAAAAAATTTTAAAAAGCTGCTGATTCAAAAGTTAGTCACATCTTACACATCCATACTGTCATAGCAACAACTAGACCTGTGTTTTACCAGGTAACTGGGCACCATGGTCTGGCTGAGTTGACCTCATATTCACAGAATCCTTCTGCCTGCTTCATCTCAACTGTTCTTTCTCTCTTTTGCCCATCATTCTGGCATGTCATTGATTTCTACCTGTGTTTTTATTCGTTTCTTTTGATTCAGACTTAGGCCCCATCACAATGCATTTTGGGCCATGCTTTAATTCCCACCTCTCTGATTT
Organism: Fukomys damarensis; assembly: GCF_012274545.1. Lineage (NCBI taxonomy): Eukaryota > Metazoa > Chordata > Mammalia > Rodentia > Bathyergidae > Fukomys > Fukomys damarensis. Next base: position 46,401,240 of record NW_022900926.1, read on the forward strand.
GTAGTGTAAGGAATGTGTTTTTACCCCTATTTACTATTAAGGATGCCTGTAAGGTGCTTTTGACATTTTATTTTCTCACTGTCTCACCTAGCTAAGCAAAGCAGTTAAGTTTGGAGTTAGAAGGACTTGGCATCTCCACATCTTGTTACATTTGTCCCTACCCTGTTGTGCTCATGTGTGTGCAAAGGGTAAGGGGTGAGAGGCTTTAAGATGTTTTTTAAAATTGTTGTTGCTTTCCTCATTGCGCTTTCTCTGAGGTTATGTTGTTTTTAAATTCAGGACACCATATCATGCTCCATTTACTTATTGTAAATTTCCAGCTTGTTCTTTTGGCTTCCTGCTACAGCAAGTTGAGTTTCTGGATTCAGTCTTTCTGCTTCTTCCTGTCTGTTCTCAGCTGTTTAGCTTGGGGTAAAGGCTTATCTATTCTGATCATCAAGACTCCTACAAATGTTTACTTCTTTAAAAAAATTTAAAGACTTTCTACCTTTAATTTCATCAAAAAGAATGCATGTACAGTGTAGACAATTTGGGAAAAGCAGAAAAGTAGAAAGGAAAAAAAATTAAAATTACTCATGTACTTCCAGAGATAACCTGGAGATAAACACTGTACATATATTGGTATATATACTTCTGGACCACATTTGGATATATCAACTGATATTTAAAATGTGGAATTACACTTTTTCTGCTTAGTCTTTTCTCTGGTGTAAAATTTTTTTAAAGAAGTAAACATTTATAGGAGTCTAAAAAAAGAATACATGTACAGTGTAAACAATTTGGTAAAAGCAGAAAAGTAGAAAAGAAAAAAAATAATTAAATTAATTAAAATTACTGTACTGCCAGAGATAACCTGGAGATAAACACTGTACATATATGGGTATATATACTTCTGGACCATATTTGGATATATCAACTGAGTAATTTTTAGCCATTTCATTCTTGCCTGACTCGTGGTGGCATACCGTGTGCTTATGTAAACTGGTGAGTCCTCTGCTGCCTGATGACCAAGTTCTCATTCATGGGACTCCTCTTGCTCTAGCCATTCTGTTTGAGGTGTTTTATCCTGGCCTCCTGCTGCTCATAAGCTGGTGATACCTGAATTTCTAACTCTAATCCAGACCTCTGTCCTGGCTACAGATAGGTATATGCACTATTTTAGCGCACATGCTCACTTCATTGTTCATCTCACTTGAAATACACTATTTCAAGGGCTAGACTCATTATACCCATTAGCAGACCCATGCCTCCTGCTGTGTTTCCTATTTTGATGAGTATGCCACCATCAATTTAGTTACACAAGCCTGAAACCAGGGAGGTCCTAGTGTCTTTCTTCTTTCCTACTCCCCACATCCAGTCCAGTCCTGTAATTTTGTCTACCGCGTTTCTCTGTAATCTGGCCCCTTGTTTCCATTCTTACTACCCCAGTTCTTCGGATCTTTAATTTTCTCTGCCAGATAAATTTTGTTTTCTTTTTTGGTAGTCACCATTCCTTTGGTCTTACCCTCCCTCAGTCCCTTCCTTATCTAGTTGTCAGTGTTAGTGTTGGAAATGCACCTTTCTTAGCAGGATATACCAAAGACTGACATTTACTTCACCTCATCCACTTTATTTTTTACAAGTGTTGGATTAGGGATGGTCACCTCTGTTCTCAGTTGTTTTGCATACGCTATCTGGACCTCTCACCTGAATCTGATTACATGGAAAACTTTCTCTTTCAGAAATTTTCTCTGTGAAGCTCTTCCTGGCCCTCCAAGCTGACTCAGGTGTTATTGTCAATGGTTAGATTTTACATATTGGAAGTTATACTCTAATTATCTCTCTGTATATCTCCCATCAGACAGCTTCTCAAAGGCAACACATCTGTAAGACACCTGCACATCCTTAACACCTGATACTGATTCTGGCAGTTGTATTGTTGACTAAACTTAGCTTTTATCTCTAACCAGTGACCTACTGCCTCAGAAAGGGATTTTCTTGACTCCCTGTAATTTTGGTTGGTCTGCTTTTTTGTTTTTCTTAAAAATGTGAGATAATGAAAAGATGAAAATAAAGTGTTTGTAGATGGGGAGGGGAGGAGGGGGTGAAGGGAGGGCAGGGGTAAGGGGAAAAAATGAGAATCAAGACTTGTCATGTAGAGGTACAAGATCCCAACAATGAATGTAACTGTACTGTATCCCTAAAATGTACCAATAAACTCAATTAAAGCTGAAAAAAAATAGGTTAAAATGGGGAGAAACTTTCTTGAGAAAAAGTTCAACACTTAGAGGACCCTTGCAGATTTGTGATTACAAGGCAGAGAACTGAACTAATTAATGACTGATTAACTCTTTTAGCTTACCGACAACAACTGCTGTGAATTTTTACATTAGCTTTAGGACTAAGAAGTGAACCTTTTACTAAGAACAACTTGATTAAGATGGACACTTAAATCACGACTACTCTGACAGCTCTGAGCTTCTGTTTTCAAAAGTGAATTAGAGTGATGTATGTGTATGTACATATAGATAGATTCTCTTACATATTTAAAAAAGAAAAATGGGAATAAGAATCATACTTATTTTTATAATCTCGGCTCTTTGAAAATAGGTCAGGAATTTTGAGCTATACAGGAGGATCACTGCTTAGAATTCTTTTTTTAAACTAATTTTTATTTAGAAGAACTATTAAAGTATATTGATATAGTTGCATAAATTGCATTAAATGACTTAGCGACAAAAACCTGTTGTGAGAGATTGGCTGAGATGAGTTCTGAGCAGGAAGGGATCACCGTCGGTAGGTGGCAGTCTGTGCTTTGTGATGAGACCATTCTGTGGAACCTGAAACTGGCAGGGCATTTCATAGTCCATTGGAAGGTAGAATTTGCAAAATCTCAGGTTTGCTGACATAGTGATGTGAAGCTGACTACGATTTGACTTTAAAGTGAAGGAGCTGGATAATTAGAGGCAAAGCTATACAAAAGGGAGACAGGTATTTTGTCTTCTGGATGATCCAGATGAGGGTGAGTATAGTGTCCCAGAAGGGCTTTCTACCCCTGCCCTTGTCCCTCTATAGAACAAAATAACACGAATGCCTTGAAAATGTAAAGAAATACAATACATATAGTATATCCTCTTTTCCAGTGTGGTAAATTATAAATTTGCGAATGTAAGAAAAAATTTTGACAGTTCTCATACTTTTACATGAATCATGAAACCAACATCTTCAACGTAATAGATGGCCTTCTAGTATATATTTTTGCTGCAAAAAAGGGTTAGTTGAGGCCGGGGATTTAGCTCAGTGGTTCTGCCACCTGCCTCACAAGCACAAGATCCCAAGTTCAATCCCTGGTCCAAAAAAAGAGGGGGAATACTTGAATGATAATCATATTTTGGGATTTAGTTTTAGGATTCCATGGAAGAATGGCTGTCTGTGAAGTGAAGGCTTCATCCCTAGATAATTAAAACTAATTTTAATGAAGAAAAATACTTGATAAAATTTATAAATATTTCTCAGGGAAATGGAATACATTATTTCTCCGATTGAAGTATATCTCTGTTTTAAAAAGCTTTAGTACAAGATACAGACTGTAAAATGTCTAACTGTACCAGGAACTTAGAGAGAAGAGGTATTAAGTTGGTATAAATCTTTTTCTTTATCCAGTATAGCTGTTAAAGCATTGTTAGCTTTAAGTGATTTTCTTATTTCCTGAGCATCAAGCACTTTAAACTGTTTTTGATATTACAACATTCCTTGTGTTTCTAAAAGTACACATATGGTAGAACTAGATGAACATGTTTAATATGGCTATTTTTTTCTTGCACTGCTCTTTTTAAAATGTTATTTTAAAAATTGTAAAAATTCATAATGCAGAATTTATCACTTCAGTAATTTTAAGGATTTTCCAAAGATTATATATAAATGGTAATGAGCACACGAAAAAATGTTCAATATCACTAATTAGTAGGGAAATGCAAATCAGAACTATAATGGGATATATTTCATACTTAGTAGGATGACTGTTAGCAAAAACAAAAGACAGGAAATAAGTGTTGAGGATTTGATGAAATTGGCACTCTTGGGCAGTGCTGATGGGAATGCAAAATGGCACAGCTGCTATGGCAGATAGCATGTCAGCTCCTCAAAAAATCAGAATTATCACAGGACCCAGAAATATGCTTTTCCCCTTCTCCTATTTTTTTTTATTTTCATGAAGGAGTTACCCTAGAAAATGGCATTCAAATGTTATTAACATATACTTCACTTACATTAGTTTTCCTTATTTATTGCTTTGATGACCTTTTGGGAATTGTTATTCCGAATAAAAGATTTTAGATCTACTAAATTTAGAATTAATACAAAGATTACTGTATTTTAATTTTTTAAAAAAATCAAAGTGAATGTTCTTGCAGTTGGCCCATTGATCAGTGGCTTAAAAAACATTTAAAAAAATAAGATATTTAATATATTTTGTTGTATATGAGACCCAAAGAGGAACTGAGGTATACTAACTCTGGTTCTCAGCCAGTGGTGATTTTGGTAATGTGTAGAGACATTTGCATCACAGCTGACAGATGTGGGGGCATAGATCAGGGCTGCTGCTAACTATTCTACCAGGCAAGCCCCCATCTCCCAATAGAACTGTGGCCCCAAAGTATCAATGGCATTGATGGATCTGATCTATCTCTATATAATATAGAAACTGAAGTTCTGAGGTTACTGTCACCACATTACCCGGTGGCAAGTGGTTGATCAATCTATTCATGTAAAAATGTGAGAAATATAAAGAATTCTAATTAAGCAAAGCTTGACATGTTGACTATTCATAGAGTAAGATGTAGCTAGCTATCGGAAACCCATATTAAAAAGCTGGGAAAAATGTCCCTTCATAATTCTTTTGTCAGCAAAATCTCCTGAGTGCCTTCAATTGTCCGGGATGACAGCTTCTGCTTTAACTATTTTTTTTTCGATAATTGATTAAACAACAAGTGTTAGAACTGTCAACAAGTCTTTTCTTTGACATTTCAATCATCATTCAGAAGGTATTACCTTAAGTTTCACAGTGGTATGCTTTTCAAACTTTCAGATGTGAGCTCCTGTGCTGGGAGTGGGGGTTGGGAGATAGATTTAAAGTGGGCCAAGAGAAATGAGATTATAGATAATTATTATCAGGCAGTACAAAATTGATTCCTGTCAGCCTTAATAAAATTGAACTCATATTAAAAATAAAGAGCAAAATTAAAAAAAAAAA
>NW_022900926.1:46406588-46467626 GCF_012274545.1 Fukomys damarensis
CAGGGAGATAGATCTTTCTGAAATGGGAAGGGAATCAAGAGATGGAAGGAGGGGATGGAGAAGGAATTAGGATGTATCATGTCCACGCACCGACTGCACACAAGGAATGCAAACATTATGTAATGCACACATGTAATAATACAATTTTAAAAATAATTAGAAAAATGATACTCTTTATTTTAAAAGCAGTTTGCAGATTCATAGGGTAGCTTAGATCAGACCAGTTACAAAAAAATTCTTTTTCCTCTCTTTAAACAACATTGTCTATCCTTGATTTCAATTTCTCTAACACTTCTACCAAGGTCCTCAAAATTTAAAAGAAATTGGCCAGTAAAGATTATTACCAAATATAGCTAATGTAGATTTACCAAATTATTAGAGCTGAGAAAGGGTCAGTACAACAGTTCTTGTAGAACTGTTCAGTAATATCTGGGAATGCTTAGATTCTCGCATCATATTTTGTTTAATGTAAAACATCACAAATTCTGTTACATTACACCTGAGAATGCTTTTTCTTCTACATTGTTCTTTCTAGAGCTTGTGTGCCTGGTGGCTGTGGTGCTGTGGGCAACTTGGCACTGTATTTAGACATTGAGTTGATGTTACTTACCTGAAGTTACCTAATTCAGGAAGCTTGAATCTAAACATAAATGTTGTTACAGAGCTAGATAATTCTATATTTCTAATTCTAACTTGGAGTCCACTGTGTAGTGCCTTTCATGAAATCAAATAATAATGAAAATAATAATTACATTCACTAGGAAAAAATAATTTTCTAATCACACTAGAAACAGCCAGTAAAAATGGCCTTCATAGAAGGTAGCTCTTTTGTCATTTGCCAGATATTTGTTGAGCAAGGCTGCCTATGTAAAAGTTGGAGGATTGGAACACATTGCTTTATTTTCTGTTCTCATTTAACATAGATGAGATTTCTCAGTTGCTTTGATTGGCAGAGTTGATGACGGCTAAGTTAGGTAAAAGTTGGCAAATGTCATGTGCTAAGAAATCACTTGGGAAGCGTGTTGGATGAGAAGTTTTCAGTTTCCTGGTGAGCAGCTACACCCAAAGGCAGCATTAGCAATAAAGTGCTTGACCTTCTCAGTGGCATGCTGCCACCCTTCCCCACAGGTCCTCTGGCCACCATCCCAAAGTGGTGGCATCAAGCCAGTCGTAAATTAGCCAAAGAATTATTTTTCTGTAGTTTTGGCTCCTTGTAACTCAAGCATTCTTAGTCATAAGGAATTTCTTCTCAATTTCTGGGAAGGCTGCTCATTTAACCCATCTTTTCCTCTTTTCTTGTTCTTGCCAGTTATGGGTTCCAGCAGAAACAAAGAAACTTGTTTCTAAGACAGAGAGGAACACACACAAACTACATTTACATTTTGTTTTGGTACGGGGGATTGAACTCGGATCCTTGTGCTTGCAAGGCAGGCCACCAAACCACTGAGCTGAATCCCCAGCCCTGCACTTACATTCTTAATTAAACAAGGTCCTATACGTGCTAAATTTGAATACTCTTTCATTTTGTAAAAAGTGGAAGTTCCTCAAAACATTTTTAATGAAAGAAAGAAATATTAAATACCATGCACCTATTATTTTTATTTAAATCTAAATTAAAGACTGATAGATTGGTCATTAAAGGGAAAACTTCCACAGTATTTTTAATAGATTCTAAGTCCAATTAGACGGCTTAGTCATTTGCCTAAAGGAAGTACTTTTGCTTTTTACAGATAAAGCATCTAAGGAGTTGCTGCCCAAAGACCATTTAGCTTTTAATTATCCTGTCCATATACATCAAAGATTGTTGCAACTCTGGTCCCAGTGTCTAACTCTTCATATAATGAGAGAGAAGCTCAGTATCTTAGCACACAGGTGTTGTGGTAGCTGTGCTCTCTTAATTGGTTTAATTGACCTTGCAGTCTGTTGAAAGTGGATCAGGAGATGAACCTGAATCTCTTGGGAGCCTCTGAGCTGCCCAGCTTTTCCTGATTCCTCTCAGATACTTATGAACAGACTTGGAGCCAGGTAATCTCAGTGAAGCGTTCCCCTCATTCATTTCTTGCCAAATTACCTTTATTTTCCTCCTACTTAGGAAATGGGGTCAGAAGGCTGGTTACTACCTAGCATTAGCTCTCATTACATGTAAAAGTTTCAGAAAAGTAAAATTTCAGTAAGATTTGTCCCCAGTTCCTCCAAGCTAAGTGATCTAGAGCTCTTCAGTATTCATTTTACTAAAGACCAATAGCCAAATTACCCCACCACCTTTCTGTGTTTAAATATTCTTAAGCATCCTGCTGCTATTGCTCTCATTATTTGTATTCCACCTCCCATTTCCCCTAAAATTTCCATTTTCCATGGCAGTACAGGAGCCAAAAATAGGTATCATTCCTTTTGAGAGTTACATACATAACTTTTCATTGAAGGGAGAATCTCATTTATCAGAATTTCCTTGCTTGGCTTTAGTTTTGCAGATCCCCTTCTGATATTATTTGCATCTGTTTTGGTCTTTGATTTCTAATCAACTGCAAAGGAGTTAGGTCCAATTACCAACTACATTTGATTGATTCTCTTCCAGACTACGTGGAGTCTGGTTTTCTCTTGTGAATTCTGTTTGTGGAGGCTTTAGTACATGGTCAGTGTCTTGCCTTGCTTGCCACTACTGTGCCCAACCATGAGTGTACAGTGTCCATTCTCTGGGGACCCACACTACCTAAGGGAATTGTCCTCTGTCAGTGGTGCAATGAAAAATGTATCTGTGATCCCTGTCTTTTCTAACATGTTGTTAGGAGGAGGGGTTTTCAGTGTTCGTCAGTTCTCTCAAATCACCTCATCAAAGCTAAGTAAAAACAGAAGACCTGTTATAGACCTGTAAGTGTAAGGCAAGCCTTTTGGCTCTAATTCCCAACTGGACTGAAGCTCCTGGGCTTTTCCTGCAAGTATATCCTGGAGCTTCTGCTGCATAGTAATTCCATCAGTTTTATTTTTTGGGTCAGTTTAAAGTTTCTGCAAAATTGGAAGGTTGCCAGTCAAAATAGCCTTGGTTCCCTTCATGCTTGTGAGATGATCGCTGGGCCAGCTGCTCCCAAGGAGTGAAGGAGTTACAAGGCAGCAGCGGGCTGAAGTGCTCTCAGTAGACAGAGGCTGGCAGAGACTGTGAGCATTGCCAAATGGCCTAGTGAGCATGGGAAGGAGGTAGTTAATATCACAGCATTGACCAACAAATAAAACATGGCACTAACTGTATTTAGGCCAATGCATTTTTTAATATGATCTGGGATAACTTGGGTTATTTTCCTACTTCGGAAGTTTAAATTATTAGGACCGAGAGATCATTGGAAATGCTATTCTTGGAAAGTAGATACCTTAGCACTGTGTATGTACATATGTGGGATAAATGTTCAGAGTATGTCTCCAGACAGCTGTAGTATCTCTCACCACTGCTTCCTGGCCTTGCCCGTATGCAACAGTACTAATGCTTAGTACTCACCCCAGAAATTTGGAGTTATTGGAATGGGATATGGCTGCAGCATTAGAGTTTTGAAAGGTCCCCTGGGTGACTCAAGTATGCAGCCCAGATTGAGAACTACTGATCTAGAAGGTATAAAATTTTAAAATGTTGTTTCTGCCAGTAAGAGAATCACAGTATGCTGGAAAGTCAAAGCAACATTGCATAGAAGCGAAATGGTGTAAGAAGGAAATAACAGCATAAAATTATGTAAGAAATGCTAAGTTTTTTTTAATACTTAGGCCAGAATTTAAATAACAGTGGGTGAATTAAATGAGAGTTTTATTGAGAGTTTTATTGAGTTTATTGGTACATTGTAAGTATACAATACAGTTACATTCATTACTGATTCATTGAGAGTTTTATTGAGTTTATTGGTACATTGTAAGTATACAATACAGTTACATTCATTACTGGGATCTTGTACCTTTACTTGACAGGTCTTGATTCTCATTTTTTCCCCTTGTCTCTGCCCTCCCTTCACCCCCTCCTCCCCTCCCCATTTACAAATACTTTATTTCCATTTTTTCATTTTCTCATATTTTTTTCTTTTCCCTTATTCCCTTTCCCCTACCCTACCCTTCCTGCTTTCTCATTGAGAGTTTTGATAGAAAATAATGGCTGAGGCAGAAAGAAAATGATAGCACTGAATGCTTTTGTTCCCTCTCTGTGCACCCCCAACCTCTCTAAAACGTCAAGGGATCTTTCTTTCTAAAGGCCTTAATCCATGTGGATGGGAACAATAGGATTGATACAATCTGAGCAAACTGTTGGAAGCTGAAAGGTAAAAGATTTCATAGGCTTGGAAAAACAGAATCCAGAATGGACAGCCAAAAACTGGACTAATTTACATCATAGAAGTATCAAAGTCTCAAAAATTGGCAATGTCTAGTACTGCAGATGGGGTGTAGGGCTGTAAAATAAGGAACATTGCTTGAAAGTCTTTGAAGAAGCCCTCAGATCTCTAGTTTCCTTTCCCTACCTGGCAGAGTCCAAGGAATTTTTGTAGGGGAGCAGTTAAAAACATCTGTACGCATGGAGGCTGGAACATGTAACCTTTATTCTGTATGGATACCTGCTCAGCCAACACTTGGTGCTTTAGAAGAATGGGGGGATGAATACTGGGGGACATTTAGCAGTTGCTGCTATGCTTACATGCCTTGGTACTTGCTATAATAGTATAATAACATTGATAATGATGGTGATATTAATGGTAGCAGGAAACTCAAATAGTGCTTTTTACATTCCCAGGACTGTTCTGAGAGAACTTTACATAATTAGCTGACCTAATCCTCACAGTCCTATGGTGTTAGTTCTCTTCTAATTCCACTTTTCAGGTATAGAAACTGAGGCATAAAGAGGCTAAATAACTTCCCCAAGGTTTTTCACTGGAACTGGTAGGCCTGAGATCTTATTTTCTATGATTAAATCTGATGTGGTGGGTAATTTTCAGAAGAAATCTATTTCTTATTAATGGTTTTCATTGTATTGATTTTGTATTTTCTTTGAAAAAAAATCTTACTGATTTAATATATATATATATATATGCTTGACAAATACAAAAAGTTTTATAGAATTTTTTTGTTTATAGAAATTTGAATATCATTAGAATATAAATAATTTAGCATTTAATAATTTAGTTTTTTTGCGTTTAAGAATCACATCTATTTTGATTACTGTCACAGAAGGTGACCAGTAAATGATCAAACTGGCAGTCTAGTATGTAACTATAAGGATGAAGAGGAAACTAGGGGTGAGGTGAAGTTTTCTGGTGGGTGCTTGTGACCGCTGTACTGTTGGAGGAACATTTTGTCTACCTGAGAACTGATGCGCATGTAATCTGTGGTGGTATAGAGAAGATGACAAAGAATCAGTCAGAGAGCAGTGATAGGATTCCTGATTCTTCAGAAGTTGAAACAAATGGGGGAAAAGAAAGGATCTAGGATAATATTGAGGGTTGAAATTTGAATGAAGGGTAGACTGAAACACTTGTGTTGAGTGTAGCAGTTAGGCTATTGATAGTTTGCTGATTTAAATAAAAGCAATTTGTATGAAAAAGTGGAGTCAGGAATAGATGAAAAGCAGATATGATGAAATCTTGTACTATCATACAGAATAAATATAGATTTCTTTAATTTTGGAACATTGGGTTATATTCTATGCCCCCGTTTATTTTAGCAGGCCATCTGTTTTGGACCAAATCAGCAGCTTCATGATGTTTTCTGGTTTTTTCCTGACCTTTTGTTTAAAAATGGATCTGACATTTGTTTTAAAAAAAGTCTATATTCACTTTATTTCAAGTGAAACTCATCCTTTTGCATCTGTTTTATTACTTTCAGATCAGTGTAGAAACTTTTCTGCTTGCATGTTTTACCTATGGAGACTTTGAAGTTGTGCTTACCTCTTGGATCCTGCTTATGAGTCCTCAAAACACCAAAATCTCAGAGTTGTCCAGTTCTGTGGGTTATGCTTGGAGCTGCTCTCCTCACTGTCCCTACTGTCACTGTCATAGTTCATGCCCTCATCACTTTTGACCTCAATGAATGTTTTTATGTTCTTTATAGTTTAATTTCTATATACATAAATGACATTAATTTTCCCAAAATACAGCTCCTATCAGCACTTTTGTGCTTAAAAATCACTCCCAAATTGAATAGTGAAATCCAGTTTTCTTAGCTTTGTATTTAAGATCAGAATGATCTGGCTCCAACTTTTGTTTCTAGCTTCGGGTCCCCTCTCCCCCATATTCTTGCCTGCATCTACACCACCCACCAAGGCACCTCATCTTGCCTCTCTATCTTTATTGCACTATGTCTGTCTCTGTTTGAAGTCCAGCCAGTGTTTTCAGGCCTAGCATATGTTCTTCACAGCCTTTGCCACCTCAAATTCCTCCCAGCTGTTCTCTATTCCTTCTGTCTAGCGCTGCATCTATAACTCATTACACTGCTTTCCCACTGCCTACTAACTTCAATGTAAAGCTTTTGCCCTTTATCTCATATGTGATGCTCATAGTAGTGTCGTACACAATTCATTGAACAAATGAAAGAATGGAAGCCAGTTGTTATGATTTAGAGCAAATAAAGGGAATAAAGTGATGACCCATTTAACTGATATAATAAATATATTTCATGCATTTTCAACTTTTTGGCTTTCATGAGCTATGAGGAGTGAATTGTCTTCAGCTGCATATAATATATTCATATAATTAATGTATATAAGTACAGCATCCCTTTAAAATTAAATTTTTATATAACATTTAAAAAGGAGGGCAACAAACAAAACTGTGATATTTTACCTTGCTTTTATAAAACTAATGAATCATTGTCTCTGGTTGTATGGAAGGGGTTGAAATTTTTAGAGTTTTTGAGAAATTTTTTCACATAATTTTATTTTTCTTGTGCCTCACCTTTGAAAATACTTCTTCACAAATGTATATACTGCCAAAAAGTGATGTCATAAATAAGGCATGATTGTGAAGTGTTTTTCTCTGGAAAGGTTGGTCTCACCAAAGTCTAGTAAAGAGACATGATCTATTTTTTGATTTGAATGTCTGATTGCCACACTGTACATTGCAAAAATTAACAAATAAGCAACCATTTATTTTTCTAGTCTTAGTGACATTGTATATGTAATTATAACAGTACCATGTGCAAAAACCTATTGGATACATTTTTGTACTGCGTATACCACAGCTGCTAAAAAATTTGTTACTAGTAATCATTGTGTGTTATTTGTCAAGGTACACAAATGCATCTAAGATCTAATACATGTGGTTGTTGATTCAACTAACTATATGCAGCACAGGAGCTGGACTTAGCCTCGTACTGCACCCTCCCCTGTGCTGTTCCATTGTCTCCTATGCAGTCCATGCTCAAGCACTGTGCAGTTGAATCATGAAAAGCACTGCTCAAAATGACATTATGGTGCAGTCTTGAGGGCTTTCATCACTAGCTGTCCAGGTCTGCCTGTGGCTCATGGCTGTAGGTTGGATGTGCCTGGTGTATTGTGTATTATTAGTGAGTGACTTCTAGTGGAATTATCCAAAGCAGCTGTGAGCTTTAAGGACCTTGCTTAGTGTGTATTAGTTGATTAACTTTGTGACTTTTTTTGTTTGTTTGTTTTTTGCTTAGAAATCTCTCAATTTAACAACTCAGTTTTTTGGTTGTGTCTTAGATGTTTCAGTGAGCAGAAATCTTTTTGTGAACTATGTGAGATGTCACTGTTGTGCTGTTTTTGACAGGCTTGTTAAGCATTGGCCGCGGGTATAAATGTATTTACTCATGCATGGATTCATGTACATTTTATCCAAGATTAATGTGGGCAAACCTCAATATGTTTTCCACCCAGTAGAACATTAGTTAGATAACATTAGTGGATTCCCAAGCCTGATTAATGATTTCTAGCAATTACTTTTTTCTTTCTGATAAATTCTGTTGATGCACTTTTCTGATTTTGCTTTTATTTATTCATTGGTGTGTGAACCAGAAAAGTGCTGTAAACAGGTAATTATATTGTAGAAGTGATGTGTAGGTTTTGTTATAATTGATTTTAGAGGAAGAAATATCTAGAACTAGCATAGGAAATTACTACAAGTTATAAAAATTATAAAACATTTCAGATTTAGAAAAGAGTAATGCAATTGACTTTTGAAAACCAATTTGCTTTTCTTTTGTCCAAACATCAATCATTTGGGGCTTATATTATACTCTTCTGGGGACCGTATAAAAGATCATAATCATGGAGTGTTCAGTTCTGCCTGTAGAGGCCCTGAGTTAGTTCTGATAGCAGTGAGACTGACAGATATTTTAAAGACAGCAGACATATTTAGCAAAATGCTTATTTTCTGTTTAAAACTGATTCTGCATTCTCTTGAACTTTATTTTATTAATAGCTCTTCAGTTTGCGCATAGAATTGGTTTACTGTCAGCCTTCTCCTGTTTACAAAGGGGAAAGCTCATTTACTTTTAATACTTCTTTGTCATGTTGTTCTACTTGCTTCGGAAAAGGCCACCAACCTATTTAGACAGGGAAGTTGAGACTATTTATAAAGCGAGGCAGGTTAATGGAAATTGACAGCTTGGTAATGTCCTCCTTGCTGATGACGCACATGGGTTTTAGATGATATTGGCGTACTGTTTTCACTTGTACTCAGGAATCAGCTGGATGAATTTGTGTGCTTTGAGCTTTGCTATTGACGTAGGTACTGGTACAGATGTGTTTTAGGAAACGTCTCATTTCCATATAAATGAAGGAAGATTAAAAGGAAAAAAGGAGATGGCTGGCCCTTAAATTCCAGCTGGTATCACAAGGATGATGCATATATTTTTTTCGTCTTTATGGAAGGACAGCTTTGGTTATGTTCAACAACTATGAAGTAGATATAGGCTTATGCAAAAATACTTTCCATATTCATCCTTTTTGAAATCTGTTTTTTTAGCATCATCTACATGTACATTTATATGAAAAATTATATTTTAGTGTGTATTTCTCTCAATTTTAATTTTAATCTCTTAATAAGTTCCTTTCTTTTTGGTGGGGCTAGAGACTGAGCCAATGGCCTTGCTTCATGTGAGACAAATGCTGTACTGCTAAAACACACTCCCAACCTCTCAATAAGTTTTAGATATGTCTACTTAAGAAATTTATGAGCAGGGCGTGGTAGCACATTCCTGTAGTTACAGCACTTGGAATTTTGGAAGTTTGAGGCCAGCCTGGGCTATATAGTGAGTTCAAGTCCAGCCTGGAGTACATAGTGAGAACTTGTCTCACACAAACCAATAAACCAACCAACCAACCAAACAACCAGCCAACAAACAATTTATGAAATCACATCAATAATCTTGCCAATTTGCCTTTTGTATTTATACTGGGGATCTAACTCCAACTCCGGCCCTTGCAGTTGTAAAACGGGTGGTGGAACCACTGAGCCAAATCCCAGCCCTCAGTTTGCTTTTCATAAAAGGTAGAGCTAAGCCTGGGGTTTTAGGGCACAGAGCACAGAGCTCAGTGGTCAGATGTTGATTTGCCCAGTAGTAACTTAGCAGTAGAGCACTTGGCCTAACATGCATGACGCCCTTGTTCAATCCCCAGCACCAGGAAAAGCATGAAAAACAGCAGAAAGGGTCGAAAGACCAAATAGATTCTTTCAGTTTTTACATGACAAAATTGTAGTTTTTTCTCTTTTTTTTTTTCAAACAGATATGATAAATATCAGTGTTTTTCAAATTTCACTTGAGAGTTTAATCTTAGTTGTAATAGTACACATTCTCTAAAACTTTATACATCATAATTGTTTACATTCATTTTCATTCACAAATAAAGTGATTTCAAATCATATTGACCATGCTCTGAAATAAACTTCAGCTTGTATTTCATGTCAAAGCACCAGCTGTTGGTTTATGACTAGTTATAATATGCTTTATGTGGGCCCACTGCCCTTATCACAGCCAGTGCAGGACAGTTCCTGGAGATGTGTAGGGTTTTGGGAATGCTGGGTTGGTTGTGTGCTGTCATGTTCATGTTTTTAGCCTTTGTAGATCATTCAAGTGTTAAAGTGAGTAGTACATAGCTCAGGGACCAGATACTGGTTTGCTCAAGTACCCTTGAGGGGAGCCACAGCTTGACTGCTTGATTGCTTGCTTGACCGGGACTGTCAGCCCATTGGCATCCCCAGCCCTTATTTCTATGCAGTAGTGGATTTCTGGGGGCACGTGTAGTTCCAGTCCTTCGACTGATTGCATAATCTCCAGGCCTCTGCAGATACACAGCTGCTGCAGCAGGATTTGTTCTTCAGTCCTGGAGGAGTTGGCTGTGATTTTCACCTTGTTTTCAACTGCTGGGTGTTTCCTTTTTGGAAGGTTAGCAGTGGCCAAGCCTCTTGCTTATAGCTCCACTCTGTTCAGAGGGAAAGCTTGGGCTTTTGTGTGATGGTGCAAATGAGATCCTCCATTCCTGTTCAGGGTCTTTCCAATGGATCACTGTGGTACTCAGGTTTCTGACTCTAGGCCAGATACCTGGGGCAATAACTTAAAAGGATGAAATATTTATTTTGGGTAATAATTTCAGAAGTTTTAATTTAGGGTCAGGAGGTTCCATTGCCTTTAGGACTGTGGTGGCACAGTATATCATGGTGGTGGGAGAGCACTGGGAAGGAAGACTGTTCACCTTATGGTGGCTTGGAAGCAAAGAGCGAAAAGGCCAAGGTCCTAATGGCTCCCTGTTGACCTCACTTCCTTCCACTAGGCCCCCCTCCTGAAGGCACTACTACCTTCAAATAACCGCAAGCTGGTGACCAAGCCTTCAGCATATGGACATTTGAAGGACATAAAAGATTCAAACCACAACAAACAGATTTTGACTTGTAGTTTAGAAATTACCTGTTACAGACCTACCATCCTGGCTGAACCACATTCCCTACCTTACCCTTCACCCTAGATAGAAAGAGAGTGTTTCTTATTGAGTGTTTCGGGGTGCCAAAGGTATCTGCTAGTTGGGTTGGATTGAAGCTGGGGATGAACAGGTTGCAGTGGGTGGGTGGCCTTGAAGATCATGCAAAGTTCCCAGTATCTCTGCTTGCCAGTTGTCAAGGGGTCCTTAGCTCTCACGTGCCTTCAACGGACAACGGTTAAATCCTGTTGATTCTGTCTGTAGTGTTTCTCAAATTTGTTCTTTTTTTAACTTTCCTCACCAATACCCTTATAATAACACTTTATATGCTTATAATGGTTTGGTTTGTGGTTTGCAAAGCATACATATGTCTCGTTTGAGCCTTAGATCACCCTAATCTCCTTCTCCTCTCCTTCCTCCCACTTCTTCCATATTTTGGACCATATATGTATATATTTTAAGTCCCCAACTTACAAGCTAGTTTTGTTCCAGAAGAACATTATGATTCTTTCATAAGTCCAACAAAGTGAGTCTTACACATCTTTGCCACAAATATACCATGTAAAGCATTAAAAAAAAACCCAAAACAAATGTGAAGCCCATTAGTACCTGCAAAAGTTTGCAACTCAAATTTTTATAAGTTGGGGATTTACTATATGTGTGTGTGTGTGTGTGTGTATGTATGCATATGTAGTTTATAATAATTATATATATATCTTTTATAATATTTTGTACATTTTTGTAGTGTATAATGATCAAATTTCTCATAGGGACTTAGTACATGTACACAGTACAACACAATCTCCAACTTTATCTCATTTCCCTCCCTTCTTTCTTCCCTCCTTCCATCTCTGTTCCCTCCCTATATGTTAAAGCTCTCTTGCTGTTTCCTATTTTTTATTTTGCTCTTTATGTGTATTTTCGGTTTCTCATATAAGAGAAACCATGTGATAGTTAAGCTTGCATGTCTGATTAACTGTACCTATCATTATGGACTCAAGGTTTATCCATTTTTCTACAGTGACTAAAATTTATCCTTCCTTATATCAGAATATACTTTGTTGTACATAAATACCACATTTTCTTCATCCATTTATCTGTTGGTGGATATAAGGCCACTTCCAAAATTAAACTATTATGAGTTGTGCCTGCTGTAAATGTAGGTATGCACGTATCACTGTAATATGATGTCTTTAATTCTTTGGGGAAGATACGTAGGAGTGGAAGAGCTGGGTTGAATGGAATTTCTAATTTTGGTTTTTAGAGGAATCTTCATACTGATTTCCATAGTTATACTAATATATACTCCCACCAACAATGAAGAAGGGTTTCTTTTCCTCATAGCCTCACCAGCATTTATTATTTGATTTCTTGAAGATAGCCATTCTTTCTGGAGATGTAATCTCAGTATTGTTTTAATTTCCATTTTATTAATGGCCAGTGATGTTGAGCATTTTTCAAGATTGGCCATTTAGACTTCTTTTTCTTAAAAATCTCTGTTCATGTCAATTTCCCATTATTTAATTGGGTCTTTTTATTTTGGGGGTCTATTTGTTGCATTCTTTATATATTCTAGATAGTAGTCCTTTGTCTGAGGAGTAACTGTCCACAAATTTTTTCCCACTTTATAGGTTGTCTCTTCACTCTGTTGGTGGTTTCCTTTGCTGTGGAGAAGCTTTTTAATTTGATTTGATCCCATTTGTTGATTCTTGGTATTCTTTATTGTACAACTGAAAGTCTATTCAGAAAGTTCTTGTCTATGTACTAAAGAATTTTACATATTTTGTCTTCTGGTAGATTGAGTGTTTCTGCTTTAATATTTAGATTTTTTACCTATTTTGACTTTAGTTTAGTACTTGGAGAGAGATATGGGTCTAGGTTGAGTCTTCAACATCTGGATAACTAGTTTTCCCAGAAACATTTATTAAAAAGGCTATCTTTCTTTCAGCAGCAGTTTTTGACACTTTGTCAAAGATCAGGTAATTGAGTGTGCCCGGAATTGTTTCATTTACAGTGGTTCCTCTGTTCATGAACTTAATTTTTTCCACAATTGGGTTGGAAACTGAATTGGCTGAAAGCTAAATAAAAAATTAATTGGTTAGGTTCAGGGTTGACCTTATGGAGAAATTTGATTCAGTTCTCATCCAATTCAATTGCAATCAGAATAATGGAAAAATTTTAGTTTGTGAACCAAGGCACCATGGTATCCCTGTATTATTTTTAATAATCAGTGATAGTGTGTTATACACACTCAAGTACATAATGTGTAAATGTTTTTTCCATTGGGTAAAAACAGATTATATTAAGTTATATTTTCTACTGGACCAGAATCAAGCCTTTGATGGTGACAAGAGGTGATTTGGGTTTGATGTTATTCTTTGGAAGATCTACCTAAAAAATTAGAAATGTTTGAGACATCTTGCTTTCTTATCATAACCTCAGCTTGCTCCTTCTTGATCTACAAGTCACTCATTAAAGGTACTATCTTTATTTTTAATGCTTACTTTTCAAATAATGATATTATCTTTATTATCTAATTTGTGACAAACAGCCTTTTTTTTTGTTCATCTTAAAGTATAGTAATTTTATTCTAGTGTTTCATATTTTTAGCAGTCTCTAATCTGACAATTACTGATAGTAACTGAATTTCTTGGCAAACAAAAGACCCAACTTTTATACATCCAAATCACTTTTATTTTACTCTTTTAAGATTTCTTTTACAATTTACTAAAAAAAAAGAAAAAAAATTAAAAATGCCTGCTTAACTTTAAGAGCATCACAATTAGATGTAATTCAGCTTTGACAATTACATTATAATTAGAATCACTTGTTGCCTATAAAATTGATATTGTCAGTAGGAGATTTTAGTTGAATCTGATCTGATTTGAGGACTTTTTCCTTAAACTTCCTTTATATATATTTAACTGTTTTCCTTCCCCTTAACTTCTCTCTCTTTTTAAAAAATAAAAGTGGAGTGTATAAAACAAGTTGACACTTTACTACCAGTAATATTTTACTTCTGTCCACAAGTTTGGAGCTTCTTTACTACCTCTTCAAAGTAGAAATATATATTTCTTGGGCTGGGGATTTGGCTCAGTGGTTTTGGCAGCTGCTTTGCTCGCACAAGGATCCAAGTTTGATCCTCCATACCCCCCCAAAAAAATAATAATAAAGGTAGAAATATATATTTCTGTAGTCATTGTTATCTTTTTTTACAGAGTAACTGCTACCTTGTATGTAATTAATTATTGCATCAAAGTTTGAAGCGAGCCTTTCAAAAATATATTCTCAATTGAGTTTTCTTGATCATTTAAGAAAATCACTTTATTTTTAAAGAGACTTTTAATTCATCGTTGGTAACTAAATCACTTTATATGGAAATTTAAATTAATTCTCATTTACTTTAGCTTTTTTGAGAAACATCTGAGGGAATATTAGGACAGTGTCCAAAAAGATTTTACTACATTAGGATTAGATATTTAAAACTATTTTGTATCTGTGGCTGTGGTGTTAGATAATTAAGGTCTAATTTGTTATACTTTAGCATTTATGAGTTAAATAGTTTGCACCAGCCAATTAAGAAAATAAATGTCATTCATTCATTCATTTTAAATATTGTTTTAAAGTTCTCTTTGCCAGGGACTATGCTGCGTACATTTGATGTGGTTATTATCTTTATATACTGTACTTGGTTGAGGCTTTTGTCTTTATTCACTGTCACATTTTCCTATTATTTGAGAAATTTTATTGTTTATTATCTGTACCTATCTTTTCTAGTTAGGTTTTAATATTCATACATGTCATTTCTTTCAGCTAAACTCCCATCTACCTTGGCGTCATATCTATTACTTGGTAATAGACTATCATATCACTGTTGTCCCACATATAAATATATTTTTATTTTACAATAAAAGGTTTATTTAAGTGACATTATTGAATGCCTGCTGAATTCAGGAAATTGTGCTGGGTATTCTTGGGTGTCAAAAGGTGAATGAAATGTGGTTTATGTTCTCAGTAGAGGATCTTGCAATTTTTAATGCAATACTTCATTGTATTATAGAACCAGTTTGGGCTTTGATGGCTGTGGGCACTGTTGGATTTTTACCAAGATAATTGTATAACAATTGATTACAAATGAACTTTCATGTTTAATAAGCATTCTTTCAATAAACATTTACTAGGCACACACCTTTGCTCTTGGTTGATTTTTCCCTTCTATAGTTTTCCTCTCTTGCCTATTACAGTACCCCAGATGTCTTGTCTGGAAGTTCAGAGTAAGAGAGAACCTACAGGACAAGGCTCACAAATAGTCCTTTTAACCAGTGCTTCTTGGGCAAGCACTCTACTGCTGAACAACAACCTCAGATCTGGTGGTGACCGTTTGAAGGATTTTGTAAGATAATTAAAAATGCAACCAAACTTCTTAAGTCTGGAAAACTTGCAATCTGTCACATTCTGGGCCCCTCTTCCCCGCAAAATAGTGCTGCTCTCAAGTGAAATCCGAATCAGACACAGGGAGTGTCCAGAAGTGATATAGGGCCAGTGACAGCCTTAGCTAACCCTATTGGGTTGTCTGCAGTCCCCAAAGGGGGTGAACTTATTTCTCTTATCCAGCAGTGTTCTCAGCAACCAAAGCAATAAGCTGTGTGATCTTCACAATGGGGGAATCTTGGCTGTATGCCTCAGAGTTCACCTGTGACCATGACCTTAATTGCTGGATTTCTCATTAAAATTTCTTTTTCATTTTCTGGTATTGGATAATAAGTGGCCAAATTTAGGATGCTAACATATGGTAGGTTAGAAATGAGTGAGGTTAATATTTTTCCCATTAGGTGTTAATATCACTTATCTCTAATAACGAGGTGACTCTTAAGTCTTGGTTTACCCAACACAACCCTTTTTGCTTAGAACTTCCTGATGAGTATCAATTAGTCTTTTTAGTAACTTCTTACAATTTGAAAAGCATCCCAGTTTGGAAGATGCATTTGTATGGTTTTCTTAAACAGAAATATATTTTAAAATTTATTTATATACTTTTTTGGTAAGTATTTTTGGGGCTATTTAATAAACAGAATATAGTCTTCTGTTTTCTACTTTAAGAGGCAGGTGATCTTCTGAATTAGCTTTGTATTTGGCTATAGTCAACCCTGAAACAAATACTTTTCATCTTTATCAAAGTTTTTGTTAGGACACTTAAAATGTAAAATCATAACATTATAAAATGTGTGACTAAAATTGTTAGGACATATTAATTATTCTCACTTCTAAATTGTCTATCATGCCTTTTATTTCCATGATTTCTTTGTAGCTGAGTCACGCATATCTATGTCCTTGTTTATCTTTTTGCTCAGAAAATCTGGAACTTGAGCTGTTTCTCTGTTGGAGTTCATCAGTTTTTAGAAGGATATTTTGATCTAATCACATCTGAATCCTGAGGAAATATATGTTGGCTAGAGATGGGCAGTTTTAAACCTACTTTTACAGAAATTTCCATGGGAAAAATAAATTTAATTATACCGCAAATAGATTTAGGAACTTTCAGGGACACCTTTTTCACAAGTAAAGCCCAAAAATTAGTTATGGTTTCTGAAAAGATGTCCAGGGACAGAAGAGATTGAGAAGGCTTGTGGTGTCCTTGACCTTCCCAGAGATTATTGGCTGTCTCCTTTCCATGTGGCCCCTTCTCTTCCCTATTTGCTGTTTTTTTTGTTATTTCTTTCCTGTTTCTGGTCTACAGTTGTGGCAAGCGTTGAGTGGGGCACAGGCTCACTACTGGATTCACCTTTGCTCATCTCTTAATTCTTTGGTGAGCGAATTCAACTGCTGGTTCAATTTTTATGTTTAGAATTATATAGTGGACCATATCTTTTGTAGACCATACACCGACAGTGATGTAGATCATCTTAATCGTGTTTCCTTTACCAAAGAAGAGCCCTATTAGAAAGCAGTGCTGTGACTTTGTTTGATTTTTCACAAAAGAGTAATTGAGAAGATAAATGCCTAAATAGCTGTCTGGCATTTTGCACACATTTCCATTGATTCAGGTGCTCCTAGATTTGTAGATATAGCCTGAAATATGGGCCGTAGTAGCAATATATTGATTGATCAATAGATAGATATACATATGTAAAATAGCATGTTGTATGAATATTTTTATTTTTTTCTACTTTTCTGCAGTAGTAGCTTATCTGAATATTTTGGGTTGGAAGGCATTGTTGGGGACGGAATCCAGGGCCTCACATGTGCTGGGCAAGTGTTTTACCACTAAGTTGTATCCCCACCCCCTGAAATGTTTATTTACGATTTGTTTAAAAAGGTTTAAAAAGAAGTAATTTAGATAGTATTTTTTTTTTTATTGTTGTTGTTTTTCTGACCTAGTCAAAGCTGTTGGACACCAAGGAACTGCTTTAGAGTAGGCATATTTTTCCTTCATAGGAAACCAAAGCACCACCTGTCTAACAAGTTAAATATTTGTTGAGCTCCGTTTACAACATTTTGATACAGATTCTTTCTTGTAACTTTCTTTGAGCCTCAACAACTAATTCTGTATTTAAAGAAACTAAGTGTATATATGTAAGAGCTAGGAATTGAATCCAAGGCCTTCACACTGATTTACATTTCCAGGTGTCGCTTCCCCATTTAAAGTTTTAAAAATTTGCAACAGGGCCTTATTCCTACAGTCAAGCTCTTATTATCAAAACTTGCAGCCTTTCCATAATCAGATTGGATGTCCCCAGCTCATGACCATAGGATTGAACCTCTCCAGCTCCCTGCTTCTTGTACCTTCACTCCAACAATCTTTTGTCCCTATTGGTTTTTAAAAGCCATGGATTTCATCACTCTCTTTCTCTAGTGAGCTTTTTTCCTTTATGCCCAGCTTAAATTCCATATCAGCATTAATTTGTCAAAGTGGAGTTCTGGTTAAAATCCATCTCCTTGTAAGTCTGAATTCCTTTAGCTGAATGTTGGTGCAACAAAACATGCATCTTGCTAATTGTTCACAACCTGAATTCAAGACTAGTAACTTCCAGGGGCCACTACATGGTCCCTGTCAGTGAGGCATTTTCCCGGTCCATTTAGTCATCCATTTCCCTGAATGACTGCTTTGTTTTTCTTTATTCTTCCCAAAACTCCTGCCTTGTCTTCGCTCTTCACTAATAATCTAATTTTGGGAACTTGGGCAAGCTTTCACCACTGGGTGTATTTGTGTGCCTGTGTGCTCCTTGTTCTCCTGCACTCTGAGTGAATATAAGGGTGTCCATCGACCTTTCTACACTAGACATCTTCTTTCCCCATCACCCTAAAGACATGGCCGATATCCTGTCTCTCCATTTCATTAATTTTTAGGTAATCATTTTCCTTTTCTGTACTGATTATATTCAGCAGCTGCAAATACTGTCATTTCTTCCTCCTAAGAAAATCCCTCTTAACCCTCATGTTCCCTGCAGCTAGCAACTATTCCTTTTCTGTTCTCTACAGCAAAATTTCTCCAGATACTTAAAACTACCCGTTGTCTTCAATTCCTTGTTTTCTATTGTCTCTTGAGGTTACTGCAATTTGAACTTTTGTTTTCTCTCTCCATCTTACTTCCCTAGAGCTGTCTTGGCAAGGTCATCAGTGACAGAACTCTCAGTCCTTATAGCAGCCTGTGACACAAGTTGACCACTCTCATTGTGGGAATACTCCTCTTTATTGGCTTACACAATAGCATTATCTCCTAGTTTTCTTCCAAACTCATTTTTTTTTAACTTAACTGATCATTTGCTTCTTCTTCATATTGGAATGAGCCAGATATACCATAAAGCTGTTCTTGATATGTCCACATTTAAACTTACTAAGTAATCTTACCCCATGTGTGCCACTAAATACCATCTTTATGCTAAAGACTTTCAACTCATATATGCAACAGTGTAATCCATAGGTCTGCCTGAACATCTGAAGGCATTGCAAAATAATCATCTTGAAAATTGCACTTCTGAATCTCATTCCAATGTGATCCTAAATAGTTTTTAATGTTTCACATTTACTGGCAACTCTGTCATTTGAGTAACTCAAGCCAAAAGCCTTTGAATCATCCTTTGCATTTTTTGAGTTGTTTATTTTATCAGCAGGTCGTTTTGGCTCCATTTTTAGAATATGTCCAGAGCTTCACACCTCTCCACTCTCTCTGATACTATACATCATCTCTTACCAGGAATGCTGTAGCTAGTCTTGCCTGTCCTCCCTTGCTAGTTCCAGGATATTTACAAAATAGCAGCCTAAGGGATCCTGTTGAAATTCAAGTTAGAGAATGGCATAACTTTGTTCAGTTACTTCCTGTTTCTCTCATGCCCCTGCTTCCTAACTTATTCTCATTGTAAAAGTCAGTATTTAGAATGGCTTACAAGACCCCTGCCTGTCACAGCTGAGTCCTTTTACCATACTCATTCACTTTCTCCCTTTGCACTGCTTCTCTTATTCTTACCTTTTGTCTGGTGAGCTAATGATGCTTTTACCAAGGGTTTTCCTTGCTGGCTGCTCTGCTCAGACATTTATTCTCTTGGCTATATGGATGGTACAATGTCCCATTTTTTTCCAACTCTTTTTCTTAAATATCTCATTCAGTAGGGCCTTCCTGATCTGTGATCTCCCTCTTTAAAATCAGAGCATAATCCCAGTCCACCTCCAGCTCCCCATCCCTTACTCATTGCTTTGCTCTTCTCCATAGCACTTACTGTCTGTCATCACCACATTGTATACTGTACTCCTTTATTTTGTTTTTCTTGATGATTTCTCTTGACTAGAATGTAAACTTCATTGGACACAAATTTGTTTTGTTCTGTTTGTGTCTCTGTTATCTAAAATGCAGAAAAGTACTAATAGAGTATGTTATAAACACTTGCTAAATAAATGTATAAGTTGTCTTAGTTTTTTCAGCATCGCGATTCTTCTGTTAAGTGGAGCTTTAGAGAATTTAGTACCTTGTGGAGATGACATCTAAGTTGTGGTCTCCCTTGCCTCATAGTACAGTCATTCTATTGATCACTTCATCTACCAGGATATGTTGTACATGAGCTTTACATTGAGTTAGTTGCTTTATAACATCGATATTGTCATCAATATTGTGTGTCTTACAATAATAGACAGCTAAGTTAAATAAAAATATTGTAGGCAGTCAGATAGAGCTAGACCCTCAAGAGAGTTAGTGCAAAAGATAAAAACACATTACAACCGTGGCTAGAGACCATCTGTTGGAGGCTGTTCCTCAAAATAAAGATGAATGACCAGGCCTACATACTTCTCCAAAGGACAAGATAAGTGATAACACCTGGACTAGTGAAGGCTAGACAGACACCAGTCACCCCAATGGGTGACTAAGACCTCTTGACCCATAATTTCCTAGAAAAACGTTTTGTTCTTTCATGTACAATTGTTACATGTTTGTTCCCCCATTGGATACCTTAGTGACTATATTTGTGAACTTATTGGCTGATCATAGCTTTAACCTACATTGTATCCACGTGGTTGTGCTTTATAAAACTTTTCCTGAAAAATGAAGTTCTCGGCTCCCCACTGGGGAACTCTTGTGGGGGCAACCTCCATTGTTCCTAGCATTGATTCTTCTATCTTAGAGAACATGAACTTGGTGTATCTGACATCTAACAGGTTGAGAATTATAATATTTTCCTTATGTCATTTAGAGATCCTCTTTCATCTCCTCCATCATCCCTGAATCACTATAAGTGTTCTAACCCTCAATCAATATTTGAGAAAAAACAGGAACAGATTTTGAACATATAGTTCGTGCTGAGGCACCTTCTGTTACATCATTAAACGTGTCAAAAGGATTTGTTAAACTGTTCCTTGTAGTAAGAGAGTTCTAAGAAAAATCAAGTTTTTTTGCCTTTTAGTTGCCAAAAAGGATATACTTGCTTTCCAAGTTGAAAAAAAAATCTGAATTCTATGAACTTGAAGCACTAAGGAAGAAATAATTCTGCATGTTTGGTGAAGATAGCTCCGATATCTCAGGGATGTGATCCCAGTGGAAGAAGCTGGAATTTATGTTCAACCACTAAATTGTTCTTAGTTAAATGGAATTTAAAAAAAATATCAAGCTTATTTGGAGTCAAGTAGGGAACTGTTGAGGAAAACAGGTCACACTTTAAGCAGGTGGTCATGGATCATGATGGGAATGAATCATGCTTTAAGTTTTTGTAGCTTCATTTAGAGTTGAAAGGTATAGGATGTGTCTAGTCTGTATTTCCCAGCACCTGACCTATTTATAGTTCAGATTCAAAGGGAATGATTGAGTTGCAAGTAAACTGTATATACCAAGAAGTATTGATATCCCTGGCTTATACAAATAAAGCATAATTATCAGAATTGTCCCAAAACATGTGGTTACATGGCCAGCTCATGTCCTTTTTTTTTTGCTGCCAGTCAGATCCGTGAACTTAAGCTGTGTCATAAAATGCACCTATTAACTGAGAGACTATAGATTGTGATGTGAGAATCGGGTGGTAATGTAAGTGAAGTTGTTTTGAATGGAAAGCTTGAAGGCTTTATCAAACTCCTCTAATTTAAAGAATCTCAGGCTCTAAATTCTGTGTCTTATTTTGGTAGACATGATAAGAGCTGAAATTTCTTCTCAGCCCTTCCAGGTTATTTTTCTCGTTTTGGAGTGTCCTGTAGGTGTTAAGGTCAGCGAGTGTTAAAGCGCTTTCTGTACAGACTTTGCGATGTCCCCATGTGGTGCCTGTCTGTGAAGGATTTACTTCCCAGTATCCAGTCACTGGCAGTCTCAGACACAGTTCTCAGACAGTCCATTAAAACTGAGACTATCAGTGCGTATTTTCATCTTTTCCAACACACATAACTGGGAACTCCTTTCAGACAAGCCTTAGAAATGCCCTGCTCATTCACCCTGTGGCCCTTCTATCAATGATCAAGTCTCTCTTCATTTATACTTAATTTTGGCCTTCCTATGTCTTTAAGTAGTTGCTGTAATTTGCCCAGAATTGATAATCATTAAATATGTGAGGGTTAGTCTGGAAGAGACAATTCTGTTGTTACCTTTAGAATCATAAGTTGGGATATATAGCTTTTTAATTTTCATTAAAATTTTTTCTTTGGGTCATGTGTTATTGTTTAGATCTGTATTTTTAACACATTATAGCACAGAGGATTTCTAATTATCTTTTTGTAGCTGATTTTAATCCTCATTCTGCCATGGTCAGAGAATATACTTTGTAAGATGAATAGATAAAGAAAATGTGGTCTTTACACATAGTGGAGTACTACTCTGCCATAGAAAGGTAAACTTGAGTCACTTGTAGAAAAACAGATGCTCCTTGAACCTATAACGTTAAGAGAAATAAATCAAACACAGCTTAAATATTGCATATTTAGGCACAATCTTAAATATTTGCATCTCTTATATGAGAGATGCAAATTATAAATAAAGAGCAAAATAGGAATTAGGGTGAAAGATCTTTCTCAAATGGTAAAGGGAATGAAGAAATGAAGGAAGTTGAAGGAAGGGAGAGAAAGGAGCTGAAAAAAAGAAGCAAGATGTGTTATGTACATGCACCAATTTCCTGCAAGGAATGGAAACATGTACCACAAAAATCTAATAAAAAATAGAGTTTGATTCTTTAAAAGTTGTTGAGATTGGATTTATAGCCCAGTATATGGTCCATTAATGTCAGCATTATCTATTAACTGCATAATAATTGACTTCTGAGCTGCTGAGTGCAATGTCCTGTGTATGGCAATTAGGTCATGTTTGTTAATCATGCTCTAATGTTTCATATTTTATTTATTTATTTATTTTTGTTGTTGTTTTTTGGGGGGTTTTTTTGGGGGGGCGTTGAGATAGTGTCTCACTATGTAGTTGAGATTGACCTGGAACTCACTACGTAGTCCAGGCTGGTCTCAAACTCACGGTGATCCTCCTGCCTCAGCCCACCCCCCCCGAGTGCTGGGATTACAGGCGTGCACCACCAAGCCCGGTTTTAATCTTTCATATTTTTATCCTTCACTTTTTCTGACAGTTAAAACTAGCATGTCAGAAAATTCTCTCAGTGGATTTGTCCATTTGTCTTTTTGGTTGTATTAGTTTCTCTCATTTATTTGGAGTCCACTGTTAGATGAGTTTAAATTTAGGATTTTTTTGTCCGTCTTGTGAATTAAATTCTCTCAAAAGTATGAATTTTGCCTTTTTTTTTTGTGGCAAGGCCTTTTCCCTTAAAGGCTGCTTTGCTTGCTGCTAGTAAAGCGACATCAGCTCTCTTTTGGTTACTTGTATTGTGTAGTTTTTCTATGTTTCATTTTCATTCATTCTGACCACCCACCCCCTACCTCACTCTCTCCCTCCCTCCCTCTCTTTCTTACTGCTGGTTGAATCCAAAGTCTTGTGCATGATGTTTTCTTTTAAGTACTTGGATTTTGCTTTAATTCCAACATGACAGTTTTAATTGGAACATAGTGATTATTTACTATTAATATAATTATTGATTACATTTAACAACCATCATTACTACTTATTGTCTATTAACTGTTCTATATTTCCCCTCCCCACCGTTATTTTTCTGTTTGTTTGTTTTTGTTTTTGAGACAGGGTCTCACTATGAAGTTCAGGCTGCCCTTGAACTTGCAGTGATCCGCCTGCCTCAGCCTCCCAGGTGCTGGGATCACAGGTGTGAACCACCATGCCCGGCTTTCCCATCATTATTAATTTACCAAATTTTCAGATGTTTTGTACATTACAGTGCTCTCATTTGCCATATTAAATTTGCTTTCTTTCTTTTTAAAGGGAAAGACAGAGTTTTCAATACCCCACTGTGTGAACAAGGAATTGTTGGATTTGGAATTGGAATTGCAGTTACTGGTGCTACTGCCATTGCTGAAATTCAGTTTGCAGATTATATTTTCCCTGCTTTTGATCAAGTAAGTCCATTATATTTTACTTTGAGTGATCCTTTGAAAGGTTCAATCCATGCAGTATTGAATTATTGCTACCACACTCCCACCACCCAATTTATACACATTTATTAGCCTCGAGTTAATGTTTTATAGCTAGTGTTTTATGGTAGTTAAAATTTCAAATAGGTCTGTAGGAAATGGATTTGGAAGGAGGGACTCACTGTGACATGTCCCTTCTCTCCTTGCAGATTGTTAATGAAGCTGCCAAGTATCGTTACCGTTCTGGGGATCTTTTTAACTGTGGAAACCTCACTATCAGGTCCCCGTGGGGCTGTGTTGGTCACGGGGCTCTTTATCATTCTCAGTGTCCTGAAGCTTTTTTCGCTCATTGCCCTGGAATCAAGGTATTCTCATTTACATCTTTATTTGATCTTCATTTGATACTGTCATTTTCATTGGTCCTATTAATATTAACTATAGCAGTGTGCTTACCTGGAGGAAAACAAGTAGGAGTTTTTTGAATTTATGTGAACTTAAATGAATTTAAGAAAGAAAGGTTAGCATTTCTTTTAAATCAGCTGTCCATGCCTGATTTTATAGAATGATCTTTGTGCTGCAGCATTGGCTTGACACTGACAATAATTAACTTCATAGACTTCAAAGTGTATGACCGCATAATTAGCTTATCTTTCACCTGTATCAAATTTTTGTGTTTCTTTCTAATGGGTTTTTCTCATTTAGCTAATCCTTACATGATTTTCATAAATCTACTGTTTAGACCATTATTTGCCTTAAAGTCGAAGGGATAGGATTTTTGCTTTTAGTCCCTTTACTCTTTTTTTTTGGTACTGGGGATCGAACTCAGGACCCTACACTTGTGAGGCAGGCAGCAGAATCACAGCTAAATCCCTGGCTTTCCCTTTCTTACTTTTGAAACAGATTACATGAAGGCTGTTACCTAGACCTCCAGTCAAGAGTAAGGTAGTGCTTTCTTGTCGCGAGCCGCGACGTCAGGATCCTGCCAGCAGGTCCTAAACCTGAAAGGATGAGGACAGAGAGACGGGAGGCACCTTTCTTCTTCAGTTGCTTGCTTTATTATAGAACCTTGTCCTTTTATACTCTCCAGCTGCATGGGAGCGAGGGCTGCACGGGAGCGAGGGAGCGAGGGTACCGCCCACACATTCCAGAGGGAAACAATAACGACCATTATGGGTTACATCTGCTACTAGCTGAACTCGCCCGTGGCTATGGGCGAGAGCACCTCCGTGCCAGCGAGGTGACTCAAAGTTCAGTCATGGCTAGGCCTGTGTCAAGGCTCACCATAATGGCTCGCCATACTTTCTCATACAAATGACCTTATCATAGGTGGCTTGCACAATAGTTTAGGTCTTCTCTTCTTTTTAGTACATGTTTGCAGTGTGTAATGTTTACATTCTTTGTGTGAACTTGGCACATGGACACCACACATCTGTGGAAGATTAACTAATGGCCAATTTAAATGGAATGCCCAGCTAAACTGAGTCAGTGTAGTTCTGGGCATGGAAGACTCACCTGAGAATTGTTGCTAGAATGACGTAAGAGGAGAACAGGAGAGAAAACCTGCACGCCGCTGATTTCTGAAGAGAAGCTTTGTTGTGGCTGTTTTCATGTCGGAGGAGCTTGGGTCCTCACTGTCAGCAGGGATGGCTGCTGTCTTTGCCTCGGTGTGGCTTCCTGGCTCCAGTGCAGGTTTGTGGCTTCCACCACTGGCCTTTGGGCCTTCATGGTTCAGAGCCTCAATATGGATTTGCACGAGATATGGCCTGAACCTCAGCTGGATTCTTCGGGTCTGCAGCATGCAGACAGATCTCTTGCACTCCTCTGCAATTTACTTTCTGGGTGAATATTATAAAATAATCCTCTAAATTATGTGCTCTGTATTAAATCTATGCCTTTGCAAACCCTGACTACAAAACCACCTTAGTTCCTTTATCTCCCATCTTGATTCCTCACTCCCTCCATTTTGGATATCCTTTGCATTTGAGAAAGAGCTGTCACCTTATTTCTTACTGTCTTTTATCTTGTTCTTTGTTTATAATTTGCATTTCGCATATAAGGTTGTGTGTCTGATCTATTTCACATAACAGTGTGGTCTCAAGGTGCATCCATTTTCCTACAAAAGTCAAGTTTTTCTTTAAGGCACAGTACTACTCCATTCTTTGTATTTTGCATTTTTATATCTTACACTCACATCTTTTCTGTTTTGCTTTACTGAACAATATTCCAGGGAATCATTATAGAAACTCACAGACATGGCAATTCAGAGATGTGTATTTGCTTCTGAAAACACCAATTTGTTGCGGACATGTGTTTGTCATCCCTCTCACCCTTCTTTTCTGTGAGATCAAAGTCATAGACCTCTGTTTTTCTTAGTTGAGTGGTTGGCACAGAAGCTACATTTGAGGTAATATTCTAGTTACTTTCGTGTTTGAGCTAAATATTGATGCAGATTTAATGTTTATAAACCCAGTGTTTTAAGAACAGATCTGTTCTCTCAGTCCCCTACCTTTTCTTTCCCTTTCTTCATTCCTTCTGCTTTCTCTTTCTTATTTTTTCACCTCAGGTGAAAATACTGTATACATAAAATAAAAAGGCTAAAAGTAAGTACATGTAAAAGTGGATAAAAAGAAAACTAAAAAGCAGGAATACAAGATAAAGACATTGATATGGTTGTAATGTGTTCAGAAGTTCATTTGCAGGAGGTAAAATAGATTTGTGCAGCTCTTTTATTTTTTAAATAAGATTACTTCAATGAAAATAGCATAAAAATGACTTTGAAAGCCTAGTGCAGTTTGTTTCAAGGAATCTTATTTGAGTCTTTGGGATAAATTTGGCTTATTTTAAGAATTCTTTTTGTGTAATACTTGTCTTCATATAAATATTATTATAGTCATTATTACCCCAAGTGTGTGACTTAAGTGATATGGTAAATAAATTAAGTGCTTGGGTTTTAGCATCAGTTGGAATTGGGTGAAAATCCCTGGTCTAGCAAACAATATGATCTTGGCCAAGCTTCTTGCTATCTCCTTATGCTCCAGTCTCTTTCCAAAATGGAAAAATAATGACAGCTAACTCTTAAGAGTGCTATGACCAGTAGATGAGTTTATCTGCTTTGAGTGTTTGGCTAAATTAACATCTGCGCTTCCTGCTGTTATTTTCACTCCCACATCTGAAACCTCATTCTCAAGAAGGTCCTGAATAAGGGAAGATGCCTGTAATTCATATGGGAGGCTGAGGCAGGAGGACTGCAAGTTCAAGGCCAGTCTGGGCAACTTATCAAGACGTTTTTTCAAGAAATAGGATTAAAAAAAGTGGATGTAGGTTAGAACCTTTGGTTTAATCCCTAGTACGAACAAAACAAAACAAAGGGTCTTGGAGTCCTTTTTTGTCACCCAAAGTGTGAAATAGTCGCACTTTCCTTTTTGTTCTGCAAGAAGTAGGCAATATAGTGTGTGGATCATAAAATTCATATTTTTTCATGGGAAAGAAGGTTTTTGGCATTAATACAATCAAAGGTGAAAGTTGTATGCATTTTGTGAGTAGAAGTATAGAGTTAGAAGAAATTACTTTATAGGTATATACAGGTATTGATCACTGTTTTGACTTTAACATGTGCTCTTTGTAAGTTTTTAAAGTTTTATGTAGGGAAGTTAGCTCCTAAAAGAAGAATAATGTCTTAGTTGTCAGAATGGAAGATATCTTCTAAATATTTGTTGAACAAAAGGAATTTTGGAGGAACGATATGTAAACTTTATAATAAATGGTGATTAGGCTACAATAAATGGATTACTATTTTTAATTAGTCATAATTATTTAAAATCAGCACTTATAAGAGATTTTAATGGGATGCAATCTTACTAAAATTGTGTTTAAAAAATCTGTTTTTGCAGGTTGTTATACCCAGAAGCCCTTTTCAGGCCAAGGGACTTCTTCTGTCATGCATAGAGGATAAAAATCCTTGTATATTTTTTGAACCTAAAATACTTTATAGAGCAGCAGGTAAAGATTTTCTTTATTTAATATTTGTGAATATCTTTATGTGCTTTGTTTTTCATAGGTCAGAAAATTTTAACTTTTTTATAACCTATTTATTTATATACTTCTTTTAGGAAAAAATTCTCATTGATTTCTTCTATATTAAGTTGGTCCTCAGGTATAAATTTTGTGCTTAGGGACAGCCCAGCTAGCTATTTTATATTTTGGGTGTGGAGACAAAGAAACAATGTGAAGTGCTGGCACTAAGAAGGGAACTGTGTTTCGCTGTATTATAGGTGCTTAGTTAATGTGGGTTGAAATGAAAAAGTGAAAGAGCTCATTGTACTAAATTTCCCTTTGGCTAAAATGACTGTTAGGGCTGCTTGTAAATCAGAATATTTAACAATTACACTGTGCTAAGGTATCAAGACTACACTGGGATGACTATAGCAAACTGATTGGTCACCTTCGTTTTAGCTCTGAAAATCATAAATCTATAAATACTTATCTGTGACTGGATGTTTTAACTATCAAAGGACTTCTTCTGCCTAAAGTGTATTTCATTTGGAATTCAAAAATTTACTCTGGCAGATTACTTTTCCTTGAACAGTTACATTTAAAACATGTTTTCCTTGTGATGTAATTTATGTGGAACAAAATGCACAGTGTTCATTTGATGGGGTTTTGACAATCTATGTAACCACTTTCCAAAACAAGCTATAGAACATTTTTATCACACTTGGAAACCTCTTATCTCTTCCTGCTAATCTGTTCTCCCTGATCCAAACTTAGCCACTTTCTAAGTTTGCATGTTCTGGGGCTGGATATAAAAGAAATCAGAGTATATATTCTGTTGTGTTTGCCTTTTGTTTAATTTAATGTCAGTGTGATGCATTCATGTTGTGGTTTATGTCAGTAGTTAGTTCCTTTCTCACTGTGCAATAGCAGTCCATTTATATACATTATTGTTATCAAGTAGTATCTACAATATCTACAATATTAGAACATGATTACTACGTAATCACATTGCCATTACATTGCATAAATGTTTATTATTATTATTACTACTAAGTAATAACATTTTTATTGTTAGTCAAAGTATTATAATTGTTACTAAGGAAAGTAGCTTGCTTCTATCTTCACCAAGATAGTGTCTGTATACTGTGATGTAACTATATTGCTGGAGGCTATCTGCTGATGAACAGTGGGAAATGTTTCTTAAGGATGAGGAAAAGATCACCTGAAAATCTGAGGCATGTACAGTGTGTTTGAAGAAGTTACATTCCATTGTATGAATATTCAGTTTTTTATGGGCCATGTAAATGGGCTTCTGTTTCACTTTATTCCCTCCTTTATCGAGGAACAAATGTCCATCACTGTTTTCAGTTTTTTGGGAACTGTCTTCTACAGTCTTATTAAGGTAGAGAGATATTTTCCCACATCTCAATTAGCATTCTGAACATAGTTCCTGAAATAAAGTATTTTAAAGATTTTAGCCAAATATTTCCTTAGGAAACTAACACATTAGGCATCTAAAGAAGTTATCTTGTTGTAAATGCAAGGCTTTAGCTTAGAATTGTAGTTCATGTCTCTGTCATTAATCTTTCCATTGTATCTCTGGGTCCCTTATTTTCCCCATGGACTACCATTTTAGCTCACTCTATGTGGTCCTGAGGGCTTTACCCCTAACCTCTATGATCTCAGGATGTGGGCATGTACAGATGCAATCCCAATCATTCTGACTTCTGGGAATTTTTTTGTGGAGACAGAGCTGCACTGTCTAGGTGACTGGGGCCCTGAATTACTCTTATCTTTTAATCTTTTGTATGTAATCTCTGGTAATGAATTTCTCTAGAATCCTTTCATTTAATCTCATTTTAAGTTTAATCTACTTTGAATCTTAATTTCCAAGACTGGACTTATATAGTAAGCAATTTTGACTAATATAATGCATAGTATTGGTTAGAGAAAAGATGCTTCTCTTTTAAGGTGAAAATATTTCCAGTTGGATTCATACACTGAACTGTAGACTTTCATAATTTAATATGGATGCTACTTTTGCCCAAGTAGCTGAAGTAAAAACCTCTACTATTTATTCATAATCATACTTTGTAAGGTTGATGAGATGAGATGATCCACATTTATCCACCTAGTCTTTAGTGCTGTATTGTGAAGACATGTGGACTGTTAAATTTTCACAACAACCTCATCAAGTAAATTCATTATCACCATTTTATAGATGAAGAACCTGAAGATTAAGGAAGTTAAGTCCCCATGCCAGAATTAAAAGCTGTAGTCAGGCTCTAAGGCCTGGTGTCAGCTCTATTTGGCACTAATGATTCCAAATCCTTTTTTTTTTTTTTTTTTTGGTATGGGGGATTGAACTCTGGTCCTTGTGCTTTCAAGGCAGGTGGCAAAACCACTGAGCTAAATCCCTGGCCCCCAAGTCCTTTTGACAGAATCCCATGAGGTGGTGTTTTCCCCTTCTGACAGACAAGAAAACAAATTTAGTGAGTTTAAGAAACTTGCTGTAGCATACAGACGTAGTCTGTGATGGAGTTAGGTTTTTAAATCAACATGTTTTACCAGATTGGTGCTCCTCTTTTAAGTATTACACCATTGTACGTTTCATTTAACAATTGAATAAAGAACATAAATGAAATGGAGCTTCTTCCATTGTTGCAGTTTCATGCCCAAAAATAATGCTGGTATTTGAAACTTTCCTGAAGAATTACAGTGATGTGTTCTTTCATGAGATGGAGCTGTATACACACAAGCCCTAGCCATGTGTTAGAGCAGGAATCCCTGTATGGCTATAGTCTTGGCTTGAATTCATACTGCATTCATTTCTTCACTGCATAAGATTAATTCACTGAGTTCATACTTATAGAAATTACATGTCACAGTCTGGTGTGGTAGTAGCTGGGGAGCTTTGGAGGCTTTCTGTGCATTATGAAGTCACTGAGAGACATAGTCACATTTTCCCAACAGACAGGGACAGCTGTAAATGTTAAGTCTCCCTGTTTTTGAGTGAGAACTGGCGGAACCATTTTGTGAATGGAAGTCATTGTCCCTGTCTCAACTCTTTTTGACCTATCTGAAGCCTTCATTTTTGGACCTGTGCCCATATACTGATCTCTACTAGAACCTCTGAACTGTGCTCTCTCTTCCACATGTCTAGTCTACTCCATATAGAAATGATTGATTTCAGTCTAGCCATTAGCTATATAAACTATTACGGCTGAAACTAAAATACATAATTAATGCAATCTTCATGCAGTAATATTCTTGGATATTTTTCACTTATTTTATATACACAATAAATAGATATAAAACTTCTTCTAAGTGTCTTCTAAGTGGAACAGGAAAAAAAGAGCCTAATAATATGTTTGGGTTTCCAGATTATTTTAGTTAAGATATTTAAATATAATTAATCTCTTTTTGAAATGGCAGAGAGTGTTTTAAAATGATAAAGAACAGTCTAGGCAGTGTCAAAAGTATACAAATGGTTATAATTCAGAAAGCTAATGAGTCAAGTTATGTTACCAGATATAAGCATCTGTAGGAAAAGATATCCTCCTATATCTTTTGAACTATTGGTTTTATTTAATTGAATCATGATATTAAAGTAAAGGCTTTTATCGGTGATTCTTTTAGTGAGAAAGCAAAGCAGTTTAAAAGGCCCAGAGCATATACTGTCTAATTTCTACGGGTTTTGGAAAAATCAAAATGTATTTTATGCAAAAGTAGGCCAAAATGATATTAATGACTTTTAAGCAAATACATTAATTATTCATGAACTTACATATTTTGAAGAGAACATTATTTTAAGTAGTTTTTGAATAATAGAAGGCTTAAAATTTTTTTCTTTGTGAAATAATTTTGTATTTTACACTAAGCAGATTGTTTTTGTGCAAGCTAGTACATTTAACACTAGGTGTAATTTTTGACAGGAATATATTTAATCCATTAGTGAGAAAATTTAATTCATTTTAATTAGGTTTTAAATTAAGTTATACAGAATAGTAAAAGACATGTCTTATCTTACAAGTGAAAATAACAGTTGCTTACCTAACCCTTCACCAAATCCATGCTTCGCTCACCGTGTGCAACTGCTTTCAACTTTTAGCAGTTTCTTTGATAGTCATCATATTAGCAAAAAAGTGCTTAATCTACTTTTAAAATGTTTTAAGTCTTCTTATTTTAGCTTCTGTATTAGTTTTCCTGTTGCTGGGGAAAATGTCTGATGCTCAGAATGTTAAGGAAGGAGAGGTATATTTGGCTTACAGTTTTGGAGGTCTCAGTCCGAGGTTAGCTGGCTACAATCCAGAACCATCATGAGAAGAGGGTTTTGCTGAGCCCTGCTGCTTAGTTCATAGTAGCCTAGAAACAGAGCAGGTTGGAAAGAGCCCTGAGAGCCATACCCTCCAGAGCCAGCCCCCGCCACCACACACTGATCTGCCACCTCCATCTAGGCCCAACCATCTAACAGCACGCTCCACTCCCCTGGAACATCAGTGGATTAATCCATTGATGAGTACAGGGCCACCATGATCCAGTCACCTCTCCAGGTATCTTTTTTTTGGTACCGGGGATTGAATTTAAGTCCTTTCGCTTGTGAGGCAGGCGGTGGAATCACTGAGCTAAATTCCCGACATCTCCAGGTGTCTTAATCCAGTCAAGTTACGATTAAGATTAACCAGCACAAGATGACGCATGCTCGTAATCCCAGCACTCAGACCTGAGGCAGGAAAATTGAAAGTTCAAGCCCAGCCTGGGCATCTTAGTTGCTTAGTGAGGTTCTGTCCAAAATAAAAAAGGTCTGAGGATATAGCTCAGTGTGAAGGCCTTGGGTTCAGTCTCTAGTACTGACAAACTAACCAAAATCTTTATACTAAAAGACGTGCGAATTTAATTGTTTTATCACCTTCTTTTCCCCAGCGCACAGTGTGCATTTTCTTCCATGTATGCATCCTGCTTCCAGAATCTTCATGAGTTATTTATAGTATAATTGTTGGTCAGATCATAATTTAGTGTTTAACTGCTGTGACCATATTGGTGAGATTCATGACTGAATGGAAAATGCATTTTATCATTTCTTCTTTGGTATATGACTTTTATTATTTTCATTTGCTTTATTCCTTATATTCTTGTTACCTATCTCCTCAATGTAATCTTTTTTGGGGAGGGGGTTGTTTGGACACTTTTTATGATCAGTCTGAATTTACTTTCTTCCTGTGTGTCCATTCTATACTCCTAGGGAAGTCTAATAAACTGATAAAGAATGTGGGTTTCGGCACCAGAGTGACTGAATCTGAAATACTTTCTCCCCTACCTAGTATGTGAGGGTTGTGGTTAAATGTGCTAAATGTCAGCTGATTTCTTTACTATGATTATTAATTCTGTTTTCTTTTCAAGCTTATTTAATTACTGCCTTATTTTCCCCTTATTAAAAATAGATATTTATGAGATTCCATCTTATCCCAGAAAGGATGGCCATGAAGAAATTAAATAATAAATATTGGCAAGGCTTCAGGGATAAAGGTGCCCTTCTACATTGCTGTTGGGAATGTAAACTAGTACAAACATTTGGAAATCAGTATGGAGAGCCTTCAAAAATTAAAACTAGAAATTCCATTTGGCCTTACTATTCCCCATAGAGGCATCTTCCTCCCAAATTAAAGACATTGTATTTCAGTGATACATGCACTCTCATGTGTATAGCAGCATAATTCATAATAGCTAAATCTTGGAAGCAACCTCTGTGCATCAGTAGATGAATGGATGAAGAAAATGTGGTACTCTATTTACACTCAGTGAAGTACCACACTGTCTTAAAAAGAAATGAATCATTTGTAGAAAAGTAGATGCTCCTTGAGACCGTAATATTAAATGAAATAAACCAGCCACACAAGCTTAAATATCACATGGTTTCTCTTATGTTAAAAGCCCAAAATATAAATAAAGAGCAAAATAAAAGGCAGATAGTAGGAAGAAGGAAGATAGATCTTTCTCAGATGGGAAGGGGAGTAAGATTAAGGGAAGGGTGGGGAGCGGAGGGAAAGAGGATGAAAAAGTAATTAAGATTTGTTATGTGACACTCCACACAAGGAATGTAAACATTGTGTACTGCAAGCATATACTAAAAGATAAATTTTAAAAATGACAAATAGGCACAAAATTAAAAGAAAAGATACACATGCAGAAAAATCAGATAATGTTATATTTTGGCATAAACTGTATTATAACTAATAGTTAACAATGCTTTATCTTATTTTCTTAAAAAGGCCTACTTTCTTATTATAGAGCTAATGCATTTTGTTAATAAGACACTCCTAAAACTTCGTGGCTTAATCCAATGGTGTTTGCAGGCCAACAGTTTGGCTGCACACAACTGGACATTCAGGTCTTATCTGGCCTTTCTCATATGTTTGCAGTTAGAATCAGATGTGGACTGGATTCTCTAATCATGATCTAATCATGACTGTCTCACGTATTGGAAAAGTGGCTGCTAGGGTCTTGTCTACCTATCTCTTCCTCCTCTCACAGATTGGTTCAGGCTTGTCACATGGTGGAAAGCAGAGGTCCCAAGATCCCAATAGAGCCTTGACTCTTGTAGTTTACTCTAGGAACTGCATACCATCCCTTTTGCTATTGTGTGTGTTACCCAGAACAAGTCAAAAAACAACACCAATTTCAAGAGGAGGGCAAATATATTCCATTTTCTCTTGCAATGCCACATTGCAGGGGAATACAGTGAGGGTTGGATTGTGTTGGTTTTTCAGTCTTTCATAAACAAGATGTAATTGAAAGTGGCAGGAATGATGGGATAAATATTTCAAGCAAGCAGGAATATTTTGAGGGGTATAATTGATAGTCTTTTACTGTAATAAAAAACATTCATCAATTTTTATCATACTGTAATAAAAGAAGATGAAGGAGCTCATTAAACCCATCTTGTATCACTGGATGACTTGTTTATACTGTTGGCATGTTTTAGGTGTACTCTTAAATATATTTTATTGTTAACTTTCATTGACTTGATTGTACCTTCTTATTTGGTATTTATTCTTTTATGATTGTTCAAGCAGATTTCTGTTTTACTCTTAAATATATGGGATAGATTTTATTGTGAATTTAAAACTCCAGGTACCTACAATAAGCAGGTCAGCAGCCAATGTACCATGCCTTTATTTGGTAATGTTAGGCCTTGATTTAATGTTGGGTAACAAGTAGCATCCCCAAGTAGAGTTAGTAGTTTTTAGAATTGATGAACCTATATTTACCAATCATTATTACTAAAATCCATAATTTACAGTAGGGTTCAGTCTTGGTCTTACATATTCTGTGGGTTTAGACAAATGTGTTATGACATATCCACCATTGTCTGTCATACCAAATATTTTTTCGGTCTCCATAATATTTTCTTTTTCAGAATGTCATATAGTTGTAATCATGTATTATGAAACCGTTTGAATGGTTTCTCTTAATAATATGCATTGAACCTTTCTTCATGTCTTGATAACTCATTTCTTTTTTAGTGATGAAAAATATTCCACTGTAGCCATACCACAGTTTATTTACTCACTAAAGGACATCTTGGTTGCTTTCAAGTTTTGGAAATTATGATGTGAAAAAAACCTATAATCTATAATAATATTTCATTGTTTAAAGTCATCTACTTATATATAATATATATACTCAATATATAACTCATGGTTTCATTGATGATAAGATACCTATTTTCTCCTCACATTTTAATATCTCTGAAAATGGAATTTAACTTAAAATCAGTGGTATCTTACAATTTTCAAACCCAGGGGCTAGTATCTGATCACATACAAATATCAAAGTCTATTACAATACCAATAGAATAGGTATCTGCAGATGGGAATAAAATTTCAGAGACACAAGACAACCATGCATTTAGTCAGGAGGTTCTGCCAGGCTGTGGTAAGATGCAAGGGCTGGGAAATTAGGGAATAGCAATCCTTTAACAGTCTTTGGAAATGGGAGTCAGAAACAGGTTGTACATAATTAATGATCTATCTTGAAAGCCTAGTAGCAATCTTTTAATTCTTGTATGAATTCATTTAAAAAGTACTGTATCACTTATGTGCTTGGTGACACAGAAAATCATATTCTATGGAGAAACATATGCACTGATGATTGTAAATGTAAAACTGAGCAAGAAGAATGAGACTTTAAAAGGAAAGGAGTTGTAGTAATAGCTTAAGCCAATTTATTTTGCTTATATTTTGTTTTCATGCATATATCATGGTGATAGATAATCACTGTTTAATTACTTTTCTTTCATTATAAATATAATTGTAAAATGTGTCAGTTATTTGGCAGTTTTTCTTAGCATTTCATAAAATAATGGGGCAATTTTACCATTGACAATAGTCAATATTGTTTGTCTCAACATATTTCTTTTCGTTAGATGATTTTTTCCCTTTGAAATTCTTGTGTGCTAATGTGGAATAAATGCAATTGAAATGTCCCTTGACTTAGTTTTCTCATTGCTGATACTAAATAACTAACACCTGAAGTTAAAGGAGGAAAAGTTTATGTAGTTCACAGTTTGTAGAAGATTCAGGCCATAATGGCTGTCTCCAATGCAGTGTAGCACATGACAGAAAGGCAGCAGTTCATGGTATTGGAAAACAGCAAAAGCAACAAGGTGGGGGAGGGGCCCTCAACCATGTTTTTCTGTCCCTTTTATGCAGATTATTTGGGGTGGGTAGCACTCACACCCTCAATCCTAGTGCCCTTGAACCTAGCATTGCACTATGAGAGAACTCTGCCTATGACTACATGAGAGTTTGGGGGGACATTCAAGACACAAGCCATAATATCCTGTTAATTCAGTATTCAATTACAATAATACGTTGGTTCACACACTTCTGTTTGCAAACAATTTCGTTCCAAACAAAAGCATTTGGCAAAAGTTTGCTTGCATTAGCCTATTTCACATTGCTTCAATTAGCAAATTCCGCCATCTTCCCTAAAATTATAAAACAAGTTTTTTTTTTTTTGGGGGGTAAACCAAGATACCACTGTATTTTCTTTGCCAGTCTGGCAGTTATGGTGGGTTTTAAACTTGATTTGCTTTGTGGTCTACCTTGGCCATTTGTGGAACACACTTCTATGTGTACTTGGGTGGGTCATTGAAGCATAACTGTGGATCTGTTTTTGGTCCTTCACCTTTTCTGTTTTGGGAGTCTTCCCCTGTTCTGCTGCCTGGTTGCTATGAACTTAACAGCTTTGTTCTACCATGTAGTTCCACCATAATATTTCTGCCTTGGAGCCAGCCAGTCGTGGAGTAAAACTGTAAGCAAATTAAACCTTTCCTTCCTCTTTTAAGTTGTAGATTTTGGGAATTGTGCCTCAGGAATGAGAATGCTGGCTAATACAGAAAATTGGTACCAGGAGTAGGGTCGTTACTGTGCTTATAGCTAACCATGTGATTTAGAAGCTTGTGGAATTAGTTTGCTGGCAGAGTTTGGAAAGGTCTGGAGATTTGGATAGAGAAGATGTAAAATACTTTTACTTAAAGCCTGATGGGTGATTTTGATCACATCTTAGAAGATCAGAATGCTGACAGGAATGCAGGTAGTAAAGACCAGTCTCAGGACCATATTAGCATTTGAACTGCAGGTCATGTGTGTTGTGCTTCAGCAAAAAAGTATCTATATTTTTTGCATGCTGAGACTTTGCATGAGTCTGAGATAAAGGATAGTGGACTAAGTAATCTGATGGAGAATATTTCAAGATTCCCCTAATATTTAGGCTGTGGCATGAATGTTACTGGCTGTTTTGAGTCAGATTTATAGTAAAAATTAGAGGCACAGGGCAGAGCAGAACAGTTTTAAAAATATGTTTGGTCCCAATAGGATCCCTGTGTATAATTAGAACCAAAGAAAGTGTGGCTGCTAAAGAGATTAGCACCTTTAAGAAAGAAACCAATTACTTTGTAAAGTAGAAAGATACCTTGAAGGCATCTCAGGAATCAGCAAGACTATATCCATCACTGGCTTGCAGATGAATAAGTGTCACCTTTGTACGAATTTAACTTGTATTCAATTCATATGTGGCTCTTTTATATAAACAGTACATTGGAAAATATTTACTATAGGTTTTCAAATATATTAAACATGAGAGATGAAAATTGATTTTGTAGAACTTTTGTTAAACTGTAAAACAACATACTGGAGAGTATGTGGAAGTACCTCTATAAGAAATTGAGAAAATTGAATAAGTTATTATGAGTGTGATTAAAATTTAATAATATATCAAATATATTTATGATGTACTTAATATATTTATGTAAATTATAACATATTATAATATGCTATATAAGTTTCATAAAACCTTGTTACACTGTATTACATGAGACTGAAAAATGTAATAAGGCTAATTTGGAAGTTTCATAATAAAGCATACAAAATTATTATTATAATTTTGTGATATGTTTTCCAACTATTATGATAAGATCTCATTTATCTCATTATACAAAAAATTGGAAATGTGAGATTTTCCAAATAATTGTTGAAGAAATATATTTTAAGTGCATTTGTGTTGAAATCAGACTTAAGGTTTGTTTCAAGTTGATATTTCT
Organism: Fukomys damarensis; assembly: GCF_012274545.1. Classification (NCBI taxonomy): domain Eukaryota; kingdom Metazoa; phylum Chordata; class Mammalia; order Rodentia; family Bathyergidae; genus Fukomys; species Fukomys damarensis. Next base: position 46,445,018 of record NW_022900926.1, read on the forward strand.
GATCTATTAAAAATAATAGGTGATATTTTTACTTTTCACTGTTAAGAAAATGTGATATTCTGATATGATGTCTTATGAATATATTTAGAATCTTAAATTCATTTTACATGTCAAAGTAGCTCAGTATGACAAGTTTCCAGGTTATATCCAAGAAGTATTTACAGATTCTGACCTGATGTTTTATTTATACATTGACAGGTTAGTTGATTTTTTGTTTTTATTTAGTGGTCAAGAGTTTCTAGCAGAATGCTACCTGACATGCATAGATATTAAATTTAAATATTCAAATCTATGTTTCTTGTCACTTAGGATATAGTTAAAATCATCTCAGAAGGTCAGGAAACTACAAATATAATCCTGAATGTTGTTGTGCTTCTTTCACAATTGCATTACTTATCTGTAGCCTCATTTTCTATGTTTGTTCTAACATTTTCAAAACAGAATTTCTTTCATGAAGAAATAGGATTCTACACTGTCAGTGCCATACAGCAAATAATAATAGGGATAAGAAAATTCTTTCTAAATGAAAAATTTCTTTATTGCCTTAATGACTCATCATTCAATTATTTTAAATTGTAATGCTGTTTTCTTCCTAAGAACACAAAAAGATGCCCATGATGATTAATTTAATATGTCCTCATTCTATTCGTATGATGTCTCTATGATTACAGGTGGGATAATGGAGTAAAAGCTAACATAATACTTTGTGAGAGAGTACCAAATTAATTAGATAACTAGAAGGTCAGAGCTAGGTTTTTAGCTGACAGATTTGCCCCATTTACTATTCTCTTTCACTGGACTATGAATTCTAACAAATGAGATAGATTTTTTTCAGGTATGGAGACTTCGATATGCTATAGTAACTAGGCAGCATCAACTAACATTTTGGATATATACTCTACACCCTTTATCAATGTAACGTTTTATTTTTTTTTCACTGTCATGTGAAATGCAATATGAATAAAGCCCCACCCAAGTTTCACATTTGTGGGGAAACTGGAGATTACTGGAGATTAGTGCCAGGAAGGAGAAATGACCCTTCACAGGGAAACTGGCATATTTAAGTGTGAGTGGTTAGTTTTTTACAGATGCTTTCTATAGAAATTACTAATATATTAAATCTGAAAGAATTGGAAAGTGCTTCCTAGAGGTGTGGGAATATAGTTTATAAATTTTGACATTTATAATTTATAAATTTTAGCATTTACTTATACAAATATCTTAATAAAGTTTCAGCATTTCAGCATTCAGCATGGAATCCCTTCTTTATTTTCTCTCATGCCAGGTCTCTTATTTCTCCAAGCCTCCATCAGTTGTGTCCTATTTGATTGCCTCTCTTTGTATTCCTAGAGCACTTTGTTCTTGTTGCTGATAATAGGTTTTTATTTGTTGGCTAATAATCTCCTTACATTTTATAAGTCCCAGTTGAGTCTGTGCTTCTCAGTAGCATGGACTACCCTTTTCATTTTCAGCCCAGCATCTCACATGATGGCTGAACATGTTGGGTACACATACTATCAAATGAGTAATTGATATTACTAATACATATAATTATGTTATTTGTACATCCTGTCTCTTTCAAAAATGTCTTTAAGATGGATTCTTAAAGGAAAATTGAAAGAAGAAAGGTGGAGGATGGGGGCTAAAATGGCCAACATAAGCAAATTCATACCATGAATCTATAAGAATTGGCAGTATGTGTATAAAAACATCAATATGTACAAGCAAGCAAATATGTAGAAATTATGTAGTGTACATTTTAAAATCTGTCCTATCTCATTATTTTATCTTTTATAATTTGACTTAGAAAAGATTTCTGTTTCCTTTTTGTTTCTTAAGTTGTACATTTTCATCAATACTGTATATATATTGTGCTTCAGGATTTCTCTGTAGAGTGCACCTTAGTGCAAAAATTTGAATCTTATTAGCATTTGGTGAAATAGAATGGGCTCAATTTCACTGCTGTTAACATAGAAAGCTACAAAGTGACCATATATTGTGCTGTTCAACTCTTGAAAACTTATGCTCTGACTTCTGTTTACTGGGTCTTTCAAAAAGCTCATAGCCATGGATTAGGGATACTACTATGCTAATTTGAAATAAAGACCTTTACTTTAAAATTAATGTAACTACAACATGCCTGTGAATTTTATCTAGCTTTAAGATGGCTTCTCAAAGAAAAATTGAAAGAAGAAAGGTGGAGGATGGGGGCTAAAATGGCCAACGTAAGCAAATTCATACGATGAATCTATAAGTGAATTGAGAGTATGACTTGTTTACCAAGTTTAAATAAATAAATAACATATTGAAACATATTATATTATTTTCCTGCTCTCAGGATTAAACTGATGCAAATTAAGTACAGATTTTTTTTTCAGTTGTTAAAATAAGACTCTCTTTTCTATTTTTTAATTGAGTTTATTGGTACATTTCAGGCATACAGTACAGTTACATTCATTATTGGGATCTTGTACCTTTACATGACAGTTCTTGGTTCTCATTTTTTCCCCATACCCCTGCCCTCCCTTCACCCCCTCCTCCCCTCCCCGTTTACAATCACTTTATTTCCATTTTTTCATTTTCTCATATTTTTTTCTTTTCCCTTATTACCTTTCCCCTACCCTTCTCACTTTCCCTACACCTGTAGCCCTCTGGTTTGAAAAACTATAATAGTACATAAGATCCTAATGAGATAATTGACAATGCGAAATAAGAAGAAAAAGAATGTAAGACTCTCTCTTGATTTAATTCTCTACATGATAGTTTTAAAATAGAGAATAAAGCATTTTTTGTTATGTTGTTCCTTAATTGTTAAAATAATGACAGCATAAAAAATGACAGCTTATTTTTCTTGGTAATTTCTTTAAGACAACAAAGCAGTCATTCATTGGCAACATTTCAAAGACAGTGGGCTAAGATAACAACCCTTTTCTTTGGGAGTGACAGCCCTTAGAGTCCTGTGTTCCAGGGATTTGTTAATCACCAGCTGCCATCTGATTTATAAGGAAAGCCTGGGCTTTTGAGTGGTAGCCACTTACTTCATAAGCAAGACAAAATGTGAACTACTTTCAGAGCTTATCCACTGACTTAGATCTTGCTGTCAGAGCACTTGATCCTGGCAGAGAACCTGTCTGCTATTTTTGATCACATATTATCAACATTGTTCTTTACCTTCACATTGGTTAACTACTAAGTAGAATATATCTTGAGTTGTCTGGCTCCCTGTTCATCTATTTATCCATCTGTGTGTCTGTCCATCCATCCATCCATTCATCCATTCATCCAACACTAGGTTTAGAGTGGAGTAGAATTAGTCTTCAAAAGTACTTTTTACATTTGGGGCTAGCAGATAGTAAATATTTTAGTTTTGTAGGCCATTTTGTGTCAGGTCCAACTACTCAGCTTTGCTATAGTAAGAGAAAACAGTGATAGGCAATATAGAAGTAAATGGTATGGCTGTGATTCAAGGAAATGTTGTTTTCAAAAGAATTGACTTGTAAATTGTGGCTTAATATAAGAATTTAACTCAACATAGTTTGTGTGCTACACAAAAACTTTTAAAAATATTTGAATAGTTATGAATATTCAACCACTGCTTATGTCTTAGGTTTGTTGGCTTATTATTTACCTTCAAGAGTTGTCTACAAAAGATTATATCATTTTTGGTTTTTATTTAAACATGTTGGCCATTTAAATACTATGCCATTTTCTCTGGTAATGGTTATTAATGTTTTTGGTTTACTCTATGGCCATATCACCCTGAATGCACCTGATCTGATCAGATGTTACTGGTGTGGACACACACACACACACACACACACACACACACACAGAGTGAAATTCCTTGGTATGCAACTGATAGCACTGTTAGATTTAGTAGTTTTTACTTAGGGGTTAAAAAACTATATTTCAACATGGAAACATGGCCAAATTGTTAAATGAAAAAAAAAGTTGAATTTATAAAGGCTATAAGTAGTGTGTACACTGTGATTCTATTTATAAAAAAGATACAGAAGGATAGGCCTATGTATGTGTATATCTATATCATCTCTATCTATCTATCTATCTATCTATCTATCTATCTATCTATCCATCCATCCATCCATCTATCCATCCATCTATCCATCTGTGTCTACTTGCATATTGTAAATATCTGGAAGCATATACCATCAGTCAGAGTTCTTAGTTTTCAAGCAAATGAAATCAACTGAGCTCAATATTAGCAGAAAATATTTATTGAAGGATAATAAATAGCTCAAAAGATCTTTGGGGTGCCTGAGAGTCAGGCTCAGAGCAATGTTCAAAAATCACTGGTCCTGCAAACATGCCCCAGTTGCTGCCAGTGGGCACTGCACTGCAGTTTGAGTCATTGATACCACTGGGCCTGCATTCTGGGTTTTCCACCATCATTTCTAGTATTTTGGAGTGGATTCTGGACCATTGCTGCTCTTTCATGTCATGAGCTTCCAGATCTAGGTGCATTTGATTGACAGCTTGTTCGTTTGACTTGGACACAAGGGAAGTTTAGAATGCAAGTATGTGGAACTCACTTCTATAGTGAACAAAGGACCCTGCCTCCTAAGATGGGAGTTTTGCCAAATACAGGAAGAAGATTTGGAAGCTTGACTGAAGGAGTGAAAGCAGTGCCTTCTAGATTCTCAGGAAATTGTTAGAATTAATTATTTCTGCACAGTGAAGTTGGAAGGAATGGGAAGCAAAAGGGGGCTTTTGCTTCCATTTTACTCTGGTATACTCTGTTAAAAAGAAAATAATATAATAAAGGGACTGTCAGGAAAATAAAGGAGAGAGACAATTTTACTCAGCTCTTGTGCTATTCTATTTCTCTCAGAAGAACTGAAGAATGTTTCCCAAGCTGGGCAGTTTCATCAACTTCCTACTCAATTTCATTTAAAATTTTCTTTATAATTTCACTCCAGGTTAATTCAGTCCTTTATTGAATGTACTTGGTTGCACAGCAAGATATAAAATGGTTTTCTTTGGTATACCACTGGTTTGTTCTTTCTGGCTTGGTTGAGTTGATTCAGTTTATCTTTTTGAGGTCTATTGTAGGTGGCTTTAAAAATGAAGGTGTTTCAGCTGTTACAGTTGATTAAATGTTCATAAATGCATGCATGGTGCAAAAGTAAAATATACATAAAAATTTGGTCCTACCCTGTTTTTTTGTTTTGTGTTTTGTTTTTTGCTTTTTCCCTCGGTACCAGGGATTGAAATCAGGACCTTGTGTTTGCAAGGCAGGTGTGGTGACACTGAGCTAAATCCCCGGCCCCTCTCCCCTGTTTTTTAAGCCACTGTCTAATTGCTACTTGATAGAAAATTGCTCTCAAAACTTAATTCATTTCAGATAATGTTTTAGCACTATATTAACAATGTTTTAACTTTAAAAAATGGTTTTAAATTTACAAAATATAGATATTATAGAGAATTCCCATATATGATACATACACTTTCTCCTATTATTAATGTCTTACATAAGTGTGGTACAACTGGTACAGTTAATAAGCCGTTACTGAGACATTGTTATTGACTAAAGCCCATACTTTATTAAAATGTCCTTACTTTCTAATGACTTTTTTCTGTTCAGAATAGCTGATATATTTTATACAAATATATTGTATTTGTTCACCTGAGTAGATAGTAGTATCTTACAGCCATATAGTGCTATTTCTAATTTAAATAACTTAGAAAAGAGAAAATAAAGATAAAGCTTTGTCACAAGAAGCTTCTTAAATATTAACCTTTTATTTTTCTCCCTGATTCTGTATTTAGTGGAACAGGTTCCTGTAGAACCATACAATATTCCACTGTCACAGGCCGAAGTCATACAGGAAGGGAGTGATATTACTCTAGTTGCCTGGGGCACTCAGGTTAGTAATGGTGATCCCAACTCTTAAAGCCTATGTTGTGCTTGAAAGTTCTCATTTTTAATCCTAATACGTGGAAAATTGAAAATGGGATTTTTTTCTTTATGTCTTAGATTAAGTGTGTTTGGTACTGCTGATGCTAATTTCTTTTTTTTTTCCTTAATTTTATTGAGGTATAACTAACAGAATTACATCTGAGGTGTACAAATATATTCAAGATATTCAAAGTGATAATGTGATATAATATACATTGTAAAATGATTAGAGTCAATTTAATGACACATTTGTTACATAGTTACCATTTTGTGTGTATGTACATGTGTGTAGTGAGGACACTTAAGATGTACTCTCAAACAGTAAATTTCAAGTACATGATATGTTTTTATTAGCTGTAGTCTGTTCTCAGAATTTACTTATGTTAAAGTTTGTGGTACTGATTTGAGTGAAAGTGATGTGCCTATTCTGGAATACTAAAATATATAAGCCTATGACCAAATATGCTGAAAGTTAAACAACAGTATTGATTTCAGACATCTTTGATGCATATTACATATCCATCTTCTGATTGGTGCACTTGACTTAGGATCCTTTTCCTTCCATTTCCTGTCATCTCTTGTGAGTACTTTGCTGGCCATAGGGACTCCTCCAGTGCTCCAACCTCAGAATTCCATCCTTTTCTCTTTTCCAGGAACCTTCTTCACTGATCTAGCTCAGCTTTTCCTATGTCTTGTCACATTTCTCTACCTCTAAACTTTAAGCTTTAGACTCTTTTTCTCTTGCCATAGATGGATTCATATTCTCTCTCTCTCTCTCTCTCTCTCTCTGTGTCAGAAATGGTCAACTTTTTTCTCTATATAAGATGTATTTTATTTTAGGAATCAAGGGCAGCATAGTGTGCACTTATTTTAGAAAATTAAATATAAAGGTGATTACAGAACTTTTTACGGTGTCCCAAGCTCCTACTTTCTCTGCTCTGGCATGGAGAGCAACAATTCTTCAGGTTCTCATTTGCAGTAGGGTCACCTTGCTACATGGTGAGTCACATCCCACTGAAGGTGCCCATGGTGGTGTAGTGAATCATTTTGTCCTTCACTTCTTTTATCCACATCCCTGTCTCCTTGCCTCTCTTCTATGTAGCAAACTGAGAGTGTGTTGTTAGGTCCTAGCTCCCATACCTTGCTTTTTTGTAACCCTCATCACTTTGGTACTAATCCTTGCCATCTTCCTTTCGTTTTGGTACTGGGGATCGAACTCAGGACCTTGTGCTTGCAAGGCAGTTGTGGTGCCACTGAGCTAAATCCCCGGGCTGCCTTCTCCCTTTTATATTTGAAGAAAAGGTCTTTTCCTTTTGTAGCTGGCCTCAGTGTCAGACTGTATCCCATTTCCCCTTCTCTAGGACTCTGATACACATGCTGACTCCTCACCTTCCTGCCTCTTTAGGTTTTCCTTTCTATGTTGCTTCATTAAAAAGTTGTGTATCTTATCTTCATATTTTAAGGTTGCCTTTCCCTTTAAATATGTCCTCCTCTTTTATCATGAAACCTATTAAATTGGCTATTTTGTGGTATTGGGGATCAAACTCAGCACCTTATGTATTTTAGGCAAGCACTGTACCACTGAGCTACATCCCAAGCTCCCCTTCTTCTTCCCATTTTTTATTTTTAATTGTATTTTATCTACTCTATTTTATTGTTTTGTATTTACTCTATTTTAATACATTTTATTAATGCCAATTAATTTTTCAGTGTAGTAATTTGTACATGCATATAACGTATCGAGATCATATCCATCCACTCTGTTATCTTCCTTTACACCCCCTATTACCTTCCTCTTGTTGAATATTCATCTCCTTTCTAATTTTATGCCATATTTATCTACAACGTATTAGGGAAAACATGATACTTATCTTTCTGAGTCTAGTTTATTCCACTTACTATAATGATCTCTAATTCCATCTATTTTCCTATGATGTAATTTTGTTTTTTATGGTTGGATAATCCTCTATTTTAGATAGATACCCACATATTCTTTGTCCATTCATCTGTTTTTGGTTACCTAGGCTGGTTCCATAGCTTGGCTCTTCTAAATTTTACCACAGTAAAAAGAGTATGCAAATATCCCTGTAGTGCTGACTTTAATCCCAAGAAATGGTCTAGCTGAGTCATATGATATATCTATTGGTTTTTTTTCCACATTTTTTCTTTATTGGTACATTTTAGGTATACAGTACAGTTACATTCATCATTGGGATCTTGTACCTTTCTATGACAGGTCTTGGTTCTTATGTTTACCCCTTCCCCTGTCCTCCCTTCACCCTCTATTTGGTTTCTTGAGGAACTTCTGTACTGATTTGCATAGTCCCAGCCCCTTTTTAAAATTTTTTGAAATAAGGTCTCCCTCAGTTGCCCAGACTGGCCAACTTGTGATCTTCAGAGTAGCTGGGATTATAGGCATATGCTACCATGCCTGTAATTATCATTAAACTCGGAGGGCTATATTACACTATTTGTATTTAATGACTTAATTTCTTTATATTCCTGTACCTTATGACCTTTGTATCCATTAATGTACTAAACCTGCTTAAAGTAATCTAATATTATAATTGTTAAATGTAGACCTTATCCCATAGTGCTATTTTATGTGACTTTGGCTGCTATCTTTATGAAATGGATGTTTTCTTTAGCTTCTGGGATATTCTGTCTCCTGTTTTTTTATTTTTTCCTTATCTCTTCAGCTATCATTTTTTGTTGTTGTTGTTTTACTTTCAGTGAGCTTCCTTTACAGCTGTTTTTCTACTAAATTTTGGTGATCCATAAGATTCCATGATGTTTACCCTATATTTCTTCCTCTGTATGATTTCCTTACAAACTACTTACAACTTTATTTACCTACTGTGGGCTATATCAGAATCTCTAGCACCTACTGCTTTCTTTTTCTATAAGAATCTCTGTTTTTTAGACATTTATATTTGATTGTGTTGGCAGAATATACATTTAACATGTCTAAACTTTGTGAATTCTTCATTCAGATTTATTTCATTGACTATAAACAATCCTCTGTTAATAATGATGTCAGCATTCAACTAGATTTTTAGGCCTGAGTCTTTCTAGCCAATCTCTGAATATTTTTCTCTTCTTAGGTTCACGTCATCAGGGAAGTTGCTTCAATGGCAAGAGAGAAGCTTGGAGTGTCTTGTGAAATCATCGATCTAAGGACTATAATACCTTGGGATGTGGATACAGTTTGCAAGGTATAAATAGAATATTGAAAGAATGTTATTTCCTCAAGACCTTGGGCCAAATTTGTTAGATATTTGCACAGATTTGTTTTGAAACTGTGAGCTACATGAGCATTCCCAATTGATTTAAAACTTTGAAATGTACCGTGTGAAAGGAATGGGCAGTGTATAATCTGCTTAATGTTTAAGGAGTAAAATCACTTCACAGTTTCTTTGTTCTCCCATATTTTTCTGTGTTTCAGATATTACAAAACTGTGCCTTTCATGCCGGCAGCTATATTGAGCTCTGTGAGTAATGAGGTAGTGCAAATAAAGGAGCATATCAGGGATATTAAAGTCACCTGTGTTTTTAACTTCTTATTGGTTATGGTTCAGTAAGTTAGATTTAATTTAGTTAAATGAATGGTTTGGCTGAATTTTCTTTCATCTCTCCACAAATGAGGACAGATTATTCTTTAAAGTATAGCCTCCTTTTCACAGCCTCACTCTTGTAGATCACACAGTATTGTGTTGTGGGATTCTGGCTGCTCTTGATTGTTAACTTCTAAGTTGCCTCTTGATCTTTGTCCTGATTAGATTGATATCATTCTTACTATTAATAGGATTCTCATAATACTCTTTCAAAAATAGAGTTTAGTTCTTATAGACTTACCTATAACATATCTTTCATATTAATGGCTAGATAATTTAAAGAGCATCTGTTCTCATATTGGTACATAATAAAGATTAAACTCCATTTTTATGATGGTCTTATCTACTAAAGTCCGAGTAATGATTGCATATACTGTATTTTTATATGGATTTACTGTTGTAGCAGATCAGATCAGTCCTAGAATATTAAGATTTTTTATTTTTTAGTTTTTACAGGCTATTTATTAGGTTATGTGAAAATAATCAGTAGATACTACTGTTATGAAAGTATAACAGAAAGTTTTTATGGGAAGATTTGTATAATTTAGTAGAACATCGAGGACTTCTTATAGTGAATGTTTTGTAGATTCACTTAACAACATCAAAACACTTGATATGGTTACAGATGTTTTCAACAAAATCCTACGCCATTATTTTTGTAGTTACCATAAGTAAGAGCAGTAATTCATATTGAATTATTTATAACTGCAAAATAATTGAATGCCTTTTGTAGGAATTTTAAAAGCAAACCAGACAATGAGTTTTTTTTTTTAACCAAATAGCCTGGTGTGGCAAATTATGGTTCAACTCAGCTGACTTGCAGCTTGGATTTCCTGCTTGAGTTTGTATTTTTAGTTTGGATGGTACTTTTGCATGGGGATATCATGCTATTTCATAGCATGGTGGGTGTTCTGATATGTAGTTACGGCAAGCACTTTTAGAAGTTTATTTACATATTTATCTTTACATTTAAAAAACATTTCTAGCAGCTTGCAATAAAACACAAATATAACAGCACCTCAGATTGTTAACTATGAAAGTAAAGGGAGGAGGGGTAGGAGAAGAGGAAGGGGAAAATTATTTATATTCATTTCTATATCAGTTTGCTGTTGCCCTCCTTTATCAGCTGTACTGGTTACATCTTTGTATGGTCCTGGAATGTAGATCCAGCGTCCTGAGAGCTCTGTGCTATGAGGAAAGACTAAAGAGGAGTGTAGAGCCCTCTGCAGAATGGGAGAGTGATGTATCACATCCTGACTTGTTATCATCCATTGTTTAGTTTTGTGTTAGGATGCTTTCATCATGCTATTTTTCTAGTTTAATGACCTTTCCGCTGTGACAGTGAAAGCCAGCTAGCATGTCATTTCTTGATTACTTCGGGTCTCTTAGTGACTTTCCTTATTGCTGATAGGGGCCCATCTTGTTATATTTCATGTATCAAAGGAGAAAAAATTTACTACTTAGGTTTTTCACTAGTATTTAGAGATGATGTGAGAGAAAAAGAGTCTATAAACATTCCTATTAAAAATGAAAGCTTCTTTCTTTTGGGGATCTACAGTTTAGCTTTTCTTCTTTTTCTTTATGAATTTTATAATAATTAAACTTTATGTTTATAATCTCAGTTGGATGTGTTTTATCAGTTGCTTTTGTCTTAGGACAAAATTGAATGTCTTAGTTTTATTTATTATGTGTTCACACCAATATGCATCTTTTGGAATGCCTAATCAAAAAAAGCCTATTAAAGTTAAAATTACTTATTAAATATATATATTAGCAAACTATATACAGTGGAATGACTCTAGAAGAGGTGAGGGATTCATACCTTTTGCTTAGTTTTGATGCATTGTATGGGGGCTGAGAAAGCAGCAGAGGTTTTGAATATTGCCCTGGGAAGTTACAACACTGGAAATGTGTCAAACAAACTTTGTAAAACCAACAAAAAAAGTATACCTGATGATAAGAACTCACTTTCTGCTATTCTAGGATTACTGTTGAACTATAGCATTTTTATTAGTTTATAGTCAATGATGCATGTTACAATCCCCACTGTTACAACTGAAATACAGTGAAAGATGCATATCTGGAAGTTAATAGGAGAACCATAAATTCATAAAAATAATTTATTCAGAAGAAAACAAATGTACAAAAATAGGTGAGTCGATAGAAAATAAATAGCAAGGTGATAAATGCAAACTCAAAAATACAAGTAATTAAATTACAAATGGATTAAATAACCTATTGATTATTTTGATAATGAGTAAAGCACTTGCTAAATTTAATATTCATTAATGGTGAGAATTTTCTTAGGAAATCAGAAGTGAAGGTGAGTTGTCTTATTCTGATTAAGTGTAGCCATAGAACACCTGCAGCAGACATTTTTATTCTCTAATGAAAATTTGACAGCTTACTCTTTGACATGAATATCTGAGGGGAGATTTAGTGACATATATGTCAGAACATCGCACAGAACATTACAAACTATTCAGGAAAGTTAAGACTCAAATAAATGAAAGCATATAGAGGTTGAGTATTCATCCAAAATACCTGGAATCAGAAGGGTTTCAGATTCCAGAGTTTTTGCATTTTAGAATATTTGCACAGTCTTACCAGTTGGCCTTAATCTTGATGCTCAAAAACTTTGGGGTTTTAGAACATTTCAAATTTCAGTTTTTCAGATTAGGGATATTCCGCCTTATACTGTGACAATTCAAGGCTAAAAGTAGTCAAGGCAACCTTGAAGAAAAGCAAATTTAGAGCATCTAATTACCGAATGTCAAGGTGTGCTATAGGGCTGTGGTAATGACAGTACTGCATTGGTATAAAGACAGAAACATGCACCAGTGAGATAGGAGAGAGTCCAGAAACTGACCTGCTGGATTTGGGACAAAAGTGGTATTGCAATTCAGAGAGAAAGAAGTTGTTTTCAGTAAACAATATTGATTCACTTCGATACAGGGAAAAATAATTATCTTATGCTTTATCACTCAACTTTCAATTACAAATGCAGATCTGATTTTTGAAAGAAAAAATCATAAAGCTCTTGGAAAAAAGCATAGGTGAATGTCTTTATGATTTTGCATACTAACAAAATATTAACAAAAGGATGATCACTTTTTGCTTCATTAAATCTAAGAAAATTCTTTAAGAAAATTTAAATATGCACCAGCAAAGAGAGTAGAAGACCCACGGATTTGGAAAAGCTAAGGGAAATTTATGTCCAAAACTATAAAGTACTTTTAAAATCAAATAGAAAAGACAGACATCCTACTAGAAAGATGGGCAGAACTCTTGAGAATTGCTTAATTTCTAAATTTAAAAATACTCCAAATACTAAGTGTTGGCAAGAGTGTGAAGCAACTCACTTTTCCTATGCTATGGTACAGTCAATTTGGAAAATTGTCAGTGTCCATTTGAACCCTGTAATTTGTCTATATAAAGTCTATGCACATATTCCAAAATCCAAAACAATTTTAAAATCTGAGACACTTCTCCTTCCCATTGTATTGGGTAAAGAATGTTCAGTCTGCATACTGTGCCATTCATTAACTTGGGAAGAGCTTTGGCATGCTTTATCCGGGGCAATGTTTTCTTTGTCAGGCAGTTCTGTCCACAAGCCTTTTCTCTTTACAGCCCACTCCCCTGCCACTCTGATAGGAAACACGTGCTCAGACGTGTAGCCATTCTTTCCCACATCATCCAGGGAGTGAGAACAAGTGGTGAAGCTCTGAGTGTTACTGGGCTTTCCTGTTGAGATGCTGACCACATTCATTTTGAATTGAAAAGTGAGCTGCAATCTTAACAAAGCAGTGGTGTGAGCCCTGCTGGTGCTGAAAGCTTGAAAGGAAGACTTATCTTAAATGGTTAGTGATTCAGGGAAGCTGTCTATGAAAAAACAACTTGATTTTGACAGGAGAATGACACTCTGAAAGAAATTCAGTATTTGCAGAATCATATTGTCATTTAATTTAGGATCAACTACTGAGGAAAAGAGTAGAAAAAGACAGTATACAAAGGGCAAGTGACCTCCACATTTATCAAGAAAGTAAAATTAACATTCATAATTTGGACATATTTACATTTTTACATTTATAATTGAATAAGATTCAATTATACTGATTCTTGAAATGGATAAGGGTTTGCTCTTACACCTTGATTTTTTTTTCTCTTTCTTTCATGTTCTGCTTCTTCCCCCATTTAATCCCAAAGCATATCCTACTGGCTTTAACAACACAATATGTGCAAAATCTGACCACTGCTTCTGCTGTTACCCTTGATTTTGGTCCAAGCCACTAACGTTTCTCACTTGGGTTTTGGTCATAGCCCCGAAGACGGAAACTATTGTCTCTTGCTTCAATAGGCAGAGGCTAATATGAACCATGTAGCCCTCTAGTCTCAGATGGCCTCTGTAGTTTCTCTTAAATTTCATAGAAAAGCTGGATCCCTTACCACAGTCCACAAAGATTTACCTGATCCACCCTATTCCACAACCCACTTCCCTTCCATCCTTCAGGAACTACTACTTCCCAGGTACCTCATGGTTCGCTTGGTAAATCATTTGGATAAGAGTTTCTCATTAAGGACTCCACAGACCAGATTATATGGTATTGAATCTTCTTCTTACCCAAATTCTCTTCAGCCTTTTCTTTCTTTCTTTTTCTCTATAGTGGTTAGCAAGATATTACATAACATGTTGAGCAAATTGAATAGCATGGTTCAAATTATGGCATTCATTGATGTGTCTTACATTTTCGTTTGACCTGTTTTTTTTTAAAACAATTACCCATTTTTCATAACGTTGTATAGACATTTTCCATCTGAATTTTCATTGCAATCGGACCAGTTTGTCTTCAGTGAAAGGCAAAGTGAAAAGTGAAACTGACTCTGCAGTAAACGGCAGCTATCTGCAATTTTTAAGAAATGAGTTGTCTGGTTAATTGTTTTCTACATAGTTGAGAATTACTGTTTTGTGCAGCAGCTTTTAAGAATTTTTAACCTTTTGGATGTTGGTATTTCTAAAATCTTCTCACTTGTATTTCTCAAGGAAAATATAATGGCTACAATTCATCTTAAAAAATAATTCAGTCCAAGTGAACATGGTTATTTAGACATTTTATGTTTATTGAGGTATATGGCTGCTTGCTTCTTTGATAGATTTCCTCATCTAACTTTTGTGGTTTTAATACTTTTTCAAATTTAAATTTTATTTTGTCTAATTTTTTCCTGTCACATGTTATTACCTAGCTGTATTACCAAACTTTCTATGACATTTACATTGGCCTGACAAGGTCTGTAATATTTTCTCAATATCAAGCTCCCATGTTTTACTGTTCAAACCTTCTTATATCAGTTTGTGCTTTTCAGGACTCTTTCTCCTCCTGTTTCCTTGTTTGGAACGCAGGTAAATCACTGTCATGGAATTTAGCTGAAAGAAATCATCATGGGTCAGTTCCCTTGGTGGGCCTGATCTCATGAATTCCATGCATTGTACCTACCGAGCACTGCTTCCAGTCAGGAATTTTTTTTTCTTCCCACACAATGTGCACAAGATAGTACTTGACGACTTCCACTCCTGAACTCCTAAAAGCAATGTCTTAATTTTGATGTTCTTATGAAGTGGACTTTTTAGAGCAAAATTAGGAAATAATGTAGAGAAGATCCTTCTCTCTCTTCTCTCCTGCTCTTTCTCTTACTCTTTTCTTTCTCTTTCGAACTACAACTGTGCAGCAGAAGATGAAGACATGCCCAGAGATGGAAAGGGCTATTCCTCGGCTACACGTGGAGTGTGTCTAGTATCAAGAGTGTCTGGGGGTTAGCCTGTCATAAGAGCAGGGCAAAGCCTCAGAGATACTGCTGTATGGAGCTGAATTTAATTCGGCTGTGGTAGGAGAGAGTGGCCATCGTTGGGAGGGAGTTCTCAGTGTCCTTAGATCTAACATTCTTTCCCCCTGCCCGCCCCCCCAGCTCATTCCTTTCTTGCCACAGACTTCACTGGAGGCACTGGATAAAGTATAAAATAGATACTAAGGCTGACAGGGGAGGGTGAAGATGGGGAGCTTCTGGGAGCAGGGAGCAATGGACATGTGGAAGTAGTTAAACCTTGGTAATTTGATGTGGGTGTCCTTCATATATAGGAAGGGCCAAGATTGCTTAGTCTTTGCGTAGGTACCTGGCTGTCAATCAGAGTATTTGTTAATACTAGTAAGAAACATGTTTAGAAGAACTATGGAGACATATCAATTACATTCAAAGTTTTAATTCTAATTTTTTAGCTTTTAAGTTTTATTTTTTCATTTTTATAGGATTGATTTAGACTACCATGAGTTTTATTTTTAAAAGTAAGATTGCTGATACTAGCAAAGCAATATTTGGGATCTGTATTTTTTGCTGTATTGTTTTAAAATTGGTTTCTAGGGAAGTTGGAAGATTTGCCTTTAGAGAAAGCTAAATGTGTAAGCACTAAAAATGGGGTGTTTTTTGGACTTAATTGAATAATGCAGTGATTGAGTACTAGCTGTTTTGCTTGAGGCTGTGTGTATGTGTGTGAGAGGGGGAGGGGGAGAGGAGAGGAGAGGACGGAGAGGGAGAAAGAGAGGTAATGCGGAAGAGTTGACAGTTGAGGTGCAAGGGGAGTTAGTAACCACCAGTGACCACTAGAGGCCTCTCTCATGCCAGGTTTTATAGTTAAGACCATCAGGATTTCATACTAGGGCCTGACTCTGTCATTGCAAATTAAGCTTAGTTTGCGTTTTAGTTCTCAACAAATAATTTGCCAGTATTTTTATTCCAGGGCATGCATTATATGTGATCTAAAATTTTTATGTCATTTATATGTCAGAACAGCTGATAATCCATTGGACTGAAAACAAATTTTAGACTCTTATCTAAATAAACCTTGAGTAAAAACACATAATCAAAAGGTGTTGCTAGAGGAAATTATATGTCTCTTTGAAAGTACAAGCATATTTGGATTTAAAATACTATTGATTTAACATGTTATATTTAACTTTTGGAAATAGTACGGTATTACTAGAGGAAATTATATGTCTCTTTGAAAGTACAAGCATATTTGGGTTTAAAATACTATTGATTTAACATGTTATATTTAACTTTTGGAAATAGTTTATATTATGACTTTAAAGTCATTGTGTTACATGTTAAAAATTGTGTATTTCCTTCCTGGTTAAAATAAGCTTCTAATATCAAAAGCCTATTTAAGAAATGATTGAGACTTCTTGTAAACTTACTATGTGGGGTAAAGTTGTTTTTCTTTAGGAGTAAGGAAAATATGCCTCATTTTATCTTGGAATTGATTTTGATGTAGTTTGACCTTGCAAGGAAAGCAGGTGGGATAATGTCCTCCTGTCTGCTTAACTTAGTTTGCTGTTCTCTTCCAGAGTGAGAATGTTCAGTTTGGAACTTTATCCCCTCTGCCAGGCTATCCTACCTATGCAATTTTCTCTGTCGTGATTACAACTAGTCAGTTGTTCTAATTAGAACAAGTTTTAGGTTCTTGGGTACTGTATGTGTCAGGATTTTGACTGCTACATTTACTGCCCTGCCCAATGGCTAATTCCTGAAGTTCCTTGAGGGCAAGGAGTTTTGTGTATACTGTTTTGTTCATTGCTAGATCTCTGATAGTTGTAAAGAATATGTAGAACATAGCAGGTGTCTATTATATATATTTGTTGAATGATCTTGTTTACTTTTAAAAATAACTGGTGGTATTTAGTTTTTTGATGAAAGAAAGAAGGAATTGGTAATTTCTGTAGGAAAAAGAGCACTGAGAAAAATATCATTCCTGACACCTGGTCTATTTTTGGTGTAACTTCTGTTATAAAGAAAATTAAAATAATAACTATAGATTCTGACCTAATTTTGTGTAATATATTTTATATAACAGGAATTAGCATTCCTGGAAGATGGTAAATCATAAAAGGTTATCATATATATATCTTCTGGTGCACATCTTATGGATATCCCCTTTTGTGTGTTGTCTACAGTTCTTCTAACCAAATATTAGTGTCATTACTTTACAGGCCAAAAAACTCAGTTTTAGAAAGGTAGAATTATGTATAGCTAGTGAAGGCCAGAGCTGGCTTTAACCCAGATTTTAGTTCTTTAGTGTCTTTCATATTTTATTGCAGCAGAAAGCTTTTCAAGCAAAGATTGAGCAAAATTTATAAATATTTTCTGGATGTGATGAAACAACTGATTTGTGATATAATTTGAATGTAGCTTGAAAGCACAAAAGATATAGGCAATAGATTATATTCATTAGGAGGGGAAATATTTTATTTCATATCTATTTTGTGCCAGAGTTTTTGTCAGAACCATGTGTGTTCTAATTTAATCCTTTCAGTTATGCTATATGCTAAGAATTATTCCTGCTTTAAAGAGAAGGAAATTAAATCTCAGAAAGATTAGACACTTCCTTAAGTCACTCAGCTAATCAGTAGCAGTACTGAAGTTCAAACTCAGGTCATAAATGCTTGTACCCTGATATTATCATAGTTCAGCAGTGCCTCGTGTGAGAATATTTACTTTACAATTAAATTATTTCATGTTTTAAAAATTATCACTTGAGGGTTTTACTGATGAAATGCTTCTACAATTTCAGCTCACGATGTATTTTATAACATATCTAGGAGTTTTTTTTCACATTCACCCATTTGTATCATATTTTAAATATAGAGTATTTAAAAATAGAGTATTTAGAAATACTCTATTATACTAACACTTTCTTTCATGTGGCATTACTTTTTTTTCTTTTACATGGACCTGAATAAAGCAAGACTGAATTATAGAATCATATTTTTCTATTCTTAACCCTATTTGATATGTTTTTGAAGTGTCTCTTAATTTACTGAAATTATTTGAGTTTGACTCTAGATTTTTATTTTGTTTAAACTAGTTGCTTTTGATGTTTTAAATAGTAGTAGAAAGAAATCTATTACCTCATTTTATAGTGAAAAAATATCACATGCATTGTGTTCCTAGTTTAAAATTGTAGGTATAATGTAAGAAACTGCAGTTTTTTGGTTTTGTTCTTTTGTTTATTGGCCATTTAACTTACTCTGTGTCAGTAGACAAATTTGTAATACTTATGCCATAATCAGTAATATTTTTCTTATCTTTTCCTGTTACAATAATACATTGGTTTTGCACTGTTGAACTGTAATAATTTAACTTAAATATTTATCAAAACTGGTCTATGAAGATTTTTCAAAAAGGAAAATTACTTCTTTATTGTGTTAATGGGGGTGCTCTTTAACAGTTTTGGGTAATCAGTTATTCCAAATATATATACATTCCCTAATATACATTTTTGTTGCTTTTCCTTCCTAGAATTTAGTTATCTGTTTATATTTTCTTTTATATGTTTGTCATACAATTCTTTACTTGCCTTAAATACATCTTAAGTGTATTTTATTTATTTTATTTTATTGTTTCTTTCCGAGGAGAGTTCTTGCTGTGCAGTCCAGGCTAGCTGTGAGTTCACTGTATAAGCCCAGGCTGGCCTTTCTATCACGGTCCTCCTAGCTCAGCTCCCTTGACTGTATTATGTATTTTTCAGTCTTTTTACATATTTTGATGATACTGAAATAGGATCATTACTCCAGCTTTTCTTGTGACCTTGTTGTCTTTTTACTTGCGTGTGGCAACAGATGAAAAGAAGTTATACTTTAACATAGCAGTGAAATATATAGTGCTGTGGATTTATACAAAGCTGCATTTTCTTTTCCTGCCTTTGCTCTCTACACAAATCACTTTTAACTGTTTTTATATTTTGTTCTTCTGACAGCTACCCCCATATCTCTTACATCATACATTGTACATATATATCTGCTATGATTATATACATGCATTTGTGTGTATGTGTGTGTGTATATCTATATATAGAGATATACACACACAATATATATGTGTATATATATTTCTGTGAAGTCCTGGCTTCACCACAAAATGCTCAGTAGAAATAACAGGGCTTTTGGGGGAAAAATTGGTTGGTCAGACCACTTAAAACCTATACAACTTTAAAAGAATGGGTAAGGATGGAGCCTGTTGAGTTATGGAGTTCAGGGCAAAATGCATCAAAGTTGGGGGAAACCGTGTAATAAACACTTCTAAAGCAGAGCAGATGGGCTGGCCTGAGCCAAGACACAAGAGTGTATGGCACAGTATGTCGCTGAGGCTTGAGTCAGCAGTGTGGTTATGCTTTGCCTCTTTGTTTCTTAGTGGCATAAAACATTAATGGGCTGGGGCAAGTTGAATGGCTCCAACATGCATAGCCTAGATGCTGCCACCTCTGACTAAAAAGCATGTGTTAGATTTGTGCCGGGAAAATGGACTCCCCTGCCCAGTCTCCTTTGTGTGGTTCACTCCTGACTTAGGTTTGATTGGCCAAACTTGGGTCACATCTTTATCTTGGCTGTGATGGAGAATGGAAAATGCAGCCTTTTTCACATTGTACCTTGAGAATCAAGTAGAATTACTAATTAGTGGACATTTTTAAAATGTAGAGAATACATTTAAAAATTACAGATAATTCAAGAGTAAGAAATGTCCACCATACATGTGCGTGTGTGTGCATGCATGTGCATGTGTGTATCAATATCCATCTATGTCTTCCAATTGACCAATGTTAGGCATCATGTATAAGCCACTATGACAATATTTTTTCTTCTTTGACAGGACCAGGAATTGGTCCCAGGGCCTTCTCACTAAGCAACATCCTCATACCTTTGTAATTTCTTATTTTGAAACAGGGTTTCTGTAAGTTGTTAACTTGCCCAAGATGGGTTTGAACTTGTGATCCTCTTGCCTCAGCCCTTCAGAGTGATGGGATTACAGGATACGTACCAGTTTAATGTGTGTGCCTTACTTGTCTTCACACCATCATTTCCTACATTTTTTTCTTCTACTGATTTCCCTTTGATTTTAAATTATTTATTTTAAGCTCTATGTCTTGTTCTTCGAACTTTTCTTACTATCCCTTGGCCTTTCCTATGTCAAAAGGTAATGTTAATATCCTCTTTTCCTTTGTGCACCCTCCTCCTTCCATTCCACTTCCCATTTTCTGTAGCTGTTTATTTTTATATTGTCAAAACTCATAATATTACATTCTGTTCTCTAATCACAATTAAATTATTACATCTTTTTTTTGTGTGTGTGTGGTTCTGGGCATTGTACCCATGACCTTCACAGTAAGTTACATCTTCAATCCTTTTTCTTTTTCTTTTCTTTTCTTTTTTTCTTTTTTCTTTTTCTTTTTTTTTTTTTTTTTTTTTTTTGACAAGGTCTCATGAAGTAGCTCAGGCAGGACTTGAACCTGAAATCCTCTTGCCTCAGCTTCCCCTCCCTGAATGTTGGGTTTATAGGAATGCACCACCAGGCACAGTTTACATCTTCTAATCTTTATCTATAGTGATTATAAAAATTGAAAAACCTGTAAACATTATTGGTATTATTATGAGAATGTAAATGCTCTTCACCACTGAGATGATGTTAGGAGGGGTAAGACTTACTTTTTTTCTTCAGGTTCAATGTCTTTACCCTTGAGGCTAAAAGCAGGTGTTCTTGGCATCTTGATCAAATGATTTGCCTTTTCTTGTATGGCACTAACTACTCAAAGTTATGCTATATTTTAGATGCTTCGTATTTGGACAATGCCAATTTTTAGATCTTTTTGGATTTTTAGTGTTTCTAATTACCTTTTATTTCCTACTTGCAAAAACATAACAAATCTTTAAAGTATCTTAAAGATCATGCCATCTCTCTCAGAATCCACTTTTATTTTCTACTTCTTTGGAGCTCTCTGATTTGCTTTTTCAGAATTGAGCACCTTTCTCTAAATTTTAAGATTGTGCAGACTGCCTATGCCTTCTTCAGGCAAAGGGGTAGGATGTTTGGAGTCTACCACTTGCATTTAAAATTGTGTCTTTATTTAGTACTCATAGTTGATTGATATAAAGAATGGCTGAATAAAGAATTCTTGTGTCACAGAAACTTTCATTTTGTATTGAAGATAGTATTTCATTATGTCATATTCAGATAGAAAATTTTGACACCAGCTTGATTCTCATTCTTTTGTAAGTGATTTAAGTGTTTTTCTGGTAACTGTGTATTTTTTATTTTTGGTTCATATCAGGAACCCCTGAAGCATTACTGGAAACCTCAGTAGTAGGCTCCAGTCTCCTACTCAGTATATGATGCAGGCCTTGGAGAGGAGACTAAAACATGGAACTAAGACAGACAAAAGGGGGGCACTAGGATGACCCATATTGGCATAACTGACAGAGATGCTGGCCAATCCAAGCCACTGATTTTTATTGGTAATCTGTTGGGGTAAAGGCAAGCTATGTGGAAGGGTGAAACTGTGCAAGGATGTGTGGGCATGTGGTTTCTATGGAAACCAATATATGTGAGGCTTATAAAGGACAAGACAAAGCATTCTCAAATTAGGAACAGAATAGACAAAATACAAGGTTGTAATTAGAACACTGTCCTTCTAGTTAGAAAGTTTGAGTTGTGGGAGCGGAATTTGGGTTTGAGTTTCTCTGACCTTGGCAGGTAGGCTCCAGCTGGAGTCACTTCTCAAAACAAGCCAATTGTGGGGTTAACTCTTTACAGCTTGTTCTGCTTACAGCCTGCTTTGGGCATAATCAGTATTGTGGTTTCCTGCCATTTTATACTGCATTGTCAAAGAAGTGAGTCTAAATATGAGGCTTTTGCACTCATCTTGTTTGTTTTCATGTTCAAAAGTTTCTCATGTTTACATATTGTGAATACTTCAAGATTACTTTCCTCTGAGACCTTCAGATTGATTTACAAATACATTATTTCTCTTTTGTATATTTTTTTCCCAAAAACTCTTACCAGTTGTTTGATAGGCCTTCTAGGTTGGTTTCTCTGTTTCTCTTTACCTTTGTATGCTAGTTTTTGTATTATGTTTTTGCAGTGTTTTGGTAATTCCTTCCTCCCTCCCTCGCTCCCTCCTTCTCTCTCTCTCTCTCTCTCTCTCTCTCTCTCTCTTTCTTCCTTTCTTTCTTTCCTTCACTCTCCCTTCCCTTCCCTTCCT
>NW_022900926.1:46467705-46471307 GCF_012274545.1 Fukomys damarensis
TCCCTCTCCCTCTCCCTCTCCATCTTCCGATGAAGTTCACGTTAGCACCTTGAACTCACTATGTATCCCAGGCAGGCCTCAAATTCACAGCCGTCCTCCTGTGTCTGCCTCCCAAGTGCTGAGACTGCAGGCATACACCACCATACCCAGGTTATTCTTTTTTAAATTTGAATATTGTAGTTTTAGCAGCTTTTTCCCTTGTACTTAATTGTGGGGTTTTTTTTTTTGCATTATGTTGTTTACTTTGTTTTTTTGTTGAATCTTTTTCAGTTTCCAATAAACTAAATTAGATATTTAAAGTTCTATTCTATAAATTATGTTTCCTTTTCTTATTTGTGATTGTTGATTTTTCTGAATAGCTGACTATACATTTCTTTCTTCAATAGGCCTCTCCCCTGTAGAAAAATTTACACTGAATCTGTTTACATAGGTCAGATTTTGGAGTGAGTGAAGGGGAAATCGCTCTGTAAGCAAGAGAACTATTTCCTCTCTAGATATACACACTTCCTATGTTCTTTAGTCTTGGATGTGGATGCTCATAACATATGAATGTCTTTGCAGGAAATTTGGCTACTTTCATCAGAGGCTAGCTTTGCCTCTGATTGTCTCTGAGGTCAAGCTTGGAAAGATCTAAGCTTGGGAGAAAAAGAGGAGTTTGTTCAGCTGTTCTCTTTACTTCTGCTGTCTCCATTCTCAATTTTTTAAACATTAAGTTTACTTTTAACAAGTACTATAAAACATCAAGATTGTTGTACATACAAAGAGGATAGCATCATTCTTAATGCTTAAGCCTACCATTTCTTCTCCTCTCTCTTTGGGGAGCTGACCTTCCTCTTCCCCTATATCTTTTATGTAACTGGGCTGGACCTTTCTCTACTTTTTGTTTATATTTTCATCTCACATTCACAAGAGAATTGTTTCAATCCTTCCTTTTTCTGATAGTCATTCTCCCTTCCTTACTTTGTTGTTTTTGCTGTTACAGGTTTTTTCCCTTTTGTATTCATTTCCTATCTTGGGAGAGAAGGAAGACAAAAGCATACATTCAGTCTGTCATCTTGAACTGGAAGGATTCACTAATATGTTTTCTTGTTTTTTAAAGGGAAGCATGATTATTTGTTCATGTTGGTCAATGTAATGCTTACTCATCATACTCTTATTCATTCCAGTAGCTTGTGCTTGATTTTCTTAGTTGGTGAACATAATGTGCAAGTAAGGCCATTATTTTTTCTTTTCTAACATATATATTTATCTCTTTTTTTCTCATTTATCAAAAACCACAGAATGGTAGTGAACAATGGTATTGACAACAGACATTGAATGTGGTACTTATGAAGCCCAGTCTCAAATTGATTAAATTATTAAATAGAAAAATAGATGGTATAGACTTCCTTAAATAGGTGCCTGGCTTGTCGAGCACAGTATCAGAAATTACTTGCATAACCAATGCTTTAAAGTAAAAGAATTTGACCTGTACAACCTAATAGTGAGCATATCTTATTCTTCTTTTACCAAAAGTGACAATTCAGAATTAGAAATGATAAGAGAAAGTTATCTTTCAAAAAAGGCGAAAGATTTATATGATCTGAAGAGAAACCAGAGTATGAAAGTTACCTTTCTAAAACATTAAATCCTTCTGAGGGGGTTCACCAAATTTTAAATGGCAAAGGTGATTGATCGAGTTGCAAAATTAAAATTATTTCTTGAAAGCAAGTTAATTAAAAACATGTCATTCAACTCTATGTTATAAAATTTGAGATATGGAATAATGGAAGTTGCAGAGAAGCAATTTTATCTCAAAGTAAAGACATTCTATTGATTTTATCCATAAAAGGGCTTTAAATTAATTGCAACTATCAAAAGAAAACATACATTGTCTTTTATGTTTGTGCCTTCCCTCCCCTATTTAATAAGCAAACCTTGATGATCCTCTAGCAGAATGTAAAGAGAAAAATTCAGGAGGATGGCCTTAAGAGTCTCCTCTAAGGCTATATTGAAAAGAGTATTCACTGCAAACATATTTGGGGCTGCTTCTTGATATTAGTTTAATTCACATGGTTTAAAGGTGATAGATTAATGACTACCACAAGTGATCAGTTTGCAAGCTGTGCTTGATCCTATTAGGCTGCTGAAGTGTCAGTTGGGATAAAGGATTGTGATTGATTTAATGAGTTGTTTTCTCTGATATTATGAAAATAAGGATGTCGATAAGTCATTAGAAACTCAAAAGCTAAAATGCAACTATATCAGGAAGATTTAAGTAATACCCAGAAATTAAACCAAGGACAACCCAACAACAAAAATAAAAATGAGAAAGCACTTAAGCAAGACACAAAGACAGATTTCCAGTTCACCAATGGCAAACAGTAGGACAAATGAGGATGAAAAGTCTGATAGTGAACCAGCAGAACACCCTGGACCCATAGCACAGGAGGTAATAAAACAGATCAATCAGGCTCTAGAAAAATTCAAATCAGAAATAATTTCCCAGTTAATCAGAGGGATGATGAGGAAAATGGAAGTCATGATTCGAGACTCTAGAACAGAAACTGACAAAAATATAGATGAGCTCAAGACCATGATAGAAGCCATGAAGACTCAGCATGAGAAAGAAATGGAAACAATGAATGCCCAACAGAGGAAAGAAATGGAATCCATAAAACAGATTCAAACAGATATCCAGGAGATTAAAAGCTCTATTGAAAGTGTACGCAACAGAATAAAAGATTGCAAAGGTAGAATTTCAGATATAGAAGATAGGATCGCAGTCAGTGACCCTGAAAAAAGAGGTGTCGCAAAAACAGTAAGGGATCATGAAAATCAATCCAACAACTTCTAGACGATGCAAAGAAAAATAACATAAGACTGATAGGAATTCCTGAAATAGCAGGAGAAAACACAAATGACTTAAAAAAGCTCTTCACAGAATTAATAACAGAAAACTTCCCAAACAGAAGGGAAGATTTAGACATACAGATAAGTGAGGCATATAGAATTCCTACTAGCCATGATAAAAAAAAAAAACTACACCTAGACATATAATAATCAAGACCCCAGAAATCCAACAGAAGAACAGAATACTACAAGCAGTAAGAGAAAAGAAACAAATCACATGCAAAGGAAAGCCCATTAGAATCACAGCAGACTTTTCAACACAAACCCTTAGGTCAAGGAGAGCCTGGAGTGAGGTATTCCAACTCCAAAAAGAAAAGAACCTCCAACCTAGACTGATGTATCCTGCAAAACTCTTTCAAAATAGTTGGGGAAATAAGATGCTTCAACAACAAAGAACACCTGAGAAATTTCATGAACACCAAAGCAGCACTACAAGGAATTCTAAACAATACCCTAGAAAAGGACACTGAAGGTCACAATACCATGAGGCCCAACAGACCAAAACGAATAGGCAAGGCAAGAAACTAAAAAGAGAGGGGAGAAAAAGTAAAAAGTCAACAAAAGGATAACATGACAATAATAAGTCAGAACATATCAGTTATAACCATCAATGTTAATGGCCTCAATTCACCAATCAAGAGAAATAGACTGGCAGAATGGATTAAGAAGCAAAATCCAACAATATGTTGTATACAAGAAACACACCTAGT
>NW_022900926.1:46471663-46492731 GCF_012274545.1 Fukomys damarensis
ACTGAACCAATTTGGAACACATGGATTTAATAGATGTTTACAGAGTATTCCACCCCACAAAATCAGAATATACATTCTTTTCAGCTGCACAAGGATCATTCTCCAAGATAGACCACATATTGGCTCACTTAACAGGTCTAAATAAATGCAAAATAATTGAAGTCATCCCCTGTATATTATCAGATCATAGTGCAATCAAGCTGGAGATCAATAGCACAAGAAAATGTAGGAACTTCACAAGCACATGGAAACTGAACAACACACTCCTAAACAATCAATGGATTACAGAGGAAGAAATCAGAAGTTTCAGAAGAAATCAGAAGAAATCAGACAGTTTTTACAAATAAATTGAAAATGCCAATACAACATACATGAATGTATGGAACACAATGAAAGCAGTTCTACATGGAAAATTCATAACATTGAATGCCCACACTAGGAAAACAGAGCAGGCTCAAATAAACAACCTAATGATGAAACTTAAACTCCTAGAAAAACAAGAGCAAGAAAAACCCAAAACTCGAACAAGAGAGGAAATTATAAAGATCCAAGCAGAAATCAATGCAATGGAAACTAAGAAAATGATACAAAAAATAAATGAAACAAAGAGCTGGTTTTTTGAAAAACTAAATAAAATAGACAAACACTTAGCTAATCTTTTCAAAAAAAGGAAAGAAAAGGCTCAGATCCATGCAATCAGGAATGAAAAAGGTGAAGTCACAACAGATCCAAAGGAAATCCAGAAGATCATTAATACCTACTTTGAGAATCTGTATTCCAATAAAATGGAAAACACAGAAGAAATGGACAAATTTTTAGATACATGCAAATTACCAAAGTTGAACAAAGATAAAAACATTTTAAACACCCCAATTACAGTCAGTGAAATTGAAAATGTAATTAAAAATTTACCAACAATGAAAAGCCCAGGCCCTGATGGATTCACTGCTGAATTTTACAAGACATTTAGAGAAGAACTACTGGCATGACTCTTCAAACTTTTCATTGAAATTGAAAGGGAAGCTATACGTCCAAATTCATTCCTGGAAGCAAGTATCGCTTTGATTCCCAAACCAGGGAGAGATGCAACTAAAAAGGAGAACTCAAAAATCCTTAATAAGATACTAGCAAACAGAATACAGAGGATTGTCAAAAAGATCATCCATCCTGACCAAGACGGATTTATTCCAGAGATGCAAGGGTGGTTCAACATACGAAAGTCAATAAATGTAATACATTATATTAACAAAGTCAAGGACAAAAACCATATGATCCTCTTGATAGATGCAGAAAAAGCATTTGATAAAATTCAACACCCATTCATGAAAAAAACCCTGCAAAAAATTGGAATAGATGGTCTATACCTCAACTTCATAAAGGCTATCTATGGAAAACCAACATGCAACATCATATTAAATGGCCAAAAATTGAAAACCTTCACGTTAAAATCAGGAACAAGTCAAGGATGCCCACTATCACCACTCCTCTTCGATATAGTTCTGGAAACATGAGCCACAGCAATTGGACAAGAGAAAAATTAAATCAATAAAGATAGGAAAGGAAGAAGTTAAACTGTCATTATTTGCTGATGATATGATACTCTACATTGAAGACCCAAAAAACTCCACCAAAAGACTTCTAGACTTAATTGACAGATTCAGTAGAGTAGCTGGATACAAGGTGAACACCCAAAAATCAATAGCCTTCTTATACACAAATAACAGACTCATTGAGAGAGAAATAAGGGTAAAAATTCCTTTTACAATAGCATCCAAAAAAATGAAGTATCTAGGAATCAATCTAACAAAAGAAGCAAAAGATCTCTACACTGAAAACTACAGCACTCTGAAAAAAGAAATTGAAGAGGATATTAGAAAATGGAAAGATATCCCCTTCTCCTGGATAGGAATAATCAACATAGTGAAAATGGCCATACTACCAAAACTGCTATATACATTCAATGCAATGCCAATTGAAATTCCAACACTATATTTCACAGAAGTAGAAAAAAGAATCCAAAAATTAATTTGGAACCATAAGAGACCTAGAATAGCAAAAGCCATCCTAGACAACAGACACATAGCAGCGGGTATAACAATTCCCAATTTGAAACTGTACTGCAAAGCCACTGTGATAAAAACAGCATGGTACTGGCAAAGAAACAGGCCTGAAGATCAGTGGAACAGACTGGAAGACACAAAAACAATCCCGGATGCACTCAGCTATCTCATCTTTGACAAAGGAGCTGACCATCCTCAGTGGTGGAAAGATAGCCTCTTTAATAAATGGTGTTGGAAAAACTGTTTTTCAACCTGCCACAGATTAAAACTGGATCCTTATCTTTCACCATGCACTAAATTAAAATCCAAGTGGATTAAAGATCTAAATATTAAAACAGAGACTTTAAACTTGCTGAAAGGTAAGTTAGACAGAACTCTGGAAGACACTGGCGTAGGAAAAGACTTTATGAACAAATCCTCAGTAGCACGGGAACTAGCAGATAGAATCAACAACTGGGATCTCATCTTCTTAAAAAGCTTCTGCACTTCAAAAGAAACCATCAGCAGAACTAAGAGACAACCTACAATGTGGGAAAAAATTTTTACCAGCTGATCTTCAGACAATGGACTATTATCAAGAATATATAAAGAACTCAAAACAGTCAGCACCCCCAAATATAAAGACCCCATTCAAAAATGGGCATCCGAAATGGACATTTCTCAGACAAAGAAGTAAAAGCAGCAAGTAAATATATGAAAAAAATGTTCCACCTCACTGATCATTCGAGAGATGCAGATGAAAACAACACTGAGATTCCACCTCACCCCACAAAGAATGGCTGCTATCAAGAAATCACACAATAACAAATGTTGGCGGGGTTGTGGGGAGAAAGGAACCCTTCTCTATTGTTGGTGGGAGTGCAGACTGGTTCAACCACTATGGAAATCAATATGGGGATACCTCAAAGAGCTGGGAGTAGAGGTTCCATTTGACCCCGCCATCCCTCTGGTGGTTATCTTTCCAAAAGAAGTAAAAGAATCATATCATAGAGAAGTATGCGCACCCATGTTTATAGCGGCACAGTTTGTTGTAGCTAAAACTTGGAAACTGGATAAAGAATATGTGGTTTTTCTATAAAATGGAATATTACTCAGCCATATAGAATGAAAATAGATTCATTCATAGGAAAATGAATACATATTGAAGATATACTCCTAAGTGAAATAAATAAGGCACACATGTGTAAATACCAAATAGTTTCTCTGGTGTGAGTAATCTACAGTAATACAGAAGATCCTAATAATGTCACTGACATTGAGAAATGGGAAGAAATGAGCTAAAGGTGGGACAGGTAGGGGAAGGGTAAAAAGGGAAAAGAAAAAAATGTGAGATAATGAAAAGACGGAAATAAAGTGGTTGTAGATGGGGAGGGGAGGAGGGGGTGAAGGGAGGGCAGGGACAAGGGGAAAAAATGAGAACCAAGACTTGCTATGTAGAGGTACAAAATCCCAACTATGAATGTAACTGTACTGTATCCCTAAAATGTACCAATAAACTCAATTAAAGCTGAAAAAAAAAAGTCTCCTCTAAAATTTTATAGAACAAGGGAAAATTATCTCTTAGATTTTCGAGATATAAAAAGCATTCTAGGAACCAAGATACATCATGTAAAGGTACTAGTTCCCAATAATGAATGTAAATATACCTAAAATGTACCAATAAAAGAACTTAAGAGAAAAAGATATAAAACATTCTATTTCTTTATTGTCTAAAGTAATGAGAACACAAAAGCTATAGGAAGTTATCCATTTACCTTTTATGTATTACAGAGGATTTCTCTTTCATCTTTCAGTCAAATAACTTCATATCCTTAAATCTTTTGCTAGCTTTTCATTCTAATCATAATGAAGTGGTGTATTATTTTTCCAGTTTTGTAGGTAGATCAGAAATTCACTAGTCAAGTTTTGGTGACTTTTTGGTAATATTTCTGACATCTGTCCTTTTAAAATTTCATTATTTTCTCTATAGCCCTGCGAGCCCCCACCACAGTTTAAACCCTTTTTTACTTTTCTTTTTTGTTACCTCATTCAAGCCTTTGTGATTTTGTTCTAGGATGTAGTGTCCTCCTGTCCCTTTGAAGCCCTTCTTCCTTGCCTTCGAGGTAAGGAACAAATAGTGTTGCCTCAACATTCGTATATTGAAATGCTCACACATGTGGAATGGTATCAGGTGATGAGAGCCTTTGACAGGTAATTAGGTCATAGGGGTGGAGCTCTCGTGAATGGGATTAGTACCCTTCTGCCAAAGATGCCAGAGAGCTCTCTTGCCTTCTTTCTGCCACTATATCTGTGAGGTATGAGAAACTGGCAGTCTGCAACCTGAACAGGGCTCTCACCTGACCCTGAAGGTGCTGGCATTTCGATCTTGGACTTCGCATCTCCAGTTGTGAGAACTGAATTTCTATGTGTGAGCCACACAATCCATGGTACTTTGTTATGGGAGCTTGAACTAACCAAGGTTTTAGGGTGATTTTCCTTAACTGAGGAAATGCTTATATTCCTGTTGTTCAGTTCTGTCCATGGTTTCAAAATGTAAAATCTCAGAACAAAATGTAAAAATCTCATGAAATAATTGATCTTCCCTTATCTGAGCTGGACGGTCCCATATGTTTTGCCTTTTCTTCCAGCTATGCCAGTTTGTTTGCCATTCCAGAAAGCATCCTGTTCTTTATTATTGCAGCGGCTTTGCTTGTGCTGTTTCTTCTGTCCCTTTTTTTTTTTTTTACTAGATCTGAAAGTCTGATCAGTCTTTCAGCCTTCAGTTTCTAGGTTTTTCTCCTCCAGGACACTTTTCCTGCTTTCCCATTGTCTTTCAAGTCGGCAATGGAGTGGTCTTGTCTTCCTGGTGTCTCTTTGTGTGGTAGCTTTTAGTATCCTTATCTATTTATCATTCTGCTTTTTATTACCACTTGAATCCTCTACCACTAGTAAGTATAGCAGCATATATTAGGCATAAAATAAAAGTTCATTTTTTGCCCCACTGTCTAAAAACTTTCCACTTATCCCGAGATTAGAGTTCTTAGAATGTCAGTTTTCTAGAAAAAGGCTTCTAAGCATCTGTAAGTGATTGTCATAAAGTATGTTCATAAAACATATGAAATAATTTTATAGGAGAGGCTGCTAGGTTATTAATGTATCAACTTTTACCTTACATAGACTCTTTAAAAACTTACTTGGTGTCATAACTGCCTTAGAAACAAAAGATTAGGCATTAGGGAAAAATTATATGGACAAAGACAGGGACATTGGAAAGACCTAAAGGTGATAATCTAGCGATAGCTTGAAAATAAGAGAATCTATAAGAAAAAGAAAAAAAAAACTGAAAAGTACATGAGAATATTTTTGTAAATCATGGCAATTTGTATTCATTTACTGTAGAAGCAGGGCAGACATTTACCTTGATAGCATAGTATTATTGTATAATTGATGTTCTGAATTCTGTCCATCATTATAAAGATACTCATTTCCGTTCCATATGATGTGCTTAAAATGCAGTACTATTGTTCAAAGGTATGAATGGGCTGAAGTCTCAAATATGTTGAATAACTCAGTCCCCTGGGGCATTAGATAAATGAGGTTTTGCTGGGTTTTTTTCTGAAAGCTGCAGGATACTGTTGCTTTGCTTCTAATCATTAATTTCCCTTGGTTATATTCACATCACTAATAATGTGATTAACTGATATTCTGTTAGGGCATTTTTCTACTCATTTCTAATTTCTTATATCATTTTTGAAAAATAATAACCCCTTTCTCCTGCCTCTTCTTGTTTTCTAATTTAGTCATTTAACCATGGAACTGTTTTAGCTGGTTGAACTCTTAATATATCGCTAATTCTGATACGAATTTGTTTTTGCTTCTTCTGACATTTTCCACGCATTTCTTTAACTGGATTCATGGAGAGGAAAAACAGATTAATCTTCATTTGTGTAGATTGAGACTTTGAGGTATGAGAGCTCTCATATGCACCCTAGTCTCTGTGCTGGGGCTTGGAACTATGAATCTTCTTGGTGTGAATCGCTTAAGACATGTTTCTTTGGTCTCTCAGTGTAGTTAAGCTCTTCCTGGGGAGGTGGGGCTGGCAGTGCCAAAGGTTGGAAGGGTTGACTAATCTGTTAAACAACCTTTTATCTGTGAGTCTAGTTTCTCATTAGTATTTCTGCCCAAAATATAGATGGCTGGAAATGTAGACTTTTGTTTTTAATTAGTCTCTCTAGGGATGAGAGGCTTATTTTGAAGAATGGAATTTTAAGGAAGCCTGACAACCTCAGTTTTCATGTGATTGAAAAATTTTGGCAGCTGAAAAAGGTTTCACAACTATGAGCTCAAGCCAGGCTTTCCAGTGGCTGTGCTGCTCTCTGGTACTTATACACATGGGTAATGGTGCCTCTGCTCTCATGTCTTGGTGGGTCCCTTTAGGGTGCTTTTCTTGGAACTACCATGCTCTTTTCTTTCTAATGACTCAAAGGCTGTCACATGGTTTGTCCTCCTATCATGTGCATTATAAAGGTCGTCACCATTCCATCCCATACTTAGTCATTTTAGCCAGGCTAGTCGATGTCTACAACAGGCATAGGACTGCGTAACACTTCATATCTATACAAGGAAGATTAATTCTTGCATTCTTATACTAACATAAACTTATAATGCTACTGTATTACCACTGAGAGTCAGAGATTGGTTGATCCGCTCGTGATCCTGTAGGAAGATGATGAAGTAGCTGCAGTGAGCAGATTGGAAGCCACTCACTTCAGCTGCCTGTGCCCTACACTATGACATCCTGACATGTGCTCATCGAGCTCCTTCTGGATTCTTCCCATAAAATAAGGTAATCTGTTCACTTATTGTGCAGTTCTGGTTGCTAGAAAGCCTTTTTTGTTGTTGTTGAACTGAAATTTGCTTTTCTCTCACTTTTCTCGCCTATTGATATGTGTTTGTCTCTCTTTTAGGATCATATTTATACCTATTTCTGCACATTCTTGAAGATAGCTTCTAGGCCTCCTAAGAGTCTTCTCATCTCTAGGCTAATTATGGTAGTCCGGTCTTATCTGTAATTTTATTTTCCTTTTCTGCGATTTTAAGCATTCATCATCAATTGTGATTCAGAACTATTAGGTGGAAATTTCCAGAAATAATTAATAAATTTGTAGTTGTCTA
This sequence comes from Fukomys damarensis, assembly GCF_012274545.1. NCBI lineage: Eukaryota > Metazoa > Chordata > Mammalia > Rodentia > Bathyergidae > Fukomys > Fukomys damarensis. Next base: position 46,478,878 of record NW_022900926.1, read on the forward strand.
CCATACTGAGTAACATTATGAAATCTCATGCCATCTCATTCTGTCTCACAGACAGAATGTGGGGATGTGAACAATCTCTTTCTTTTGCATATTCATAATATATATACAACCTTCTCATTAGTCACATAGTAGCCATCTTAACCATTAGTTGGACTGCCGTGGCATTGTAGTGCTTGTGTTTAAGAAACCTTTATTTTATCTGATGACTGTCTTGAAGCCAGTGAGGATAGTAATGATGCAAATGGGGCTCCAAGACATAAAGCATTGAAGGACAGATGGACTCAGGTACTGCATAATAATTTTCTAGATGTGTAGGGAAAGTGGTAGTTTATCTAGGATTCAGATTCAGTCCTATCTGTGGGGGTCTTGAAATGTGTGTCCCATGGATAATGCAGGACTACTCTTATTTTATCACCCCTTTCAAAAGTTATATAAATTTTCTGGTTACCAGATTCCTCACAACTGTTGCTGCCATCTTCATCACAGTCTCAGTGCACAGTGATTTTTTAAATTTAAAATGGCTTTAAAATGATTCTTTACATGTGCACTTTCTAGCTAAATGCCTACTAAGACTGCTTGAGACTTGGTATTAATCATTACCTCAAAGAGATCTATACTTTTTACATTTCTGCTTTACAATATCTGAAGGTATAGTGAGTTTCTTGTTATCGGATACGTTAAGCAGATGCCCATACATGTGTAAAAGAAAAATATATTCAGTGTTTACATTAACAGTTATTATGATATGTCTTTCAAAAAAGACACGTGGCCAAGAATGATGGGATCAGTGTGTTCAAAGCAAGAGGTGACACGGTGGCCTGCCTTGCAAGTGCAAGGACCCAAGTTCAATCCCCAGTACCAAAAAAAAAAAAAAAAGCAAGAGGTGACATTTTGAGGAGGGCTAATAGCAATGTGTATTAACAATAAATTTTTTAGTTTAAACATGCACTGTATTTTTTATTACCCCTCACTGAGCAACCTTTTAAGGCAATTTCTGTCAAAGAAAAACATTACAGTGTGTTCTCATCTAGATCTGATACCATGCAACTTCTGGTCCCTTCACAAGCCAAAATTACTAAAAGATAAACGTTTTGAATGGTTGGGGACATCAAAACACCCATGCCAGCATAGCTAAAGATAAAAAAGAACTTCTGGAACGGCTTCAGAAAGTAGCAAGAACAATGGGTTGTGTGATGAATGCAAGGACATATTTTGAGGGAATTAATGCAATATGTCTTTTGCTAAAATAAATTTCTAAAATTTAAACCATCATACTTTTTGATCATACCTACATATCAGGGAGATTATAGATCTAAATAAGTAGAAAATAAAGTGAATTTATCCTTCTAAAAATAAATTAAAATGTCTGTTAGTTTTTAATAGTTCTTCTAAAGTACCAATAATAAAACATAAGATATATTTCAGTATATATTATAGGGAATATACTTGAATGAATATTTTTCACTTAAAAGAGTATTTTGGTGCTTTTGTGACCAATCAGTGAGTCATCTTGTTGGAGTATTTTGCGTCCATGAAATACTGTGTCTTTTCTCAGAATCTTATATTGCACAAAAATTGCATCCACATTACCCTTTTAGGTCAGTATGACAGTGCTTTTAAGTTTTTCTGTATTTGCTATCATTCTTCAATTTGTCTTTATATAAGACAGCATTTGGGGCACTATAGCTAGATTGTTAACAAACTTACAAGAAATCCTTACTCAGTATTGCTATCAACATTGCTTTGTCCATTATCAACTACTCATTCATTTCCTTTTTTTATTTTTTATTTGTATTTTTTCAGTACTGGGGATCAAACGCAGGACCTTGTGCTTGCAAGGAAGGTGCACCACCACTGAGCTAAATCCCCAGCCCTCATTCATTTCCTTTTTTTTAAGGATAAGATTAATGGTAGTCTGTTCTTTACTCTTAGACATTTTTATAAATGGTATATTATTTACTCATAAGGATAAGTAATGGTAGTCTGTTCTTTACTCTTAGACATTTTTATAAATGGTATATTATTTACTCCTAATCCTAAAATCAAGGTTTTGGAATGTATTTTGGTCTTACTATAAATTTGAGACTATATAGCCAATAGATTTTTCCAAATTATGGCAATGAGAGTTTCTATTTTTTTTTTTTTTTTAGGCTAAGTGATGCTCTAGTGATTGTATTAACAACACTCCACTGCAGTGTATAGCCTTATTTATTTTTCCCGTGAGGCGATTGTTAGATGTCTGGGTGCAGTGACATATTTAGTTCCACGGTATATTGCATATAAATATATTTGATTCGATTGTTCTTGTGTTACAAGGAAAGGATGTTTAAAAAGTCTTTCAAGTGTATTATGGTGCACTAAGCTCCACTTGTGGGGATGGAGGCTCACTGACACTTATGGCTGCCAAACTTGATAGATAACATACATAGTCTCCTTGTACTGAAGCCTTTCGCCACCTTACTAAGGAAGGGCTATGTAGGTAGGATCATTTGCTGTTCCTTTGGGGCCCACTAACCAAAATGACAATAGGAGAATTGGGTGGATAGTCCTTTGAAAGCAAGTATAGAATGTAAGTTGTGGATATTTCCCATTTCTTGATTTTACCAGTTATCTCCTAAAAGTGCCTCCCCAGAAATATACAGTAAGAAGTTGAATTTACTTGGGTCATGTAACTTGTTTTGGAAAGTGGGCAAGAAGGGTTTCCAGCTGGAGCTGTCATTCTTTCTACAGCAGGCACCTGCCAAGAATTTCTGAGGGGAACCTGATATGCGCCTCCCTTTTTCTGCTACCATTAAGTGTATTATCCTGGTTTTCTAAGCTTCCAGGTGGTAAGGCAGCATGTGTGCCCTGGTTAGTACACAAAGCTCTGGGACACAGAGAGGGATCTCTGCCCTGGCTTTTCCACTGGTTGCTGGATGACCTTGTGCTGGTGAGTCAACCTCTTCTCCGTTTTTGTTCCACTTTATAAAATTTAGGCTTTCAATTTTCTCACATTTGAGAAAGGGTAAATAAGAATTTCTTGAGTGAGTTAATACTCATCCTTATACCAAAATTAATACAGTAGATCGCTTATCCATGGGGATATACTCTAAGGCTCTGGTGGATGTTTGCCACCAAGGGTTTTACTGAACTAAATAAATATAAATAAAAGAGAGAGTTTTTGTGTACAGCATAGATATAGTAAAGTTGAATTTATAAAGCAGGCTTAGAGATTAACAATATCTAATAATAACAGAGTAATTCTAATAATTTATTACAGTAAAAGTCCTATTCATGTGTTTTCTGTCTCTTAAAATATCTTATTGTGCTGTGCTCTTCCTCCTTTTGATCATGTGAGCTGATACATTGCCAACCTGATGACATTAAATGCATTGAGTGATGCAGACCGTGTATCACAGCATTGGGCTGCTAGTGATCGGTAGAATATCAGAAGGAACATCATGCCGTGGTGATGCCATTTGACTGTGGGTAAATGGAACTACAGATAGCAAAGTCACAGAGAAAGGGTGATGAGTTTGGAGTTACCATACAGAAAGGATGACTCTTTTGTATTACTAAAGTGAGTTAAAACAATGCTCTGAATGCATTCAGTGTGTATTCCAGATGGTCTATGTTAAAAAAAAAAGATAAAAGTCACGTTGAATTTATATAAATCATTTCAATCTCTTTTGTGGAAAAGCAGTATAGTTATTATGTTGTACATGTAAATTGTATTACATAGCCTTGGAGAACTTCAGCAGACATTGAAGGATTGTTTAGCCACTTAAACCCTTAAACTCCCTTTGGGAGATCTAGTTAATCCATGTAGAATTCAAAATGGCCTAGTTTACCATATTTTTAAATCACATCAGGATATTTCATCTCCTTAGAACTCACTTTTTAATTTTACTGTGTATTTGTAAAAAGTAGTGGATAAATTATGCTTATCCCAGGAAAGTATTTTGGTTACATTTTATATAAATTTAATTTCAGTTTTCATATCTCAGGAGTCTAAGATGTCTTTAGCTAACTAACTGTAGTTTTTATATATGGGCTGTATATACCTTGTAGGCTTTGGAAACCTGTGGTACTCTGAAGTTCTTAATGCAATCTGTTATTAGGTGTGCAGCCATCAAACTCTTGAGAGGAAGTCCAGAGTTTGTGGATAAAAAAAGTTTACGCTTGAGGCAGTGGTGACTAAGTCTGATGTGAGAGTATTTTGCAAGTTGGAAGTATTCTACCAACGATAGAACTATTACTTAATGGGAATAAGTCCTGTGATTCATTGTATCTCTTGCTCTTTATTCCTGTGAGCGATAGACATAGTGTGTGTGTGGGGTAAAACACTCTTATGACTGTGGGATGAGAGAGGGCTTGCCTTTTCCAACTACCATATGTGATGATTAGGCTCTTTGGAATGACACTGGGGTGCTCTCCGAGCAACCAGCAACAGCCTTCCAAATAATTTATAATAAATAAAGTATGTAGGCCATTTCCCTCAGCCAGATATAATGTTCACTAGAAGAGGAGATTTAAAGTGTCCTCCCACAGGAAAATATAGGAGATGGTTAGATGGACCGAGAAGGCAGTCGTGTTGCTAGGAATATGCACACTCTTTTCCTGCTTCCAGGTGAGAATTGAACAGTGGTTCATTTCAATTTTGTTCCCATGATTTTTGAGATTTCTTGGGAAATTCTTGAATAAACCCTAAAAACTTCAGTAAACTCAGAGTATCTGAGCTGCCATTGAATTTTGGTTTCTAATACTTAAACACATTTAAGGAGATAGTAAATACACAGGTGGGTATGGTTCATTTCTGGGAATAGTTAGTAACTGATCTGATTTTTTTCTGTAACTGATCGGTTTTTTGTAAGTGAAATTATAGTGTACATCAAGAGAAATCCAGTTCCTGTGGTAACTCCTAGCTTTTGTGTAGTCGAAAGGACAAGAAAGTTTTGAAACCTGTAAGCCAGGAAAACATTGAATATGAGGGCCTGTACCTCAAAGCTGCCACGAAATATGGGTCCTGGGACACTGAGCACTGGCAGCCTGGTAACTGGACAATAGCAAAATTGCTCAATAAAATACACAGAAGACGTCCTGCCAGAGTAGCATCCTCTGAACACATATTTTCATTACAATTATGTTATTTCCATTTATTCCTTTAACAGATACTCCATGAGTACCTTCTATAACCAGGTATTGTAGAAATAGAGAGCACAGTACTGGACAGAAAGGAAAATATTCTACCCGCTTGGTACTTAGATTTTATGTGAGGGGACAAATAACAAATAAAGAAACATGCTTATACATACCCAGGTCAGTTCATGATGCATTTTATGAAGAAAAATGGAGCATTTTAAAAAGAAAACAGAATGAAGGGAAGTGTGCTATGTTACATGGCTGGCCAGTGAGGACTATTCTTAGTAGTGTCTTTTAAACAGGTACTAAAGTAGGAAACCATATAAATAAATATCTGTGGAGAAGAGTTGATCACATTGATAGCATGTTCAGAGGGCCTCAGTCAAGAGTGTGCTTGGCCTGTGGAATGAATGACAGTAGAATCGGTGTGGTTGTAGTAGAGATAGGAAGTGTTATTGAAGATAATGTATATAGGAGTAACAAGAAGGAGCAAAGTAGGGATCCCTGGTCTCACCATTATCATTCAGCATCGAGAAGGGTTCTAAATAGTGATTTAAAACTAGAGAATTAAAGAAGTGGAATCGGTGTGGAGAAAAAAAAATTATCTGAATTTTAGAAAACAGGACTATACACTTGTGAAATCTAGGAGACTAGGACCAAAAAAAAAAAAGGAAATTCGAGCTGGTTATTCTGTCATGAGTCTATAGTCCAGTTACTTGGGAGGCTAAGATGAGAAGATCAGATGTTTAAGACCACTTAGGGGACTACTTAAGGATTCCTGCCTAAAACAAACAAGCAAAAAGGGAATTTGTTATATAATCACTTTATAGAATCTGTAGCTTTTCTCATACTATTGATAAATAGTCAGAAATGGAAAATGGCAAAAAGATTCAATTCATACTAGAAAGAAACTATAAAATACTTAAAGGTAAATTTGATAAGAAAGATCATGGATATATATAAAGAAAATAATAAAATTTTATGAAAGCTTGTAAAACCAGATATACTGTGTTCAAATATACCGTGTTCTTGGATGGCCAAGCGTATCACATAAACACTGTTTCAATTTGAATCCCAAAGGGAAATTTAATTTTTTAACTGCCTACAAATATCTGAAACTACATATAAAAAAATGCTAAAAAATAACCGACAAAAGGGAATTTCTATTTGCTGAAATTAAAACTTAGTGCAAGGTTATATAACAATCTGTGATTAAGAAATGTTAGATGAGGGATTAGCAAACTTTTTCTATAAAGGGCAAGGCAGTAAAAATTTCAGCTTTCTGATCCATATGGTTTTTGTCTTGACTACTCAACTCTGTCTTTCTAGCAAAAAGCCATCATAGACAACATATAAATCCGTGGGTGTGGCTGGATTTATTTATCAACTATGCTTTGCCAATTGATGACATAGATGTTAAAACAAAATAGTGCTCAGAAATAGTTAATGTAATACATAAGAAGGTTGATATTTGAAATCTCTTGGAAAAGATAGTTTAATAAATGATGCTGACAAAATTTATATTATTCTAAAAACAAAAAATGATAATCTATTTAATTATAATAAAAATATTTCCAATTCCCATAAAGATTACCATACTGTAAACTAAGAGAAGAAAAGTTAAGAAACTTTGTATAATATAATGCTGGAAGAAAATGTTTAAACAAGACTGAAAATAGAAAAGCTATAAAAAAAGAATATATGACTATATAAAAATTAAATTTTTATGGGAATGTTACCATAAACAAAGAAGCAAAAATAGCAATCTGTGGGAAAATATAATATACAGAAAAAAATGGATCATATCCACAACTTCAAAAGGCCTCTACAGCTGATCTGTTAAAAAGAAAAGAAACCAGTTCTGGAAAAGAGAACCAAATGGTCAATGACTGCAGGAAAAGATGGTCAATATGTCTAGAAGTTGTGTCCTTCTGTGGAACAGGGAATCGTAACAATTCCCATCTCCTGGGATAGTTGGAGGAATTATATCAGATAATATGCATAAAGCAGAAGGAAGTTCTTAATACATGGGGCGCATTCAACAAGTGTTAGTTGATTAGTCTGTCAAAATAGAAGCATGAAGATAAAGGCTGCCTTGAAAGGATATTTATTGTAGTTTTCTTTGCAATTGTGAATGACTGGAAACAAACCGAATGGCCTATCAGTGGGGAAATAATTTAATAATTTGCTTTATATTATTAGTGAGAAATTTTACAGTTATTAAAATAGTGAGTTTAAGTCATTATTTTTTTCTGATGCTAAAAGTCAAACTGAGAACCCCTTGAGTAGCTGGCAAGGGCTCTACCACTTACCCCCATCTCCTCCCCTAACGAGTTTAAATCACATCTGTAGGTTTAGAAGGTGGTTCAAAACAAACTTTAGAAAAGCTAATGAAGAGTGTGAGCTTTATATAATGTGTCACAAATCCTTGGGTATGTTTGTATATGATGCCAAGATACTTAATTTTTCCAACTAAAAATCATATTGATGCAGAACAGTCTAAAAACTCAGTTCACTGCCTTCTATTCCCTCTGCCTCCCCACTCTCCCCTCCCTCTCCCTGTCTCTTTTTGAATTCGTTGTCATTACAACATAAATTCTTAGCTTAGGTTAAGATGCCAGAATTCGTTCTGAGAACTAAAGTGCAGAGGTGTCCCCTGGGCTCCCTGGCTTTGGGATTTTACCTACTGCCTGCATTTTTTTTCTTTTTATTGAGTTTATTGGTACAATGTAGGTCTACAATATAGTTACATTAATCACTGGGATCCTGTACTTTCACATCACAGGTCTTGGTTCTCATTTTTTCCCCTTGTCTACTGCCTGCTTTTTATACTGGCTCTACAAAAAAAAAAAAAAAAGAAAAGAAAAAAAGCTGTTTCAAGTTACTTAAGGAATACTTCAGAGTAACGGTATGCATAGTAGTTCAATTAAGATTTTGAATTAATTGCAAAATCAGGGATACTTTTTGTGGGGTCGGTACATGAAGACAAAATGTAATGAAAAAAGCTCAGTGTACAGCACGGGGCTTAGCCATAATATGAACTCAAATACGAACTTGTAACAAATTAATGAATAAGACAGAATCAGCTATTACTGCATTTAAAAAGCATATTTTTTCCCATTTATAGTTACCACATTATTAACACATAAAGGTGATTTATAAACCATGGCCTTTTTCACATTATAATAGTGACTGACTACTACTATTAAACTTTCCACAGAGACAAGGATAGTTATTCCTTACTACTAATAAACTAACTGCAACTCTGTAATAGATTTGTTTCATTGATTTAGATAATAGTATATCAGTAATTTCCTGGAGGCCTATTCTTTCACTCAAGAGTTTGCTACAAGGCTTCTTTAAACATTAGTAGCATCTCTATTTCTTATTATATAAACATGCATTTCTATTGTTTTTGTAGTCTATTTTGGTATTTGTGTGTGTATGTGTATCAGTCACAGAGAAACAGAAGGAAAGGTTTGCTTTGGCTCGTGGCTTCAGAAGCTTCAGTGTTAGTTGCTTGGCCCTTGCTTTGGGCATGTGGCTTGGGACAGTGCACCATGGTGGGAGGATGTGATGATGGAGGTGCTCACCTTATAGCAGCCAGGAAGAAAGGAGAGAAAGGAAAGAGCTGGGATCCCATTGCCAACTTCAAGTGCATACCCTCCTTTCTAAAGATTCCACCAGCTCCTAGGAGCAAATAGGCTGAGGACACACCAGATCTAAACTATGACAGCATGTGTGTGTGTGTGTGTGTGTGTGTGTATTTCTATATGTGTGTATTTGTGTGTTATATGTAAGTATATAGTATATATATACTAAATTCTAACTATGATATAGTTATCGCTATGCAAATTAAACATAAATTGAAAATTTTATAGTGTAAAGTATATGTATAAAACGTGTGTAGTGATATATATTTTTTTCTTTTTTATGGCCATCACCTTTAAAAACTAAGCATGAAAAAATGCCCAGGAGTCCATTCCATGATGAAATCCTTGTCTTCATTTGTACATTTTACCATGTAAATGCATGACTTGAATAGTAATACTGTATATAGCAATATCATGGGTAAATTTAATATTTCATGTTTTTATTTAATTTCTGCTCTTCTTGTCTTTAAATTTTTTCCTTCCTCTCATACCATGTAAATGCATGACTTGAATAGTAATACTGTATACAGCAATATCATGGGTAAATTTAATATTTTATGTTTTTATTTAATTTCTGCTCTTCTTGTCTTTAAATTTTTTCCTTCCCCTCATAAACATCTTTCATCATTCAATAATAATAGCTTAATATGTGTATATTTATAATTTCTAGTATCAGGGAATGAACAAAATTAGTCATTGTTTCCATTTTAGCACTGTCTTTACACTTCTCTCATTAGCATAGCAATCTAATATGTCCTAATTCTAGGAATAAATCAAAAATTCTATTCCATTTTGTATTAAAAAATCACATTTTCGCCTTAATCCATTTCTGAAGATGGCTTGTAATTTTTAACACCCTGTTTTCTCCAGAGTAATGGCCTTTCTCAAATCATTTTGACATTACCTTTTACAAAATGAAATTCTGTAATTATATACCTGGCAGCATGTGACATATCCTGTTGTACTCAGTCTTACTGTGTGAAATATATTGGGTTTGAAATTCTCTTTCTGTAATTGTCAGTGAGGGTGAATATCATTCCATAAGTAGATCAGCCATTTGGACTCTTTTGCTATAAATTTCCCCTGTTTTTCTTTTGGGAGAAAATTAAAGTTTCTTATTGACTTGTGTTTTTTTTTTTTTAATGTTATCTGAATAAGAAACATCTATGATTTCAATATATCACAAGTATCCTTTCGCAGTCTGTGGCTTGTGTTTCATTCATTTAGTAGTATCTTTTGATGCACAGCTTAAAATTGTATTTTGGTCAGATTTATTGAGCTTATTATTTCTTGTTTGTGTTTCCTTGAAATCCTTCCTTTAACATTTCACTTTTCAAATTTGGGCAAAGATCACTTGTAATCCTTTTATTTTCTGTAGGAATTTGAAGATTAACTTAAGTCACACACAGATACATACATACATACAAAACTTATTGGGATTTCAAAAGAAATTGCATTTTATAATTTGGGTAATATTGTATCTTGGTAATACTGATTTTTCCTTTCTACAAATATTATGTCTCTCCATCTGGTCAAGCTTTCTTGTGTTCTTTGATAATCTTTTTTCTATTCCCCACAAACTTCTTGCTCATGTTTGGCTAGATTTATTCATAGATACTATAGAGAGTTTATTGTTGTGATGAATATATAAATGTGAATTTATAAGAAATGTTTATAATTTACATATATCACAAGTGTCCTATAAATATAAATATATATATATATATATATTATTATTATTTTTTTTTTTACAGTTAAATTTTCTTTTCCCATTACTGATCCAGAATCATGTTACCTGTCATTAAGTACTGAGCTATCTGGAAGTTGACAGGATTGGTAATGGCAAAATATAGTTAGGCCAAGGAAGAACCTCCTAAACTGAAGAGACCATACTGAGAACCAAGCATCCGCAGTTAGAATGAAGATGAGAGTCTGGTTTCATAGTTCCCGAAGTCATCCTCCAAAACTTGGTGACTAAGTGAACTGAGAAAAAGAAAATTGGGAAAATGATAATAAGTGAATGAAAATCTTACTCAGTAAGATTGAATGTGGAAGGGGAAGTGTTGAAGGAGGGGTGGTTGAAAGTTCTGTTGGGAACTGCAGGGTATGTATTCAGCATGATTTTAAGAATGAATCCATGTGAACTAACTAGCTCAGGAAAAACCTAGACAGTGTTGTTGGATGAAATGGATAAAACTGGGGGACTTCTGCAGCAGATACTGGCCGTACAGGCAGATCTCAGGGCTGTTTATCAGATTGATTTGGTTATTCCCTGATGTTTGTTCCAGGTTTTTGATCATCCTGACTTTAACTCTGCTGTATTCTTTCAACTGTGGCACGTACTACCACTTGGCAATTTTCCTATGTTGTTAATTCTAAACTATAAGGAGAGTTAGTTCCACCATCTTTATTTTTTAGTGGTTCTGTGGAGTAGACCCAGGGCCTCATACATACTCTGCCACTGAGCTAAACTCTCAGTCTTCATATCACCTTTTAAAATCACTTTCACTGTTCAGAAGTTGGCTTCTTTTTGTTTTATTTGTGGTTAGGTGCTCACCATTGGTTCAGTTGTCAGTTGGGATGAGAATACATCCCACGTTGCCCAGCGTAATTGTTACCTCAAAACAAGTGTTATTTTTTTGTTTATTTTGAGAGAAGGTCTCTCTATGTAGTTCAGGCTTGAACTACACTATGAAGCACAAGCTTCAACTTTGAACTCACTATGTAGCATAAGCTGGCCTCAAACTCACAGCAATCATCCTCCCTCAGCCTCCTGGGTGTGGAGAATACAGGCATGTGACACCACACCCAGCTTCAAAAAAATTACTAATAATACCCTCTTTCCTCCCCACAGCATCTCAGTTTAGACAATATATTGTTTGGTCACACTACTCATAGTCATCAGCGGCTACAAAACGTGATTGCTTTTTCCATGAGCAAGCATTATGGGGGCAGAGCAAGACCAGGCTCAGGATTGCTGAATAACATCTCTGGTACATCTACGTTGTAGATAGCAAAGGTAAACTTGAACTTGTATGATGTATGAAGATAATTCACTAGTAGAAGGATGTCAGACTTTTGGTTAGGTTTTTAAAAGTCTAAATTGGGGAGAAAGCAGATTTGTATTCTGAATATTCAGATTGGAATCAAAAGTAGAGAATGGTTTGGTGGAAAGTGAAAGTGGGCATCTCCTGGTCAAGCAAAGGATTCTATTAATAAGAGATTCAGATATGGAGCATCACAACTCTAGAGCCATATGCCAGCCACAGACTAACTGAGCAGTGTGGCCAGAATCTAGTTTCCAAAAGTCTGGATAACTGGATAAAATTAGATACAAATACACAAAGCAAAAGGGATTGTGACCCAGCACTGAGATTCAATGAGAAGTTCCGGGATAGCAGGGGGATGATACTGAGCCAGCTCATTCCCAGGCAAAGCTTATTATGTTTTATTTTTCTGGACCACCATGAAGGCTGCAGTGTCAGTAGATATAAGCCCAAATGGGGTAATATTCCAATCAGGGCAAAAGGCTAAGAAGTGGGAGCCCCATGGTTTTTAACAAAAATTTCTCTTTGATGAAGTGGTAGGAAATTAGATCAAAATAAATTAATATATAGGAAGATTCATGGTAGATAGAACATTTTATACTCATGTCTGGATAACACTAGGTTGAATTATGTGTTGTTTGACAAGAGCTTAGAATTAATTAGAAAAGTTCTCAAATATCTATGTTTAAAAAAGTTATTAAATGTATTTTTGATATAAGTATGGGGAATTAGAATTATGAAGGCTATGTTTATTTTGGCTGTTTAAAGACATAATTTATGTAAATATAAATGAATGGCTCAGTTTTTCTTTCAGTAAATTTTGACAGTAAGAGTCTACAAACTCTAAATCAGAGTATCTAAGAATATGCTCTATTTCCTGATCTATTATAATGAGTACATAAAAGTTTGATAGCATAAGCTATTGGGGTATTTTTTCATGTTGGAAAACTGTGCTTGGTAGTAATGTGTGAGGTAGGATAAGATGTTTGATGACTGAAATGAAGGGGTGAAGAGGTGAGAGGAAGGGGTGCAAATGAGGTTTTGTGTGCGTGTGTGTGTGTGTGTGTACTCAACCATAAAATAGCATAACTAGAAATGTGTGTTGTAGTAGAAGCAATAACTAGGCAATGAATGGTTTCAAAACATTCATTACAAAATTAAAATTCCTTTTGAGGTAATATTCCATAGAGAGTATAAAAGGGGTTGCTCATAAATCAAATTTTGAAGGGCTCCAATGTAATTATATGAAAAAACAGCTCAGTTAAAATCACTGTTAAAAGAATTAGGCATACTTTTTAAAATTTTTCTCCTTTTTTGTTATTTAAATGGAGAACAGAATTGTCTTTGTTCTGAGAGAAAAATGGGCAACAGGCGTGCTGCTTGTGTGGTTTGTGCTTTATATATGTGTGTCTATTATAATAGTAACAGATAATATCTTTTAACAGCTCATGGAAAGAATTATTTTCTTCTCTACCAAAAAATTAGCCTTATGGAAGCTGACAAAAGTCATTATATCATAATGATTTTTGGCTCAAGAAAATAATGATATCTTGGAAAAAGTGAAGGAATATGGCAGCAGAAGAAAGATGTCCATAACACAACAGACAACTATACAGACCAACTATTTAAACAATAGATATAGTGTTTCTTTAATTGGATTCTCATGGAATATTGGTTTAAATGTGCTGATCAAAAGCAGTACCTGAAAAAAGCCACTTTGGATTTTGGAATCATATGTTTTACAGCTTGGATTCTAGTCAATCCAACAAACTTTTATTAAGCATTTACTCTGAGCTAGATGGTTGGAGTTTAAGTCTCCATTCTGATATCTTGATATATCTATGAAATACTCCAGGCTGTGTCTGCTATGTTGATACAGAAGGATTTGTATTAGAGACTGAGAATTTAAAGCTGCCCTTTCTTTCTTTCTTTCTTTCTTTCTTTCTTTCTTTCTTTCTTTCTTTCTTTCTTTCTTTCTTTCTTTCTTTCTTTTTCTTTCTTTCTTTCTTTCTTTCTTTCTTTCTTTCTTTCTT
>NW_022900926.1:46492886-46508700 GCF_012274545.1 Fukomys damarensis
TCTCTCTCTCTCTCTCTCTCTCTCCCTCTCTCTCTCTCTCTCTCTCTCTCTCTCTCTCTCTCTCTCTCTCTCTCTCTCTCTCTCTTTCTCTCTCTTTCTTTCTTTCTTGAGACAGGATTGCACTATGTAGCCCAGACTGGTCTGGAACTCACAGCGATCCTCCTGCCTCAGTCTCCACAGTGCTGGGATTACAGGCATGCACCACCACACCCCCTTGCTCATACTTTCTTAGTGGATAAAGTATATACAGATGTAGAAATACTGAGGACCGCTGACACATTACCAGAAATCTCTGCAGTAGGCTCTAGTCTCCAACTCAGTGTACAATGCAGGCATGAGAAAAATAACCTAAACGACAGAACTAAGAGAGAGAGAAAGTGGGGTTCCAGGATGACCAATGCTGGTGCAACAAACAAATGCACTGTCCAGTCTAAGCCATTGATTTTTATTAGTAATCAATTGAGGTAAAGACAAGCTACTTGCAAGGATGCACAGTCATGCAGTTTCTGTGGAAATTAATCTAAGCAAGCCTTACAAAGGATGAGACAAAGTAGTCTAAAATTAGGAACAGAATAGACAAAATATATGGTTGTAATTAGAACATTGTAAGAAGGTTTTAGTTGCGGGAATGGAATTTGGGTATGAATTTCTCTAACCTCACCACATAGGCTTTGGCCAGGCTCACTTCTATTAACAAGCTAATTGGGGGTTGACTCTTTACAGCCTGCACTGAATACAGCCTGCTTTGGGCAAAATCAGTATTGCCATCTCCACCAGAGAAATGTGACTTTTTCAATGTAAGGGAGACATTGGAAGGGGGAGATGTCTGTCCAATCCATGATCCCCTGTTCCTGACTAGGTGCTGTTTGTGTCTCATCCTTCTTGAACTTTGGCCTTTGTTATCCCAATTGCTGGACAGCTGGGATGTCTTCTGGAAAGATAAAACCATGTTGAGCCCTTGTAGTTCCATTGGCTGACCCCATAGCTCTACACCTGCTGTAATCCCTACTACCTCACTTTTAATGTTGCAACAAAAGTCTTGCGGGCCTCCCTTGAATTCAGAGCAGGTAACGGGAATGCTTCTGGATCTTGTTGATGTTTTACTGGAGTCAGGGAAGACAGAAAAACAGAGTTCTGAGCCCCATGCTGTTATAGCATAATTCTTTACCTTCTCGTTCAGTGTTCTCCATGCTGCTCTAGGGACACACCAAAGTGGTCCTCTAGAGAATTTCTGAAGCTAGGCAACGCCTCTAACTTTGTAGATACCTGTCCTAGTGGATCTGAATTTTCTGCCATTTTACCACCTACCTTCCGTCCATCTGTCACCATACCTGCTGATATGCACTCGTGTGTATCTATATATCCCTCTACTCACACACTCACACCCCCCACCTATACCTTCAGTGATCTAGGCAATGTCTGAAAGTTACTTAGGCACTTCAGTCCCTGCCTGTTTATACAAGCCAACCAAATTGTATCTCTTTTCCTTAAGCCAGGGAGATTTCTCTAACATATTGTGTTAGTATCATCTTCTGTGAGTAACTATCATATAAACTTTCAGTTTGTATGCTCCAAGCCAAGTACTTTTGTACCATCGAAACAAAACCACTTCTCTCTCAAGCTCATGCAATGCAGAGTGTGGGTTTTAAGACAATTGCTTTTGATGATCACATCTTTAAAATTCTACTTGGAAAGTTAGAACTGCATAATAATGTCTTTGTTCTGGGCTGTATCCTTCTGCCCCCAAAAGCCAAAGCTGTCTCAGCTTTACTGGCTAGAGCAACAAAATTAGTAAGAATGAAAAAGAAGTCAGATGATATTTCCCGATACTAGCTTGTTCAATCTTACATCCCAGACTTGATTTGTTATATTATACAGGAGAAGTAATTATATTAGTTACGTCCCTAACAGTGTGGTAATGCAAATGGTTGATTTCTGTACATTCTTTATTTGCAGAATTGTCGGTTTTTCAAAGATCTCTTACAGATGAGTTAATGATACATATAGAAGGGAAACTGTTGGTCAGAGTTTAAAGTTTAAATTCTCTGAATCACTTAGATGTCCTTACAATTTATTTAAACCTTCTGAAATCTTATTTCTAAAACAGGCGTAATGAGTCACTTATGACAATGAAGTATATTACTTGTACTTTTGTAGACTTTATGGAAGGGCGTCAGCAGTCAGCTAAATTCTATTATCAGACATAAAATGAATAGAAGTGGCTCTTGAAGTGACCCCCATTCGGTTCCTGAAATAGATCCTGGAGTAATCAACACTGTGAGTTGCTGCTGATGCCTATATTAGTGGAAGTCTATGAGGTGATGAGAGCCACTTTGATATTAGCTGTGGCAGAGTGGTTTGGGTTTTTTCAGCTACTTAACATTCAGAATGATGTGTCAGGATGGTTTTGATGCTTTTGGTTACTCAACATTCAGAATGATCCATAGCTGTTGCTAAATTTCGATGAAAAAGCCCTTCAATAACTTGTTAGTGGGAGCTCCAGGTGTCAATGCGCAGTAATTAGAAGACCTACATGCCTGACTTTTTCAAAGAATGAAGTAATACATGTGAGTGGTTCAAACCTTAACTTTATGCAAATGTTAAATAATTGTGAATAGTAATTTCTACTAATTCTCCTTTTTTACTTTTTCCCCTTCCTGTTTTTCTTTTCAATGCTTTGGGATACTTATTTGTATAAAGCTTGATTTTTTAATGAAGTATTTTTTTTCCTCAGGGTCAGGATCCCATTTGTTTAGTGACATTTGTTATCGTTTTCACAGTTTAAGCTATATCTATGGGATTCTGAGTTCTTTTTCCATCTACTGTTTCTGCTACTTTGAACATTAAATATGTGTCACATAATGATACCTTTTATGCTGAACTGTATTCTGTGCTGCATGATTTTATTTTCTCTTGTCTCTCTTGAGCTTAGAACCTGTTCTTAGCATTTATAAATTGGCATGAAAAAACATTTATTTATTCAATATTCAGCAGGTAAATTCACAAAATATAGTGGTCTTTCTGCAGAAGACCACTCTGCTGGGCAGAGAATGTGCAGGCTCAATTACAGCATGGAGTCAGGGTGACACTGGAGGAGATGGTGGGTGAGGCTGGGGATGACATGGTCATGAGCTTGAGGTTGCTGTTAGCTGTGGATGTGCTGAGGCTTTCATTCTGATGGGCAGATATGGGTGTCCGTAGCATAAAGACAGCAACTGAAGCCAAGGGAGTACTGAGAGGGCAGATGAATTCTCTGGTGGATAATTACCACGCTTGACATGAGTTTTCTCCTGTAAACAGATACCTTGGTTGGTGGCAGGGCTGTGTGTCTCACAATAGCCATAGCAATGTCGAGTTATTTTGGTATTCAGCGTAATTGGTAGTCCGGGTTGAAGTGACAGTTTTGAAAATTAATTATGACCATGGGCTAAGCTCTTTCATCTTGACATTACTTACAGTGTGAAGCAGATATATCTTTGCTCGGATGCATGCCCTGTTTACTGGGGGATGTTTGGCAGTATCCCTAGCCTCTGTCCACTCGAGTTAATAGGACCTCTGTTCCTCACAAATGGCTTTCTCAGTTGTGCCAAGCAGAGTATCTCAAAACATTGCAAAATATCCCATGGGCTAGACAATGCCACCTGAACATGTTTTTCTCCAAGTGTGTATAAAGTACTTAGAAGTTACATTTACATTTTCTGTTCCAGAAAAATTAAAGTCTGCAGTTATCTAGGCTCCTGTTTAGAAAACAGATTACTCATCCTGAATGACCGAGTAATTTTATAATATTTTAAGAAAATCATACAGTGCTCATAGAAGCACTGATAGCTGTGAATTTTAAATGAAATCTTGTTTTTCTGCACACGCATGCTCATGATATAAATGACATGGGGTGATTGGCAGATGTTGTACTCCAAACCGTGAAATAGCTTGTGGTTATGACTCAGTCATTTCAGAAGAGTTGATGTCAGTTCTTTACATGCAAAACATTTTGAGGCAGGCTATCCAAAAGTCACTTGATAGTACTCTTGGGGTAGTGGGAGGAAAGTAGGTTTCACATGGGACCAACATGAGCTTTGTAATCATAATTTGAATGTAAAAGTTTCAAGCATAAAAGCGAGTGCTCAGTATTTTAAAACTTGCATTTTTGTTTGTAATTCATAAGAAAAAAGTATAAGAAACTAATTTATCAATTACCTGCATAGCAGTGAAGTTTAACTGTAGCTTGAAATCCTCCAATTAGAAATACATAAGAATTGAAGAATTGTGTGTAAAAATGTTGAAGCACCCTGTACATGTATTGTTCTGAAACTAAAACACTTTAGCATGTTACATACAGTGGTACAGAGAGGGCTGGGTAGCAGCTGCCAAGAGTGTTTAGTTTCTTGTTTCAGTTTGACACTACCTTTTCTCTGACCACTGTCCCCCCGTCCCTCTTCGTTCTTCAAATGGTATACTTGACATTCTACTTTAGAACTGAATCCTAGGAGTTCAGGCCATGGCAGAATCATTTCTCACTGATGACTCATTACATTTGGCATTTACTCCTTGCTTTCATAAAACTGTGGTATTATGGATTTTATATGCCTCAGAATCGTGACACTGTTCCAACCCTAATCACAACTTTAATCTCTCAATGGGAAGAAGAAAAAGAAATGAATTCTATGTTTTACATATGAGATTAGTCCAGACAAAGAGGCCATGACTGCCTTTTTAAATCCTGGTCACAGTCTGATTAACAGAAAAGAGAGGAAAAGGGAGAAAGAAGAGAATCCTAGAGGGTTGTTTTTGTTTTTGTTTTGCTTTGTTTCTTTAATCCTGAAGACAGGAAAAGAAATCAAGAAAGACAATCAAGAAAGGTAGGGGCCTTATCTATGCACTGTCTTAGTTGTCACTTGATTGGACACCTGAATGGGAGCTAGCTGTGGAACAAGGATCTGCACTTTCTCATTTGAGGCAGAATTGGTCTTGGGCTCATCTAAACTTAACTGAAGAGGCGGTGGAGTAAAGACAGCATGGCAAGTATGATTCGCACCCCACAAGAATCGGCTTGGTGCATTGGTTACAGCGTGCATAGCTGGACTCACTTACTGGCCCCGTGAGTCTTCTTCACCAGGCAGTTAACCTCTTGGTCCTGACTCTTCACTGTAAGGCCTACTCATGGATGTAGATTCGATGTGATAACCCAATGCTCGGCAGCTATAGTAGCAGTTACTGTGGTTTAATGGTGAATGTATAGATCTTTTGGCTCTGGAATTATTTGATAAGCACTGAAGCATAGTTCTTCCAGTTTTCTGGGAGACTAGGTTTTGCTACTAAGTACTATCTTTGATTAAATCATTTAACTTTGTAAATCTTGGATTCCTTAGATCCAAAACTTTTGAAGTAGTCTTTTTAATTTTTTTTCTTCTCATTTTGTAAGCTTAGACATTTTTTTTTGTTTGATTATTTAAAGAGCTAGCTAGCTTTTTGTTTGAATCTAGTAACAAATTTGAGCTCTGGCTTTGCTAAACAGTCATAAAAATGTCTTTTTACAAGTTATTCTTCAGATAAGTACATACAGTACAAAAATTGCTATTTTTTAATTAATTATTTCTTAAGTGATCTGGTCAAAGTGATCTGGTCAAAAATAGTATAAAATTATTTAAAAGATAAAAACTCGGTGGCCTGCCTTGCAAGTGCAAGGACCCGAGTTCAATCCCTGGTACCATAAATAAATAAATAAACAAACAAACAAATAAATAAAATAAAAGATAAAAACACAGTCTGTCACAGGGATATACGAAAAGGTGAAATTCTGTTAAGATGATATCTTTAACCAGTGAACCAGTTTTCATATCTAAGCAGTCTGTTTGCAAAGAGGGTGTGAATCATGTGTTCTTTCTCGGCTTAGAATTTTCTCCTTCTGCCATATGTTTGTTGTATAAATCCAAGGAGATTATGTACAGTTAAGAGATAACAACTGTTACTCTGCGTTAAAATTTTCAAATATCATTCATATTTTCTAGTTTCATGGATAGATTTCAGTATCTGAAAGACCATATTATATTTTTCATGTATCTGTGTGTAGTGTTTCAGTAACCAGCATTAACTGGTGGTTGGTTCTGTCATATATAATTTTTTAAGGTAATGATGATAGGGAATTAGCAAGTCTCTAACACAAAAAGTACTGTTAGCATAAGCTGTGTGCAGAAATTTGAGTCACTACCATACTGGACTCTGTTCCTGCTAAATAAAAGCCAGTAGAGACTTTGTTGTGTAAATATTTTAAAACTACTACGAACAAATAGTGAACATGAAATGACACAGAACAAAATCTCAATTTTATGCCAAAATAACAGCTGATGTTATGTGATGTCTAGGTCTCTTCTGTTTCCATGTGAATTTTTGGATTATTGTTCTCTAGTTCTTTAAAATACACTATTGGAATTTCAGTTGGGATTGTATTGAATCTATACAGCAGTTTTGGAAAGTCTGGCCTTTTCACTATATTGATTCTTCCTACCCAAGAACAAAGGGATGTCTTTCCATTTTTTGATATCCTCTTCAATCTCTTTTTTTGAGTTTCTAGTTTTCAAGGTAGAGGTCTTTTATATCCTTCATCAGATTGATTCCTAGGTATCTCATTTTTTAATTTTTATTTATTTGTTTGTTTATTTATTTATTTGGTACCGGGGATTGAACTCGGGTCCTTGCGCTTGCAAGGTAGGCCACCGAACCGCTGAGCTAAATCCCTGGCCCTTATTTCATTTTTTTAGATGCTATTGTGAAAGGAATTGTTTCCCCAATTCCTTTCTCTGTGAGTCTGTTGTTCATGTACAGGAAACCTATTGATTTTTGAGTGTTGACCTTGTTGGATTGTATGCTTTTTGAAGTCAAAGGCCAACTTTTATCTGTATTTATTCTATCTCATATTGGCTTTTGCTGTACTTTAACTCTGTAAACTACAGTATAGAAAAGAGATAACTACCATAATTATTTGTGAAGACTATTACATTTGCTTTCTTTTAATTTTCTCAAAATTTAGTAAAAGTAACCATTTTTCTACAGAAGATTAAACATGAATCTCCTATGAAAGGTCTTTCATTTTATTCATTTATTTTTTGTGGCTAATGGCATCTCTTTTTCTGTTTTTCAAATACATTTTTGGTATTCTGAAATACTTTTATTTATAAAAATATAAGGACAAAAGTTCTGATTAACATTTTATCACTTAGCATCCTTCCATTACTGCATAGTGTGCAATGAGAAGAAGCTAACCATGGAGAATACAATTAGTTTTCCATAGTAAAATGTCATAAAAATAGAAGAATTTTAGCAGTGTCTTACAACATACAAGTATGCAAGCCATGAGTTTGTCTCCATGTGATTAGAGAACAATGTAAATTTGATTTTTGCACTGGCTGTATTATTTGATTTCCTGCAGGATTCATCTTGGCCCCCTGAACATAAATGCCATGCCCAATATACTTGCTTAATTATTTCTGAATCTTATTGGAGAAAATGTGAAGGGTATAAAAATGTCAAGTATATTATTCTGTTTACTGAAATTGTTTATAGATAACTGATAATACAATAAACCAGTGATAGAAATTGTACTACCAGTTTCTGACTACATGACCCTGCCATTGGGGAGGTGATTTGTGCCTCAAGGCTATTTACCTTTATTTCATCCCGAGGGCTGGAAATTCTGTCATATGCTTATCTTTGAATAGAGAAACTGTTCCTTTTTCTTTGAATTTTTATAGTAGAAAGAAATAAGAAATCACAGTAAACACGTTTCGTAATATTTAACTTTTTTCTTTAATGTCACATTTGTGTGTGTGTGTGTGTATGCTGAAAGTTATTTAAGGAAAACTTGATTTAAATTCACAAAGTCACTAATTTTGTAAAGCTTTTTATATATTAACTTTGTTTAGAAGGAAAACAGTTGTACTGTAGCTCATTGGTTCAATTGAATAGCACTTTTCTCTGTGCTAGGGAAATGTTAGCTCCTTATTTAATGCTTCAGTTTTATATCCTAAACTAAATATACTGTGAAATCTTTAGTTGGCTGAACTTTTCAGAAAGGAGGTATAATTGCCAATAATATTTAGCCATGATAAATATAGTTTTCTTATTGCGTATAATTTGTAAAACAGCAAGTTAGCTTAAAACAGAGGGTTTTAATTAGACAATTAGTAACAGGAGTCTTCAAATTTGCATATTTCTTGTGGATAATTTAAACTCCAAAACCCAGTAATGTTCTGATCTAAGTTTTTAGTTTCTTTAATTGTTTACAAATATTTATGCTACCAAAAAGAATTTTTTTTTCTATTGGCAATATAGTTTCTTTAACATTATTTATGTGAGGCTACTAAAAGGGAAAACAAAAACGTATTAATGATGTTGGTTAGTGGTAAAGCTCATGCCTAGTCTGCACCTAGTCTGCATATCTAGTCTGCACCTAGTCTGCATACCTAGTCTTAGGTTCAATTCCCAGTATGGAAACAACAAACAAATAAACAAACAAAACACTATTAAAATATTTGGGGAGAGGAGTAGAAACTATAATGTTTGATCCTTCAACAATGAATTTATTGAATGGCTACTTTGTACTGAGGCTCTGAGAAACCTCAAGGGAAAAACCTCACCCCCAGTTATGGGGCTTTTGTTCTTGCATTAGACTGATGCCCTACTTTGGGTTTGAAAAATCTTAGGTGTCTTTTTTTTTGTCTTTACTATCCATCTCTTCCCCTCTCTATACTTACACAAAGAAACTCACACATATACATACATGTATACATATTGTATATATACATATATTTACATACAGTATATATACATACACAGAAAAAAATATACACACAGTGTATATACATATATACATGTATATATGTAATCATGTGTCTTATGTGAAGAGACACATACATGTTTTGTTGTGGTTTTTATGGTTAAACCTGTGAATCAGGTAATTAGTTCATTGTGTATAAGACTATTGCATGCTTTAAGAATTTTAATTCTATCTTTGTATACTCCCTATTGTATATCCTGTTTTCCACCGTGTCTGTCTTCCACATTAATTTTTCTCATAGATTTGTTTTTCCTTTTTTATGTGTTTGAAATGAAACAAAACAAAACACTTGACTGGTGAGGTAGGCACTTTTTATGCCTAAACATCCTGAAGCATTCAGAGACGAGGACCAGTTTCATTTTCAGCAGCTCCTGGTTAGCTTTTCATAGAGCAGAAGCTTTAGAAGAAAAAGCCATTAAGCTAAACTACAGATTGATTTACATTTTACAGAGACTTGAAGGGACTTTAGCCCTCGTTCAGTCCAACCCACAGAAACCTACAGAACTTTGATTCCAAATACTGTATAGGATATAATAATGGTTAAGATGCTCCCTTCTTCGTAGAATTTTGTCTTCCATTACAAAGGGACAATTTTGTAAACATCTGCTCATCACTAACCTCTAGTTCTGTTGAATAAAATGTTTTGAAGTAGGAAATGCTGGGTCTGATGCATTGGGGTTAAAGATAAGGAGTAGGGCAAGGGGCAGGCTGCCTTGCTGGGTCCAAGCCTCACCAATTATAATGACGGTCACCCTGTCATGGCTGTCATGGAAGCCTTCTCCCAGCCATTGCTTCCTGATTTGGTGGCTGTCACCTAAGTAGTGACTCTGATGAGGGGAGTAGACAATTAGAGGTAGTGTGGACATTTATTCCATTATATATTATTTGATGAAAGTTAGTAGAAAAAGCAACAGATTAATAACAGGCATCTATTCCTGTCACTGAAGTTCAAGCTAACACGTGAATACCTGTCTTATTTTTCACCTATAACTTCTTCCTCATAATTCTCTCCCAGTTGCCTTCTTAGTTCTTTCTCCCATAAAGTAGTTGGGGCAAGTGTTGTTATGCCCTGATTGCAATTTGCTTTGTTTCTATGTGTTTTTTTCAATAATAGGCCACTGATCTGATGACATGGGATGGAGTGTGCAGTAAGATAGCCAGGGCAACTGAGAATGAAGAATCCCCGGGTGCTTTACAGCTGAGATCTTTAAGATTTAAATGGTCATTTTCTTTCCATATTCTTAGCAGCCTTTCTCCTTTAGCCTCCTGAACAGAGGGAATGTGCTTAAAATACTGAATGTATGAAAACCCAGTAATTAACATAGTTCTATCAGATTTTGCTTCATCCTCAAAAGCAGAATTAGAGAGTGACAAATATTAATAGAATTGACATGGATTTTATTGTTTTTGTCCTTTATATGTACCCTAAAATTTCTTTGGTATATGATTGCCTATGAGCTTTATGAATAAGGATTTTATACTTTGTGCACGTTCAAGTATTACAAGAATAACAAATTTATAACTTATTTTTGAGAATAGAGTTTGGATGCTTAATGGCTGTAGCCTATTGAGAATTTAAAGATCTATTCCTTGATTGTCTTTCTCTTGCTACCCATTCCTCTCTGCTGTCCTGCTCAATGAACAGGATGACTCACTGCTGCTCCAGGTCACATACAGTATTATGGTTTCAGTCATGCAGAGCCAGGCAGACTCCGATTTGGAGTTATGGTTGGTTGTACTGGCGTAATGTGATACGCTCCAGCATGATGAAGCTATCGGACCAAGCGCAACAGCATTTAAAGCTACGTTAAGATTCCATCCTAATGGAGGTTTCCTGAAAGCTGTGGATTTGAAGCTATGGATTGAAATATATTAACTTCAATTACTGTAGATTTTTTAAAAAAGATATGTCCATAAACATAGCCATACATTTTACAGAACATTTCATTGTAATAGTAGATGCATGAGAAATGATCATTTTCCTTCAGGACAGAATTATGTCGTGCAAGTTATTTAGGAATCTGGATAGTCAATAATAAAACTCTGATATTTCTTTTTAATTTATTGAAAATAATTGTGATATTCACTATCAGAACTAAAGATGTCATATATACGAATTTAAAAACATCAATTTATATGCTTAATTAAAAAAACAAATTTATGATGAGCAAAGTCCAAAAGCCAAATCTGAGCTGTATTTATGAATATAATTAAGATGCAGCAAGTGAGAATTGGTGACCTCTTGGAAGAGGCCATAGACACAGGGAAGCAATAGATGTCTACCACACAATCCCAAAGCAGGAGGCTAGGAAGACAACTTCTTAGTTATATCTTATCACTTGGTCGGATCTTTGAGTTTTCCAACTTCTTTTCCATGGGAGTCCTGAAATAAAATCTGAGTATTTTCATTATACCAATTCACTGTCACTGACAGTGACCTGGCCAGTTCCCATTACTGGTGGCCAAAATTAGTAATTTGTTAACAACTGGTGGTGGTGGTGATAGTGGTGAATATGATAATAAATATATGTATTGTTTGCCATATATATATATATATGTATATATATATATATATATGAATCAAACTTGGGACCTTGCACTTGCAAGGCAGGTGGCAGAACCTCTGAGCTAAATCCCCGGCCCTAGATAATTAAATTTTTAACATTTATTTTACCAGTAGTTTAGTTTATGTCTTGAACCCAGGTCTTTACATGCTAAGCAAGGGCTGTACCACTGAGCTTCATTCACAGTCCTAAAAATTACGTTTTGATAGAATCATTAAATCTGTTTTTGGTCCATAAAAGCACATTTCATCTATTATAGATATTCTTGGTATACTATGTTTCCTGTGAGGGACCACACATAACTGGGCATCTTGGAACTGGCACTGTTTTTCCTTTTTTCATTAGTGTAAACACACTGAAGGTTTTCTTGTAAGGAAAAAGTGCACTTTTTGCTTTTGTTTAAGAAAGTGGTTCAGAGCTCTAGAATGGTTTTCTCTGCTTATGTAAAATCCTAAATGACGTAAATGTCCATTTATGATGTCATTTTGGAGCATACAGCCGTGCTACTGAACCCTTAAAGTTACACACTGTCTTGGATAGCACCTTGTTAGGCTGCAACAACAGGTCAAATGTCTGTCTTTAGAAACAGTCTTTTTTGGTAGCTGTTAACTGCAACAAAATGGGTATTGGTACTGACGTCTGCAAAGTTTTAAGGAAGACAAGAATGGGCTAGAGTGGAAGTCTGCCTAATTTATTGTATGATTTTGTAGGTGAAGGCAACATGGTAGAAAGTGCATGTTGACATTTGGGAGAAAAGTTAATTTCCATAAAGATGTTTCCTTAAAATATAGTTGCAAACCTTTGGATATGGTGCAGCCTGGAGACATGTTTTGCTTAGCTTTCATAGTAGTTTTAAGAAAGAAAATGAGTTTGACCTCTTAAGTCCGAGACTAGTTTTCTGGCAGTCCAAAGTACCCACCATTTATCATTGCTTCACTTATTCATACTGAATGACCGCAGGGTACTTGTTTTGTGATGCTTGCTAAGTAAAAACGATTTGCTAGTACCCTCTAATTTTCACACTGCATTGCCTTTTCAGTAGGTTCTATGTGCTTTACTCTGTTTTTTGGTTCCTTTATACATCTTTGAACAGGATCATGTCATTTTGTCAAGATTCCTTTCGCAATAATCAGGTGTATGGGTTCAATTTTGATTCACTAGGATTTCTAGCGGAAGGGTAGACTGTGCAGCTCCTGACCAGGTGCTCTGCTGTGCAGGTAAGATCATCACAGCCAGCCTTCTATCTGATTCTTACTGCTCTGAGCTAGGGGCTCACAAAGGTTAGGTAGAAAAAGCAAAGTTACTGAAACAGTGTGCACCTCATTGTAGCCGTGGAAAATATTTAATGTTTCTAAAATGCTTTGCCCTTTTGAATGGAATTTACTCATGGTGAAATAATGGGATATTGATTTTTTTTTTCTTTTTTAGGTAGTTGGTGGTTGAAATCAGGGCCCTACACTGAGCTACATCCAGCCCTTTTCATTTTTTATTTTTATTTTGAAACAAGAATTCCCTACATTGGCCTAGTCTGGGCTCAAAGTTGAAATCTTCCTCAACCTCCCAGAGTGCCGGTGCACCACCACACCTGTCTAAATTTTGATCTGTAATATGTGGCCCTGGATTTAAAGAAGAGTTTCTTAAAAATTTTAAAACTCTTTTTTTAAACCCAGACGGCACATCCAAATACAAACACATGACTATTTAAACCAAGAATCTGGTATTTTATATCTTTTGGATTCTGTGTCAACACTGGGATTACTTTTTCCATGAATCTAAACATTTCATAGCTTTTTTATAAATATGTTCCTAATAAAATTTCTCAAAGGACTTCTGCCAATTTATTTTGCCAGTAACAATTTAAGATTTTTGCCATATCCTTGCTAAAATACATTCTCATTATTTTGAAACATTAATAGGTAAAGTGCCACTTTATTCTTATGTAGTTATTGTAAATATATAATAAACTGTAGGTAATTTAATATTATAATAAAATTATTAGAGAGAAAATATTTTAGTGATAGTATATAGCAAAATGACATATTTAAAGTAAATCAATAAGCATGAAATCTTCTTGACCACTCCTCAAAATAAGTGACTTTATCATTCACATTGTTGGTTATAGACATGTCTTATTTTTTGTGGCATAATGCCCAGAATCATTTATTCTATTAGTTCTTGTCCATAAAAGTACTGTAGAATAGAAATTGCAAATTAAATAGGAATGGATTGTTGATATTTCTGTGGTTTATAAGGAAATAAAACTTCAGAATTTTTTTCCTTAAATATCCAAATGTAAATTGATTTTTAAATTCTGAATCATTTTTCTGGCAACTATTACGGTATCTTCACTGATATTCTAGCAGCAGTTCTTTTTGATACTATAACTCTTGAGATTTCTGTACCTGTGTGGACTTCACTTTCCTTATGAAATAATCAGTGAACATTTGTGGACAATTTTTTTCAACTAAAAAGATTCTTTCTGAACTCAATTGCAATATAAATAATTTTCCTTCATAATCTTGGTTTTAATTAATGCATGAAATTTATGTACTTTCTTTCTGTGCCATCTTAGTTATATATACTCAAGGTGTAATTTTTGATGAAACATTCTTTGAGTTTTACTGCAGCACTTTTTAGAGTTACATCCAAAATAGACCCAAAAGATTTTTAATCATGCCCATGTATTATGAACTGCACATGATTTTCATTTAGTAATGTAGTAAAAATCCATTTATTTCAATAGAATTGGACTGAGTTTAGGAAATAAAACCATTTATCCATGGTGATACAGAAGTGTAGCAGTGTTTATACTTTTGATCATTCCTTAGAGAAGTATTACCTTGGTAGACAACCAGCTGGCTTCAAGGAAAATTGTACCCTTGATACGTGCTTAAAACAGCAGTGTAAAATGTAACTGGCTGACAATCTTGGTTTTGGTCAGGGTCACTTTCTTGTTATTCATGTTAAGATGGGAGTTCAAGGGATGATGTCAGTTTCTACTCTGTAGCACTCTTATGATAGCCAGACAGAGTATTTCCCCTTGTTGTCAGCACTTGAGAAAAATTTGCCAAATGGGTACTTGTGAATTGAAAAGAAGATATTAGTAACTATTGTTTGTTTTTAAGAAGATAAAAAATAATTTTTTCAATGTTACTTTAGACAAGAACAAATTAGTTGAAATTCCAAATTCTAAAACAATTGTTTTTAACAAAGAGAATTTCATTTTCATAACCAACATTCACCTTTCCTTGTTTATTATTAGATAAATCACTTTTAAATTAATTTCTATGTTTCTTGGATCTGTTATGCCCTAGGACATTGTGGCAACTAAAATTATAACCCGTCAGGGACTTGAGTCAACTCATCTCTTTTTTCACCAGTATTGGCTCAAAATATTGTTTTTGATATGAACTGATGACCTTTGGAATTTATCACAACCTTAAAAATGTATTGGAAAAGTACATATACATTTAAATAAGATGATTAAAGTTATTTTCTGCTTTATACAAAAATTTTAAACTTTCTTAGTTGTCATTCTTCATCTCTTAATTACTGGCACAGTGTGGAGGGAAGATCAGAGGCTCAGAAGGCTGGAAACTGTTTAAGGAGACGGCATGGTTTGCGAGAGCCCAGGACTGCTGATGCCTTTTCTGTTTTTTATGTTATCTTTGAGATTCTGATTAGCTGATTTGCCAGAGAAGATTTTTTTTTTTTTTCAAAAGAGTCCTATCTTGGATAGTCAATTGGGGAAGACTTATCACAGTGGAAAAATAAGAAAAAAATTTTTCTTTATTTCAAAATAGAGGGCAGTGAAGAAACAATAGTGTGAGTTTTTAAAGGAAAGAAGATGTGGTTGACGATTGATATTTTGATGACTTATTTTTCCATATGAAATATCACATTATGAAAGAATTTTATTTCTGCCCCAAATGGGCCAGGTTAGGAAATTAAAGGTACCAAGCTACTTGAAAACACCATCTATATCAACTGCAAAAGATAAACTGGACTGATTTTTTTAAATGGGCATAGATTGTAATAGATATTTTTCCAAAGAAGGTAAACAATTTACCAATAAGCACATGAAGTAATGTTCAACAATTGAACTTAGTAGGGAAATGAAAATCAAGCTATAAGGAAATAGTACCTGTTATCTATAGGATGGCTGCTATCCAAAACACAGAAAATCACAAGTGTTAGAAAAAGATGAGAGGTAGAACTTTGTGAATTCCTTCTTGGTGAATGTATAAAATAGTGTAGCTCAGTATGGTTATTTCTCTGAAAGTTAGACATAGCATTATGTATGATGTGACCCAGTAGTTCTCTACAGGGCATATCCCCAAAAACAGTGAAAGTAGAGCCATGAGCTAAGACTTTTTTTTTTTTTTTTTTTTTTTTTTTTTTTTTTTTTTTTTTTTTT
>NW_022900926.1:46511215-46524839 GCF_012274545.1 Fukomys damarensis
CTTATTGTGGGGACCAAACAGGAAGGGGTTGTATGAGATGGGTTTCACGAAGGCGTAGAGTATCTTTCAGCTTAGGGGGAAAAGTTGGAGGTGGGAAAATACAGATATTATTTACAGAAGAGCCCATGGTCTAACATATATGGAGTGTAGAGGGACAATTAAGAACAAGCTGTAAAGGTAAAATTTATTGGCAGTAGTGTACATATATGAAATATTTAGAAGTAGCTTTCAGAAGGAATGTCCACCTTTTATTCTGTAAAAACGGATGTCTTAGATTCTTCATTATTTCAGCTATGATTTTATGAAGAAACAAATGAACCTGTGAGAATATTGGCAAAACTCCCAAACATTTATCGGGAGGGCCTTAGTATTATTTTCTCATTCTCCTGTCGACTTTGCACAGTTCCCATTGTGCTCTGCTGCTCCTTTACCTGCTCTTTCCACATAGGTGATAAAGCCCTGAGGATTTAGTTTTTCTAAATTCATACCACTTTACTACAATATTGAAATATTTGTAACCCCATCACTAACACCCTTGCCAGAAGAGACTTTGCCGAACTTTCCTTTCTCTGGAGCTCATGACTGTTCTTTCTTTTCTAGCCTTGGTATTTCTCCAGTGGAATATCAGCCAGTGGTCCAGTCATGGTGGAGGACTGTTGATTAACAGTGGTTACTAACCATGTATTATTACATCTGTTGCCTATGATTAATTGTGAGAGTCTTCTAGCTATCTTTTCAGGTGAATTTGGCTACTAAACTTTAAAACATTTTTAAAGATTAATCTAATTCATTTGCATTGATATTTTAAGTTCATTTACTACTGTCCTTAATGATTCTACTTTGTATAGTTATTAATATGCTCTTGATTAGTGAAATC
Source organism: Fukomys damarensis (assembly GCF_012274545.1). NCBI lineage: Eukaryota > Metazoa > Chordata > Mammalia > Rodentia > Bathyergidae > Fukomys > Fukomys damarensis. Next base: position 46,512,093 of record NW_022900926.1, read on the forward strand.
TGTGTGCTTAAATATCTGTTATTATGGTTTTGCTTAAATATGTGTTTTACAAATATAAGAAACTGTTAAAAGGCCAGCTTTGATCTTTCATTTTTCATAAGCTTCACATTCAGATAGAAAATGTTAAATGGGCTATGGACTGCCTACCAGAAGTGTTACTTTCTTTCTTTATCTTATCTCCTGTCAGAATAGGCTGCTGAACTTGGTGTTAGTAAGACAGAAAAACTTGCTAGTGAATTTGAGTAAGAATTAATACGTATATTGCTTTTTAAATGTCAGATTTGTACTTTTATGCAAATGCAAGCTTTAACGGTCTGCCTGTCTGTATCATTTTCTCCTGGAATGACACTTTAATAGTTTTCCTGGTTGGACTGTGTTAAAATCTTTAAAGGCTGCATTCACTAAAACATATGTCTAACATTTGGGCAGCCAATGTCTGTAATAATCATTTTAACAGTATAACTTATCCCCTCTGTATTACCACAGATACATTATTGTTAAAGCTACATTAGTATATGTATTTTGAACTATTCTGAACTATGTCACATGATTCTTAGAGATGTACATAACTTACATGCTTCAGTTAAAATTGAGTTAAATTTTTATTTATTGATTGATTTTGGTACTGGTGATCGAACTCGTGTCCTTGCACTTGCGAGGCAGGCCACTGAACTGCTGAGCTAAATCCCTGGCCCTTGAGTTAAATTTTTTAAAAGCTACATTAAAGTATCATTAAATTAGAATCTTATTTCATAGTTAAAGACATTTTTGGATATGTAGAGTATACTGTTACACTAGTTTGAAAATGCATATTGCCAAGAAAGCAATAGCATAAATTTAAAAACATAGCCTATATCAACAATTTGTTGTAATCTATTTTTTGTCCATTTAGCCATTTTGTTGTATTTGCCATGTTCAGAGCATTGTGCTAGATGTCCTGCATAGACAGTTTTAATTTGTCACCACTAATGAAGTCATGTATAGAGAGTGGACAATGGGGAAACATCACCAAGCGACCAACCAGAAATAAATGATCTTCAACGTTCCACCCAGAAGGGGTGTTGTGATACGTATTGTTGGCAGTGTCCTATGTTCAAGATTGGAATTTTGTTTGCTTCTCTTACAATGGAATGCTGTTGCTGCTTGGGTCAAAAAAGTGACTTTTGATATGGTGAGAAAACTAGACTTTCAGGATAGTTTATAAAATTTTCTTGAAAGATTTTCAAAAGTCCTTGAAAGAATAAAGTGATTGTTTTGAAGTGTGAGACAGAGAGCAGTTATTCATAGACCAAATCTTTAATTGGCTTAGCTTTCCTGCTGCCATTTGACTCCTCCAACTCATTGGTTCTCCGTGTACCATAGGCCAGGGTCCAGGAGCAGTTCTCACTGGTGAAAAGTAGGAGAAGCTGATATGGAAAATCCAGTCTTATGTGATCTTTGCTGGCTTTGATTGGTTCAACTTTCATATTGACGAGTTGTTTAAACACTCAAAATTTTCTTTTCAGGGAGAGAAATTAATTTCAGAATAAAACTTGAAAATTTTAAAAATTATTTTCTTCCAAAAAAGGAACTTTCAAGTGCTATTAGTTTTTACATCTATTATTGTTTATTTTTAAAAAAATTAATGGTAATTCACATTGAAAAATACCATATTTTTACTATCTAAATATATCAAAATTCTAAATTTGGATAGACAAATGTCGTTCCATTTGTATATTATTTTGCCTAGATGTGCAAATGTTTAAAGCCTGTGGTAGTTGACAAAATCTCATTTGATCAAAATATCAGGATACCTAATTCAGTTACACTGAATTGAAAGAATAACATTCTCTTTAGTCTTGTAAATATATAATGATTTCATTATAACAATGTTAATAAAGTATTAATTGCCAAATTTTATAAAAAAAGGAATCCTTAGGAATTTTAGTAAGTTAAAATTATAAATGACAAAATCATATATCCTGCTATTCCCCAAAAAATGATTGAGCTGGAGCCGGGGATTTGGCTCAGTGGTTCTGCCACCTGCCTGGAAAGTGCAAGGGCTGAAGTTCAATCCCCACTACCAGAAAAAAAAAAAAAAAGTTTGAGCTGTACTGAGACTACAGTTTATGCTACTTCTCTGAGATTATGGCTGAACGACCTCAATACTATTTCTGTATTTCGGCTTTGCAGAATTTTGACCTAACTTTATTTTATACATTTAAAAGCTTTTTATATAACAGAGATCATCTTTAAGAAGAAAAATGAAATTTAAGGTCCTTCCATATTAAATGAAGCCTTGAACATAAAATTCACAGTGCAGAGCAAGCTGCATAGCGCTCTCTGAGGTAGTCATTTATAACTGGGATCATTACTTCTAACTTTGCACAGCACACCCTCTCATTTACTTATTTGTGCAGAGTGGCATGAAGTTGAAACTGTGATCACTTTCTGTTTTGTCTGCCCTCTAGTTCTTGTTGTTTTAGAATTTTTAGAATTACTCCCCTCAACAGAAAGAACAAACTGTTTGCTTGTTTGTTTGTTTGCAATACTAGGGATGGAACCCAGGACTTCTGATCTACATCCTCAGCCTTTTGTATTTTGTATTTCATATTTTGAGACGGAGGCTTACCAAGTTGCCCATACTTTTAAAAAAAAACTAATATACATATTTAAAGATATTAAAGAACTGCACTATCTCTCCTACCAAAATTTTGTTTTTATTTTACTTAGTATCCATTTGCTTGAGGTTTAAGTGAGGAGTTGGATGTGACCCTAACTAACCTGCTGTAGGTCTTATAAAGAGTAGAAGCGGAAGACTGACGCGTTAGGCTTTCAGTGCACCTATTTTGTTACTGAGGTCTGGGATTTTCCCATCCTGTAGTTTCTAGAGCTAGTTCTATGGTATCATTTTTAAAAAGTTGTTGTGGGGCCGGGGATTTAGCTCAGTGGTTCCACTGCCTACCTCACAAGCGCAAAGTCCTGAGTTCGACTGCCAGTACCAAAAGAAAAAGAAGTTGTTCTGATTCTTGAGATTATAATTATAGCACAATTTTCTGTATTAATTTAGGGGCTTTGTTTTTATCTTTATTTGTTTTACACTTAATGAGAATACTTTAAATAATCTAAAAGTACATAAAGTAAAAGTGCCTTCTGTATACTACCGTTAGTATCATTTCATGTGAGAAAAGATTTTTGGTATTAGAATGAATCTGTGTAGATATTTATACATTGGCTCAATATTATGTACGTGTTGAAAAAATATGTTTATTAGTGTTCCCACTTTCATGGTGGTTATTTTTCACAAAAATGAGATTATACTGTCTAGCAACTTGATTATTTTACCACTTGACTTAAAAAAGACATCTTTCCATGTCCACACTCTTTTTCATGGCTGCATAATGCTCTACTGGATAAATGTACTTTGGTATATTTAGCCATTTCCTCACTGAAGGACACTTAGAAAGTGTCCACACTTAAGCCACTGATATATCATGTTGCACAAAAACCCAAAATTAGAAGCTTTTTTCCTGGTTCTCTGCTAAGTTTCCCTACGTCTCTACAGACTGCAATAAGCATCAGCCTATATGCCTGATTACTTGTTGGCTTTCAGGGATCATTCTAAAAAGTTGTCATTTGGTCTTGGATAGGCTTGAGCTCAGATAATAACGGACCAATTACTTGTGTGGGGTTTTAGGGTAAAAGCAGCATTTTTACAGAAGTTTCTTCTTTCTGCCTGGTAGAAATTTAAGATGTACCATACAGCTTGGATGGGTATTGGCTATTTCATCTTTTAATATTGGCAGCATTCTGAGTTTCAGAGCTTTATAAAAGTCCCGATTGTCAGATCTTTTCTTTAATAGATTAAAAGAAAACATCTTTTAGAGAATATTTTGAAAACATTTTATTTTTATTTTGGGGCATTTATTAATCTTTCAATATTTTTTATCTAGGTACATTGAAATTTCATTTGTGGCTTTTACAAGTGCCTTAATTCATCCTAACACAAAAAGCTAAATACCAATATTCCAAAGTTAACATTTCATTGGAAGTGGGTGGTGTTCATTAAGGTGTTAATAAAAATTTTACATTCTTCAGTGCTATTCCTGTAGTAGATGCAGTAATTTATTTGTGTCATGGCTACTAGCCATATCCTGGGTTGAATATCTACTGGCCAGAAGTGTGGAATGCTCTTTAATTGAGTAGAATGAATAATTGCATGGAATGAATAAAATATTTTGTTTTAGACACATATTTTTACGTGGAAGATTTCATCTTATTTTCATAAAATAGTAACACTTTAAGAAAGGTGGTAACAAATTGTTAGAAAACTGGAGAAGAAATTACCACCTTTCTGTGGTAATATGATAACTTTTCAGTGTATTTTAAACAGTAACTTGCTGTTGATTTTAATAGTTTTCCTCTCAACACAGGTGGTATCCTGCTATGATATCATAGCTATACTTTTTGATTTATTATTATGCCGAGTGTGCTATGCACGATGTGCATAACCACTTTCAAAAAGACTGAGTAGACTTTGTTTTTGTGACATATTCCATGTTAAAATGGACCTATGTTCATTATACAGATTTTAGTGCACATTTACTAAGATGGTCATAATCCTTTTATTTTCATAATAGTTTATTTCAAGGTTTCCTCAAATATATAATATCTTGACATTTTCCTTTGATACAAGCTTTTAGTGGTATTTTTGTTTTCCTTTTCCACAAAACTTGAGTTTCCTAAGACTACTGTTATTTATATGAAAATAAAAATGCAAAAGCACTTTTACTCTTCAATATGAAGAAAAGTTTGATGCTGAAATATTAACAGGAAATAATTTTATGACACAAAAATATCTAAACAGGACACAAATCAGAAGATTGTCCAGTTGAGAGGGAATTGAAACTTGTGAGGTGTAAAACTGATTTGCTGATTTTGCTTTATTGGTTAAATTTAAGCAGTTTTGTTAGTGAATTAAACCTGTCAGCATATACTTGAAATCTGTATTGTTTTCAACAACAGGTTTCCTTTTTCTCTTTCAGTCTGTGATCAAAACAGGACGACTCTTAATCAGTCACGAGGCTCCCTTGACAGGTGGCTTTGCATCAGAGATCAGCTCCACAGTTCAGGTAAAATGAGTTGTTGGCATAGGCTTAACATTCGTGCAGTTGTATGTGTGTATTCCGGAAAGAAAACAAGTTAGTGATCACAGCATCTACAAGTATGCACTTTTTTGGAGCACACCTTTTCTATTCTGTGTTGTCTTTTAGCTAATAGTATGATGAAATTTAGAAAAGAAATTTAAATTAATAAAAGTGAAAAAACCTTTGTGAGAGGTCAAAGTGAAATGACTAATCAGCCATGCTTGTATTTGTTAAATGAACAAGAATACTCTTTTAAAGTTTAATCTAATGGTCTTCTTCACAAAATTTAAAGTTGAAATGATTTAGTTATAACATTAATCCTAGATTTTCATAGCTTCCACCTTCCATATCTGAATCTAGCAAAGTCAATAGTTAAATTCAATAATTATTTTTGAAAGTGATTTATTAGTGCAATCAATAATCAAGTCAAGTTATTGGCAATACTTTAAAAATGGCTTAAAAATTTAATTCTTTTTAAAATTGTTCCCCTCAGATGCTGCATATCAGGAGAAATGCTATACACCTCTTTTGAAAGGATTTTTACTTAAAACCCTTTTCACATTTGTATCATAGTTATGCATAATTTAAAGCAGTTCTGTTTTCCTCATTTTTAAAATTGAACATGAAATGTTTTAAATATATAGATAGTACAAGCATTTTACATCCAGAATATTTTTGCAGTTTACATTTTATCTCTCTTCACTGGTGTTAACGTGCTTTACTTATTAAGACATAGGAGTAGAGAATTCCTTTAAGAATTAGTGGCTTGTTAATTTGACATAAAATTATAATTGATGAGTAGTGATAAATTATTTTTATACATTTAACCAGTAAAAATGACTTTTACTAATAAAATATTTTAATTTTTAAGAAAATTAAATATATTTTAAATTAGATGAGGTACATTTAAACATAAATATGCCAAAACTAGATCAAAATAATAGTACTTTTATGTTATATATAATATTCATTGATGAAATTAAGAAAAATAAGCATGTTTTGTAATATGCCATTTTTCCTATTTAAGATCATTTAAATACCATGAGTATGAGGTATTTATTGTATATTTTATTGAGTCACATAACATACTAAATTATTTTTAAAATGAGAATTACAAGAATGAATCATTATAATACCAACATGTTAATTTCAAGCCAGAGGCAAAACTGGAAAAAGAAACTAGATTTTCTGATGCCTAGTTAATGTGGTGCACTGAACCATTTAAAATTATAATGACTGTTGCTAATAGAAACTCTGGCAACCTTGCTTCATTTTAGCCACTGACTGCTTATTGTCATATCAAAAGTTCATTTGCATGTAATTATAAGAGGGAAAACAATAGAATGTAGTTATAACTCCTTTTGTGAAGTTTGCTTTTATAATGTGATCTCCATAAATTATTGGTAAGCTGCAATTGAATATAACATGGTTTTTCGACTGAAAACAATACAGAAAGATGATCTAATGTATGGTAGTGTCTCTTGGTTTTGAATCATACTGCATAGACTCAGATTTATAGAAAAATGTCTCTGAGGCCTCATGAATACATTAGTGAATCTTTGTTTGAAAAATTATTAGCAGACACTAAAAATAGCTGATACCAAAAATCATAAATATAATATCAGAGTCAGATTCTAAATATAGGTGATGATAACTGGTGGTAAAAGTTGTCAGTGGGATTATCCAGAGTATAATCATATTTAAATTACAATATAAAGACACCAAAACAAGGCATTTTTTATACTCTCAGACTCCCAAGAACATGTCCATAGATCCTCAAATGTCCCCAGTCTGTAATTTGAGAAATATTGATCTTTACAAATGGTATTCTACTTTCTATGTGTGTTTGTCATTGAAAATGCCTGTTACCCACTTTATAAAGACAGGCTGATCTGGAACTTGTACAAGTGTCTGCATAAATGTTAAGTGTGTACACCTGCATTCCTTATTCAAAATCCATTGTCCCCTAAGAGGAAGACAGAAATTTTGTATTCTTTTATAAAGTTCTATTTTCTGTGATAAAATCACTGAACCAGCAAAACTTAAAATGATTTAGCAATACCGCAACATTTTTAAGGGGTCTTGCTTTTAACATTTTGGGTAATTAGAATTTTGATTTATTAATATGAAAGTGAATTTGAAAATGTACACAGTTGTTTTTGCTTAACTCAAATTTTATTTGCACAAATACCGGGTGCAGAAAATGATATTTAATGAACTTTATATTCCCAAATATTTGCCTTTTGTGCCTTTTATGTACTGATAAGGGATATTTTAAAAGTCTTTTTCATAGTAATGTTTATATATAACAGTAAGGAATCTGAATAAGATCTACTTTTCCGTGACTGTTTTGTGCACATAGTCACTAAATGCAGTATACTGTATGCAGCATTGTCTGCACGGCATCATCCCATAATATAAATAAAACCTCTATCAAATCACCCATGCCTTAGGCTGTATAAACTGAAGTGTGTGAGGTGCAGTTGCTTTGACTACTTGGAATGACTCGTCTTCCCATATGTATTTTTTTTTTTTTTTGCTTGCATATACCTTGTAATGTTAAAAAAAAGATAAAATAGAGTTAACATAATAAAAACCAACTTTCTGGGAGAACAGGGAAAGTGTACGCAAAGAAATTTTGTTGTCATGTTGGAAAAGAAGCTTGAAATTATGGGTGAGAATGATCTGTAAATCTGGGTACTGTTGATTAAAATATTGAGTTATTCTCATTGTAAATCAATGACTGTAGATTTCACGTAAATGTAAATAAAATCCACTACTTCAGGCATTATTTTGTAAAAGATATCTGGGAGGTGTTTTTTAAAGCTCCTATTTAAATTCTGTGAAATTGTTTTTGAAATAATATTGTAAGGAAATGGTTAGTAATTTTATATGAACTTCAAATCTAAGGACACTAAAAACCTGAAATACTGTTTTATTTAAATTTAAAATTATTACCCATGTTAAAAGTAAAATGGTGAGGAGCACTATAGAGGACATCTTTTTTACTTTATATTTGCTATTTTTAGAGAGAAAAATTATAATGTACTACCTAAAATTAAATATCAAATTAATGAACATTTTTACTTTGTGATAGTGTTATTGGTATTAATATCAAAAGATTCCTTTTAATCATAGAGATAAAATAGGAAAAGAAATAAAATATAGTCTCTGTATATAACTCTTTAATGTACAACAGATGGCTCTTCTATCAGACAAAGAGTTCAGTATCTAAATCTTAAGTTTCATCAGGCCTATTGCTTCTTCATACACCCATTATTTAAAAAATACATTGCTAGGGGCCGGGGATTTAACTCAGTAGCAACCAGCCTGCCTCACAAAAGCAAGGTCCCCAGTTCAATCCCTGGTACAAAAAAGGAAAAAAAAGAAAAAAAGACTGTCAGACATATATTATGTATACGTATATTATATAATGTTTATATAAATGGTAACAAAAATTTTTTAAGCCAGTACATTTAAGAACTGCTTTGCGTTTCTTGGGTTTAATTTGGAAGTTAACTGGGGAGCAGAACAAGCTGAGGTCTGTTGTATTTGCCCTGCTCTGGGAAACATTTCTTGGTTGGTCATCCAAAGCTTTACTGTCTCTTCCCATCTAATTTTACATTCCCATCTGTTCTCACTTTGGGGTAAGGAAACTTTCCTTTTTTTCTTTCATTTGACACATACTGAAACTTCAAATGCTGCTTGAAGCCATGCATGTGCACGCTGGTTTGTAGAAACATGCAGAGACAGCAGTTTAGGTAATTCATTGACCTTTTTATTGTATATGAATTTCATTGGTTCCAGAAATGAAGTAAATGAATTTTATGGTATGCTTGTATTCTTCACCTTTTTTATTATCATTGATTTTTAAAGCTTTTCTTTTACAAAGAAAACTTCATCAGTTTTAATATTAATTTGTATATTTTAGCATGCAGTGTTCAATACAAGTATTATCTACTTAAATGTTATGACCAAAAAATTTATGGTGTTTTAGCAACTTTAACGCAATTTCTTTAATCATTTTAGAGATCAACTTTTAGAGTTAATTTCTGATACATGATAAGCTGGTTTCTGATATAATTGTGTTATTTTTTTTTCTGGATTTAATGCTTAATAAGAGTGCCAAAGATTTTAGGAATTGTGGTTGGCTTAAAGGTTTGAGTTTTTTTGTTTTGTTTTGTTTTGTTTTTTTTCTTAAACACATGGAAGCAATAAGTCTGCAATAAAGAGTCCAATTGGAGAGGATGGTAAGTTTCCATACATTGTTTTATCCTCTCTGTGCGGTCTCTTTTCTGAGAATAAGAACTCAGAAAAGTATGCATTCCTACATATATTTTTAAGGTAATCAGGTTCTGATAGTTTAAAATGATTTTTATAGGGCCCACATGAATCATCGTGTACAAGGAAAGTTTCATAATTTTCAGTGAAAAAATTTTACTTTTCTCATTGTTTCATGTTAGAAAGGTTTATTTAGAAGGATTTCTTGTTACAAACTTTATTACTAGCATATATGAATTCTGTGTTTATGTACATCAATCTGAAGAAAAAAGAAAACATCCTAAATTGTCTTGATTTTTATCATTCTGTAAAGCATTTAACTATGATTACCAAGTTGATTTATTAAGAGAAATCAGAAAACTGTCAAGAGTGGTAATTTGATGAATGCTTCACGGCAATTTTATAATCTCAATTTTAAAAATGCACCCATGATGAAAACCATTTACCAACAACCCCAGTAAAATATTCAGGAGAAGTATACTTCTGCGCTAGAAGATGGATTCAGAGCATCCAAAAAGCAGCTTAGGTTAGAGTGTTCAAATACAGCATGGCCTCTTTAAAATGCAGTTTTGCCCTGAAGTTTGCTTAGCATTCTATAAACAACTTCTGTGGCCACAGAGAGGTACCAAAGTGTAAGTCTCTTTAGGGATGAATTGTGGATGAAGCTGCTACAGTACTATTTGTGGAAAAACCTGTGGTATACTTTCTTGGTTCTCTTCTCTGCCCTGGTCTCCTTGCAGGTCATCTGCTTCTTTGTGTTAGTGTGTGACCAACTTTTCACCACTAGCCTGCTCCTCCTATTTTTCTTTCTTTCTTGGACTGTCTCAAACATTTATATGGCTTCTGTGAAGGATTTCATATTTCAGACCTTCAAATTTGACCTGCTGTGCAGCTTTTCACTCAAAATTTTGATTCCTTGCTTATTTTAGAGATGATAAAAATTTATATTTTAAAATCATTTATATGGAAATGTTGAAACAAACAGTAAGAGTAGATAGAAATGAGCACGTGGATGGTTGTCTGTTTGTGGAAATCAGATATCTTAAATTTATTTCTCTGCAGCTTTTTCTTGTGTCTTTCCATATCTTTTTCCCCAACCTCTTTCCTCTCATCACATATTCCTTATTTTCTTAAACCAAACAAACAGAAAACTAATTTTGTTCATCTTCTGCTTGAAAACCAGTAGATCTTTGCCTCAGCAATAAGATCTTTGCTTCAGCATTTAAGATCCTGATGTAGCCACACCAGTGTTTCCAATATTATTTATTACATTTTTCTGTTGACTCTAAGATATAGACACATTGGCTATCTGGCCATTTCTTGAATTCATTCTTATAATTTCTCTTTATTGAGGAGTTTGAGCCCAGCCTTAATATGAACATTTGATCTAAAAAATAAAGTTCTTATTTAGACAGTTACAATTTAGTAGTAACAATAGATAACAAACGGATAGTCATAGCATGGAGCATGCTAGAATGCAGTACTCATGGAATATAGGATTACAAAATATTTGATCACTTAACCCACCGGTGGCAGCTAAGCTTAACTCTTGAATTAATATGATCTTTGAAGTGAAAGTGGGTGAGCATTCTAGGTAAAATAAACAATATGAGTAAGAGGACCTGTAAAGTGTTTGCTGTTATTGAGATCAAAGTGATTTGGTATCAGTGCAAAGTCACTTGCAAGGCTAAGCATAAGTAAGGATTGACGAATAGAAAAGAATTAGAGCCTAAAAGATCTCAGATGTAATATTAAGGAATTTGTTCATGTGAATGACATAGATATGACAGGGTAAAGCCAGCTCACATAAATGGAAATACCAATTTTCCCATATATTTAAAATATACCTTACAGAGTTCCTGACAAATAGCCCATAGTAGGAACTCAAAAAATAATGGTCAAAGGTATTATTACTTAAAGCAAAGAGGATTTTAAGCTGAACATTAATAAAGACAGATTTACAAGTAAAAAAAAACCTTTACCAATTGTATTGAGCATACATTTGGGAAGTGGTGAGACAGGAAATAATGGGGATGCATTTTTAAAAACTGAGTAGACAAGAGACTTGTAGGTCTTCTAAACCAAGAACATAGGGGAAGGGCTGGTGAGAAAGGTGAGTTTTAGAGAATAAAAGAGAGAACCTGCAAGCGTGGCTTGTTGACTGATCAGATGGATATACGGCATTGGCCATGGTGTATGACAGAGGGCAGACAGGAGAATAAGGGGTGATGGTCTTTTGGATATAGCTTCTTAACAGACATGTGGTTTCACTAAGATAGGCACTCTCATTGGAAAAGAGATTTAAGCCCGATATTTTCTGGATGATGAATCCTATAGATTTTTAGAATACGAAATAGGGATGGAAATGTGTTTTGGGGACTCAGGAACAATGAGGGTATATGAGATTAAGGATTGAACACCTTCAGGTGATGATAGCTGAGGTCATGAGTACAAATATGATCTCATAGGAAGAGATGGTCTTGAGAAAGTTTCTAAAGGTGCCACCTGGTATACTAGCATTGAAAAGACAAAGAGGAACAAGAGCTATGAAAAAAGGTTAGCTAGAGTGGCTAAGGAGAAGGAAAAGAGTAAGATAGATGTGGAAAACAATGGGGTGTATGGCCAGAAGTATTAAATGCTTCCAGAGTTTGTCACCTACAGGCCATACCTTGAATGTAGCAACTCAAAAACATTGAGACCTTCATGGAAGCATAGGAGTGGCTAAAATGGGAGCCAGATTATATTTAGGGTGGTGAGTAAAGATTTAAGGTAATAAATATAGATGCTATTTCAAGAAACTTACCTCTTAAAGAGTGGAGAGGAATAAAGGGCAGTAGCTCCCTCTTACTTACGCTTTCTCTTTCTACAGTTTCAGGTTACCCAGAATTAACTGTGGTCTGAAGTATTAAATAGAAAATTTCAGAAATAATAATTTTAAAGTTTTGAATTATAGGCCACTCTGAGTAGCACGGGGAATCCTTCTTTTGTCGGGGGATCTATGCTATGCACACTACTCCCTAGTCATTTATCATGGTAATCCTAGTGCTTGTGTTCTAAGAAATTCTAAATTATATAACAGTAAAGCCAAAGGTAAAGATTAGTGATGGTGGTGATTTTTATTAAAAATTAAAATGTAGATTAACCAATTATGGAAGAAAATTCTATTTATTAAAATGATATACTAATATCATTTATTGCCCATTGATGTGATGTCTCTTAAAAATGAATTATAAGGGCCAGGAATTTAGCTCAGTGACACCATGCCTGCCTCCCAAACGCAAGGTCCTAAGTTAGATCCCTGATACCCAAAAAAAAAAAATATATATATATATATATATAT
>NW_022900926.1:46524982-46578981 GCF_012274545.1 Fukomys damarensis
AAACGCAGAGCTAAGTTAGATCCCTGATACCCAAAAAAAAAAAATATATATATATATATATATATATTGGGAGCATAGGGTAAACATAGAAATTGATTTATTTTCCCATGTAGTCAGTTTTGAAATGTCTTTTAGGACTCTTCATAATTTGTGTTTTAGGAATTCTAGGAATGCTCACTTAGGAGCCACACATACAAATGTACATTCTTCTTGTGCTGTGTATTTGCTATAGAAAAATTAGGAATAGTATAGGAATATGTTTATCAGTTATGGTTTATCTGTATGATGAGTGCTGTGGGTTTATTAAATGTTTAAAGGAATAATTGACAACATGGTACCATTTATATGGATATAATGCTCAATGAAAACTCATGCAGTATTTCATTGTTTTACTTGCTCAGTTTTGTGAAAAGAAAGTGAGAACCCATTTATACATATAACTTAACATATAGAAACCAGCAAAGTAAAACTTTTACTGATTGGTATTTATTCTAGTCATTTCTTCATTTTTCATGACTATAAAGCACTTTTATAAAAAAATAAAAGCTTTATTTTATTTAAATTTGTATTAGGTTTTAGCATTCTAATTCCTCATTATTTTCAATAAAAATCCCATTTTACTCATAAAGTTGATTTTTTAAAAATTGTATATTATTGTGACATGATTAATCAAATACATTTGAGTTTTGGGTATTACCGTGCATAGTGATGATAGTTACTTACTCAGAATTATGATGTGAGATAGTTTTAAAGCCAATGAAACCCCAGTGCCTAGATTGAGTTATTCTGCGGGTTAGTGTCTTTCATATGGATGGCAGATACTTGACTCCTTGCTCTCATAAAAGTGAGAATCGTGTATATTGGAATATTCATATTATTTAATTTTCCCATGTTGCTCTATCAGTGATGTTGCGACTAACATTATTAGCATGTAATGCATACTACCATTGCATTCAGTGCTTACTTTTCCTTCCATCTTTTGTTATTAGCTTCATGATGAATTGCCATCATTCTTTTTGGAAACTTTCTAGATATAAGCCAGTCAGAAAAAAAGATCATCCACATTTCATCTCGCTGGGTAATAATAAGTGTTCCAGTTTCTCTCATGTGATCCTTAATGTTTTTCCAGTCAGAAACAGCCCCCCACTTAAGCACACAGGTGAATTCACAACCCCTCACCCTCTTCCTCTCTTCTGTACCCTGTGGATAGCTTTTTGTTATGTCCTTTTGGTGATGCCCCAAGACTACTTCTGTCTATCCCACTTGAGGCTGACAGATCTGCCAGATGGATGGGGAAAAGGAGCTCTGCTAGGATATTTGTGTGGAAATGTCATTAACTGAAGGATAATAAAAGTGTAGCCCTTGATCGGGCATTCAAAGCATGAGGTAGAAATTTAAAAGATTATGTGGCTCCTACAGTAACCTCAGCTTTGAAATATCACCTCCTAGAAAGGATCTCCCGGATGTTCCATGTAGAGCCATCCTCTTACTGCCGGTCTTCTTCTATCTCATCACTCTGTTTTATTCTCAGCCTTTGAAATATCTTTTAACATGTGCCTTTTAGAAATTATTCAGTACCCTTCTTCCCTCAATAGAATGAAAGCTTCCTGAGTCTGAGAACCGATCTGACTTGTTCACTCCTCCAAGCAAGGTGCTGAGAACCATTGTTAGCATTAAGTAGGCAATCAGTGCATAAATGGTTTGCCTGCAAGCATCACTGTTGTGGGCAATTTATTTGAAGGGGAGGATACTCTTCCTGGTTTGTGTTGTATGTAAATTCCTAGTCACAGAGAGTGCTAGATTGGAATGTTTCTTTATATAGCATCTCTCTAAAAATTATTTCAGTTTTGCGTTTGTAACTGCCCTGCAGAGTATGCCCTTATGTCATGTAATGTCTTCCCTCACATTTCTGTGTGGGGTTCCACAAAGTATTGTTTCTTTTGAATAAACTGACAAAGCTTTATTCTTTATTTCATAGTGAGCCTAATGGAGACATTTATATTTGCATATTTACCAGTGAAGTTTCATCAAGTGTTTAATTACTACAATACAATCTCTAAAGGAAAGCATTCCTTTTCTTCATTTAAAAATTGCAGAGTTCTTTTTAATTTGGTGCTTTTAAAAAATAGTATTTTAGTACCCGAAAAGTTATAGTTTCTATTCAGTGCCATCATTCTTGAAAATCTGGTTGTATTCTCAGAAATTATTGTTGACTTAAAATATTTCAGTTCCTTATTTGATGTGAAATATTTTCATATGTATTTTATATGTAACATGTAAAATACTGTTTTTCAAACTACAATAAATTTATCTAAAATTTTGTAAGTGGTAGATAACAGAGAATTAATCTATGACCTGGCCAGTCCTGTTGGCACCTTGCACAATTTAGAGCAAAATGAAGCATATTAAATTGGCCAGGAAAACTTAGACTTTTTTTGTTGTTTTTTTGTATTAATTTCATTGTGTTCCTAGTAAGTAAGGGTTGGGTGTGTCTCCTGAAGAAAGAACTGAATATCAGTTTGTCAAATGTTTAGTAGACAGTAATGTTTAATGATGTTGAAAGCACATTTTATTTTGGTGATTTAGTATAATTAAATTTTACATATAAAATTTGTTTATGTTTGTGTGAGGGCCATCATCACTTTTCATGAATGAATTCCTACTCACCAAAACATGGTTAAGTTTTAAATAGATATTAAAATAGAAATTAACTACTGCTGATGAATTTTCTGCTCAGCATGAATTTAAACACTTATGAAAATTAAGACAAGTTATAATCAGTATGTACTGTAAAAAAAAACAAGCTGTTGAAAAGGAAAATTATAACCAGAAATCATCTAGCTTATAATTATTTGGGTTTTTTAGATCTATTGATATTAATGTATGTGTTCAAAATATCATTTTAATTTGCAGAAATGTCTGAAAATTTGCATTTTATTGCTGAGTATTGAATGTTTGATTTTCTTTTTAGTTAAGTTAAAGGAGGGATTTTATTTTTACTTCTTGATCTATTTGAAATCATATTTTTTCTGGACTTGATCCTTTACAAGATTAAATCATGTTATTTACCCTTCAAGATAATTTTATATTCCAGGTGACACAAAAAAATCTATTTGTCTTTATCAAAATTAGTACCCAAAAAGGCATAATACATTTTAATGGGTTTAAATATTTATATTTGGAAGAGTTCCTTGGATGATTAACAACTTCATAGTCCACATTATTACTGTCTGGATTGTTTCCAATCTTTTGATAATAATATTAGTTTATTTTCTTAAGTACATTTCTGTATTTCTTTTCTCGATCAACTTTAAATTCCCAGCTTCAAATATCAATTGTATACAGTGCATATCTATGTTATTGAATGCTTTTAGGACAAGTAACATGGTATTCTTATTTTCCCTGAGATGGCTTGTATTTCTGAGTTTTTTAATGTGATTTTTCTCCTTTGTTCTGCTAATCCTTATGTTTAATACCAGTCACTAAGTCCACATATGCAGTTAGAGAAATTGAAAGTCTTACTTTTTCAGATTGTTACTGAAGATTCTCTTTCCTCAGTACTATGACATTCAATGTATGGTCTATTTTTTAACCACGAACTTATCTGGGTATAGATTTCTACCCAAGTGTGCATAACAGACTGTCTTGAATATATTTTATGAGTAATATTCCAATATCACATAATTCTATACAGTTTATTAAAACCAGCTTCCATGTAGCAGTTCCAAAAACAACTTAAGTGTATTAAAATAATGAAGTACAGCAGAAATATTGCCATAATAGTCTTCTAATATGATGACATGTTAAATTATATAGACAACTAATAATTTACTTAATAAATTACATGCAGTATTCACTTTAATAGGACCCACATACTTCATAAAAATAGGACTTATTTTTATATTTAATCTTGGGAGCATAGGTAAAGCTAAGTCCTCCTGTTAGTGAACATAGTACTTGGCTAGCTTTTTTGGCTATTTGAAGAAACAGCCTTTACTCTCTCCTTACTTTCTGCCTGCATTACTGTATCCCTCCCTTTCTTTGTTTCTTTCTGTCTTTCCTGACACATTCCTCCATCCCAACCTCAGCAAATAGGTGGATCTTTGCAAAAGAATTATAATTCTCTCACCGTGGATAGACTAAGAATTATTTTGGGTAGTTTGAGTGTAGGAGAGCTTTCTTCATCCTTTCTAGTCAAGAAATAGAAGTGTTTTATGAAACTGGAGGGAAGTTGAAGAAAGAGGTTGGATCGGCGGAAATACCCTTCCCATGGATCGAAGATGATACTCACTTTTTTTGCAAATTACGTGGAGCCTGCATTTGGTGGGATCTTTGGTTACTGAGATATCCTCCAGGCACCTTTATTCTTATCTCCCAGTCAAAGTACTTGGCCTCTTTTTAACTTTTTGTTTTTGTTTTAGAAGTAGAGTCTCATTATTAGGTTAAGGCTACCCTTGAACTCACTGTGTAGCCCATGCTGGTCTCAAACTCGTAGCAATCCGCCTGCCTCAGCCTTATAAGTGCTGGGACGACAAGCATGTACCACCATGCTTGGCCATTGGCGTCTTTTAATGGCACTGATATCTTCAGCAACCACACTTCTTCGGCCCCAACTAATTTGTGCTCCTTTTCTGGCCCATATTTAAGTTTTTCAAATCTTTCTGCTCTACCTTTTGCTCCCAATTCTCATAAATCGGGCTAAAAGCAGCCAGCAGTACTGATGCCACACCTTGAACACTGAGCTGCCTACAAATTTCCTTTGCCAGATTAGTACCCCACCTTTAAATCCAACCTCATATGAAGTTTTAAGACAAGGGCAAAAGGTGTCCAATCTTTTGCTAGTGTGTAGCATGCCTGGCCTCTAGTCCACTTCACAATGAAGCCTTCTTAGCTATCTGAAACCTCCTGATCCTTGTCTGTGTAGTCAGCACTGCTACTAGCACTGTTACCCTCTGAGCTCTGACTCAGCTTTTGTTTATAGCATTTTAGGCTTTCTCTGTTTTGGTTTCTAAACTTTCAAAACTCCCTCCATTACAGATTTAGAAAATAACAGAAACAACTGCAGACAAACTCAGCCACCTCATCTTTGACAAAGGAGCCAAACACCCTCACCGGAGGAAAGATAGCCTCTTTAGTAAATGGTGCTGGGAAAACTGGGTTTCAACTTACCAAAGATTAAAATTATACCTATATCTCTCACCGTACACTAAACTAAAATCAAAATGGATTAAAGATCTATATATTAAAACAGAAACACTAAACAGGCTGAAAGAGAGGTTAAATGGTAGAACTCTTGAAGACACTGGTGTAGGAAAAGATGTTATGAACAAAACCTCAGTTGCCCATGAGCTAGCACAACAATCGACAAGATGGATGTCTACTTATTAAAAAGCTTCTGCACAGCAAGAGAAACCACCAACAGTATGAAGAGACAATCCACAATGTGGTAAAAAATTTTCACCAGCTATTCCTCAGACAAAGGTGCATTATCTAGAATATATAAAGAATTTAAGCAAATCAGACCTCCCAGATTTAAAGACTCAATCCAAAAATGGGCATCTGAAATGAACAAACATTTCTCGAAGAAATAGAAATAGCAAATAAACTTATGAAAAAATGTTCAACATCACTCATTTGAGAGATGCAAATGAAAACAACACAGATTCCACCTCACCCTAGAAAGAATGACTGCTATCATGAAATCAACCTAAAACAAATGCTGATGGGTCTGTGGGGAAAGAGGAACACTGGTCCACGACTGGTGGGAGTGTAGACTGGTGCAACCACTGTTAATCAGTGTGGAGATACCGCAAAGAACTAGGATCAGAACCTATTTCACCCAGCTATTCCTGTGCTGGGAATCTTCCCCAAAGAATTAAAAGAATCATACTATAGTGATATATGTGCACCCATGTTCATAGCAGCATAATTTGTAATAGCTAAAATTTGGAAGCAGCCCAATTGCCCATCAATGGGGAGACTGGATTAAAAAAAATGTGTTTTTTAAGAATAAAATATAGTACTCAGCCATAAAGAATGAGAAACTAGAGACATTTATAGCTGAATGGATGCACATTGAAGCGATTCTCTTAAGTGAAATAAAGAGGACACACATTTGTAAATACTGAATAGTTCCTCTAGTGTGAGAAACTGAAAGTGTAAATGAGGACTAAGAGGTATAATAAATAATGTGAAATAGGAAGAAAAGGTGCAAAGGGGAAGGGGAAGGAGGGAGTGTAGAGGAAAAGAAAGAAGGGAATCAAATTGATTAAGAAAAGAAAAAAATAGAAACAAAGTCTCTGTAGATAAGGAGGGGTGAGGGATTTAAGGGAGGGAAGGGGAAAAATAAGAACCAAGATGGGTTATGTAAAGGTGCAAATATCCATAGATGAATGTCATTATATTGTATACCTTAAGTGTAAAAATTCCCTCCACAAACAAGTTCTAAAGGTTTGTGAACAATATGATGGGGTGTAGTTACAGTAATGACCACATAGCTTTAGTACCAATTTTCTGTGTCGGTCAGCCTTGTCATTCTCAAGCCAACATACCAAATACTCACAGGGTTATAGAAGAAAATTTTTTATTTGGATCACATTTTCAGAGGTTTCAGTCCGTGGTCAGCTGTGGGTGTGAGGTGAGGCAGAGCATCACGGTACAAAGGCTTGGTGGCATAAAACTGCTCAGTGCATGGCTGCCAGGAAGCAGTCACAAGGAAGAGCCCCAATGAGTGCCATACTTTCCAAGGGCACACTCTTTGACTTACCTTTTTCAACTGTCCTCACCCTCGTACACAGCACTCGTAGCTGTGAACACCAGTGGATCAATCCGATTATGGATATAGAACTCTCATGATCCAGCAACGTCTCCAGCAGTGTTTTCATGCAGTCGGGTTGACATGAAATTTTGACCGGCACAATTTATAAGTTTGTTTTGTACAAATTTTCTTACTATTTGCTTTTTTTATTCAAAATGCAAACAAAATATTTGTCCTTTGATGTAGGATTCTTAATAATCTAAAGCAATAGTATTTCTAACATCATGTGTTATCTTAATATTAAAATTTATTTTCAAACTAAAGCTTGGCTAGCTGCTATCAGCTAATGCATTTATTTTTCCTAACAGACAAACTCTTATCTTTAAAATAATATTTTTGATGGGGAAGAATCCCATATTATACCCATGGATATGTCCCATGAGTTAGGAGAATAGGTGGGTTTACTAGGTAAATAGTAGTTTGTTGAAAGTCCTTTGCTTACGACTATGAAAACCGCAGTGTCTCTACCATATATGGCATTTTAAAATTGCCAAATATTTCATAGATAAAATCCCTGAAGTTTTTCATAGTAAAAGTTAACTTTTGGTGCCTTAGAAATAGAATATGATCATCTGTAAGATACATTCATCTTTTCATGACGTATAAAGGTCAAGTGTTTTTTAAGTGTGATTTTATAATATTTGCGTTGGTTTTCTTGAGCCTTTAGTCGTTTGTGTGTCAGAGCTGACAGTTATATTGTTATATTTATCTAAGAGAGAAATATGCAGAAATATATAATAAGTGACTATAGTGTTTCCATTTCTATGACAGACTGAGGAGAGATGAACAGGGATCTATGGGATAGGGAAATTAGACCCACTTCTGTGCTTCAGTTGTTAAAAAGGTTATTCCCATTTTCATAAAATCCCCAAGTTTTTTCATGGGCATGAATAGGAAGCTCGTTATACAGAGAAGACCAGAGCTGGGAGTGAACTAATGGTGACTGTGTACCTTCCACAGTGGTGCAACTTGCATAAAATTAGGGTCCATGTAAACCAGGATGTATCATTACCAACGTACTGTACTTTACGAGATTATGTTACCCACCATATTATATAATTATATGTTAAGTAAAGGATTAATGACAATACAGTTAAGACTGGATAACAATTTTCGTAGGTTAAATTGAAGTCTCTTAATGTCCAAAAGTTTAAAAAGAACCCTTTCTTGGTAATTATTTCTTTTAAATATGATGTCAAAGAATTTTAAATGAATTATCATTGCCAGGGGCTGCTGCTTTCTGTTTATATACATGTTTAGTTTCTTTTCAATGACAAACTCCTTGGGATTATTGAATGGCTGTTTGTTGTGTTGAGAATTAAGTAATCCTTAATAGTTTCAGAAGAAGAAGTCCTAAATATACCCAAAATATATGTATTTTTTTTCCAAATTGGGTATTCATTAGTTCGTAGCATGCACAGATGAAAATAAAAATATAATCATATGACTTACTATGTCTTTTACTTTTTAGCTGCTTTATAAATCAGTGAGTGAAAAAATAACGCTATTAGCAACTTTCAGGTTTTCCAGGTTTGGCTTTTTGAAATAATTTCTAAAGGGACAAACTACATTGTTCTGTAGTGGAAAATAAGGAACTAGAGAGAATTGTTAATCATTTCATTGTGTTTATTCTTTCACTAAACTGTATTTTAGTTACATTAAATCATAGTAAGAACCTGAAATTACTCTGTAAAAGTTTATTTCATGCCATACTAAGCTCGGGGTTTATGTATTTAAAAAATGCCTTGATAAGGAAAAGCTCAATTGGCAAGGTCAAGATCACATGGGAAATAGTAATTTAGCAGCAAATAAATATGATATTAAATATATTTTATGTAATATGAATGAAAATCTTTAAGAAAAATAAAATTCATCATGATGGTAAAAGCACTTCAAGAATGAATATATGCTTTTTATTTTCATCGTTCAATTGTGTGAGTTAAAAGTACACAGTTAAAAATAACACCATCAAGGGAATATAACTGACTGTGCCAAGTCATTCCATTTTACTAACTGATCTTTCTGGACTCTGTCTTACTAGTGACTATTGTATTTGAATTAATTGCAAATACCATTGAAGTATGCAGAAAACCTTTAGGGAATTTGTATTTTGCTTTATTGGGGGTCACTGTTGTGTTTTGGGGACCTGCAGGCTTATTGTTGATAACAGCTCAAGCCCTTCAGAGAGGCCATTGATATTCTAAGCATGTGTTTCCCACTAGGCCTGGAAAAAAGCAGTGGGTCTCCTTGCCAGTCTCTTTTATTCTGGGCTTTACTTTTAACTTTCTACTATTCCAACCTTCTTATTGTATTTGCTTTATATTATTCTATTAATCGTGCTTATTTTATTGGGAACAATGTATGGAAATAATGGCTCTTAGGTTCAGTTGTTTGTCTGGGTTGGTATCAGGGAAATCATGTCATTCTGTTTTGAACCTAAACCATGAAGATGAAGGTTGCAGGAACCTCTAAAATGTCAGAATGAGAATATTGGACATGGATTCTTAACAGCCCTGAAATAGTTGGATGCAGTTTAGCAGCATCTGTGAATGCCTTTGAGACTCATATAGTTTTTTTTTTTAATATTCTTCTTCATTCCTCCCAATTAAAGATTGGTATCTTCTTCTCCTACCCCTGCCTTAAAAATATTATTGCTCTTCCTTATAGGCTTCTAAACTTTTACTGTCTTTCCTTCATGCCTTTAAAAAATAATTATTTTATAGATCATTTAAGCATCATCCTGGGAACTTAGTTGTTGCCTTTGAAATTCCCTGTAGTCCTAGGGTTGGTCATTAATTTGCTTGGTTGAACTTTGGCAGAACAGACTGAGCACTGCATGAATTTATCTTGGTCTTAAAGATGAACAGATGTCATTACTTTTAAAGATAGCTATTTTTTGAAAATGTTAATGTGTACTAGGAGTCTTTTAGAAAATTCAGCTTTTATGTTACAGATCCCTATGGTGTTTTAGAAAATGTACCAAGTAGCAATTTTCTTCTTACAATATTTCATATGACTCTTAAAGGTAATGGAACAGTTCTCTAGTGTGAAACTTGAATGGAGAGGAAATTAATTAGGAGTATGGTGAAATGATTCTATGTAAATTTATAACTTGTTTCTTAGGTCTGTTTTCTCTACCTCACCTGCCTTTTCAGAAATTTAAAGGGAAAAAGAATGATAGCAGGAGTCTCTCTCTCTCCCTCTCTCTCTGCCTCTGTCTTTTTCACACACACACATACACATAGATTTATTAATCTGATTTTACATAGACATTGACTTCTCAACTTCATTTAACAGTGAGGCATGAATTTAGTGTGCTAACTTTAGTCAATTTGACAAAGATCTTCAAGTTGGAATAATGATGAAAGAAGCAAGAAATAGAACTAAAGTTTGTTTTATATGAACACGAGTATTAAAAAGAAATTAGAAATGATTTAATACATAGCTATAACTTGTCAAATATAAGGAAGACTATAGTATTAATAAAGTTGTAATTCAAAAGTAGTTACCATAAAAAATTAATCTACCATATAATTTAACAACTTCTGGTATATATAGTACCTGAAGGCATCAAAGTGTGATATAGATACCTACATAACTGTATTTATAATAAACCGTGTTTATTATCACATATTTCCAGTAGCCAAGTTATAGGTGACCATCAACAGATGAATGTGTAAAGAAAAAATGGTACATACACAGAGGAGAATTATCCAGGCATGAAAAAGAACAAAATGGTGACAATTGCAGACAAGTAGGTGGAACTGGAGGACATGATGTTCAGTGATGTAAGCCAGACACAGACAGACAAGAATCACATGTTTTCTCTCGTGTGGACTCTAAGGGTGGGAAACACCGCGTGAAAGTGGAAAGCAGACTATTAGAAAAGAGGATGGTTCTCAATTTTTCCCCTTGTCCCTGCCCTCCCTGCAACCCCTCCTCCCCTCCCTATTTACAAACACTTTATTTCCATTTTTTTCATTTTCTATTTTTTTCGTTTCCCTTATTTTCTTTCCCCTACCCTTCCCACTTTCCCTACACCTTTAGCCCCTTTCTTCCTATTTCACATTGTCAATTATCTTATTAGAATATTATGTACTATTCTAGTTTATTCACACCAGAGAAACTATTCGGTCTTTACACATGTGTGACTTATTTATTTCACTTAGGAGTCTATCCTCAATATGTATGCATTGTCCTATGAATGAATCTAATTTCTCATTCTTTATGGCTGAGTGGTATTCCATTTTATAGAAAAACCAAAGGTACAAGATCCCAATCATGAATGTAACTGTACTGTATACCTAAAATGTACCAATAAACTCAATGAGGAAAAAAAAAGACGATTTTAAAAATAAAATGGAGTACTGCTCATCCATAAAGAATGAGAAGTTAAAGGTATTTATAGCTAAATATATGCTCATTAGAGGCCATACTCTTTAAGTGAAATAAATAGGACACACATGTAAAATACAAAAAAAAAGGAGGGGATCAGTGATAATGGGGGAGGGTAAGGTAGGGCAATGGTGGAGAAGAGGTGGTCAAAGCATGTTATATGCGTATATGAAAATTACTCTGATATATTAAATATCTGCTCATAAAAATAAAAGTAGTTACCACCCTAAGAAGATCAAGAATACTTTACATGTATGAAATGTTAACAAAGTATAAGAAACTTCACATATTAACAATACTTGGTATTTTCATAGCTTCTTCAATTATGACATTATTTACTTATAAAAGGATTTTAAGATATGTAAGTTGTCACTTTACATAGAATTGTTGTGAAGTAAAAATTGGTTTATGTCTTTTACTATTGTTACAATTTGTTTTTTAAATTTCTAGGTCTTGTGTTTTTATTGATATTGTTTTCTAATGTTCCCAAACTTACTAATTGTGTAGTTTGATTTTTTTTTTATACTGGGGATCGAACTCAGGACCTTGCACTTATGAGGGAGGCAGCACAACCACTGAGCTAAATCCCCATAGTGTAGTTTGACATTTTTAAAAAAGTACAGGTAACCAGAACTGACTCAAGAAGAAAAACAATTCAAGTTTTCCTATAGCATGAACGATGTTGATCCAACAGCTTATCTTCTCTTAAAGACAGCAGTAGGTCCAACTGAAAGTTTTGGAATGTTCTGTCAGACCTCAAATTTTTATACTAAGCTCTTCTATGTAACTGAAGAGAGAACCTGGCTCATTTTATTTTATGAAGTTAATATAACTTCAGAACCAGACACAGATAGGAAAGTGTAGATAAATCTCACACATAAACATAGATGTTCTTACAGCAAACTGAATCCAGGGTTGTTCATGACCAAATTGATTTTATTCCAGGAATGTAACATTTATTTAATGTTAGATAACCCTATGAATATAATTTATGACATTAGCTGATTAGGAGGAGAAAAATATATAATCATCTTGTGCATGAAGAAAGATATATTCCATAATCTTAAGGATCTTTTATTCAAAAAAGAAAAAAACCTATTACCTTATTAGCAACCTCTTTTACCTGATAAAAGTTATTGTCCTAATTACTTTCTCATCTTTGAGACGCAAAACTCAACACCCATAATTTAAAAGGGGTTTATTTTGGCTCATGTGGTAAGTCCATAGTTGGCTGACTCCAAGGCAGGAAGGCATGGTGGAAGGGGAAAGTGGCTCACATCGTAGTGACCAGAAAGGGAGGGAGAAGAGGAGCCAGGTAAGGAGAGAAACCCTTCCAAGTCATGTTCCCAGTGGCCCACTGCTTCTGACCAGGCCCACTTCCCAGCATCACACTTAGTTATAGCAGCCCCACTATTCGGTCACCTTTCAAAAGCCCTGCCTACATGTACCTGGAGCTTTTCTGGGGCAGGGAAATCTAGATATAAATTGTAATAGTTATTTGCCAAACCATGCAACAAAAATTATATTAATGCTAACATATTGGAAGAATTAGCTTTAAAATCAGAAACCGGGAAATGCACAGCAACTCATTTTACCTATCATAATAGATATACTACCTAGCTGAGTTGGACAATAAAAAGAACTATAAATTTGCAAGGATAGGAGAAAATGATGGTAAAAAATGTTACTTGTTCATAGGAAGGGTGGAAGAAAGGAGAAAGTAAAAAGAAAGGAAGAACTAGTCAACAGACAATGTCTAAAACATTGAAACAGAAGGAGCAGCCCACATGGGAAAATGGGTTCCTCAAAAAACGCTGAGAACACATAGCCATTAAGAGCAATGACTCAAGTCAGTCTCTCTATTGAAGTCTCAGCTCTACTTCTTATCTGCTATGTAGCATTTTCCTCACCTGGAAAAGAGGAAAAATAATACTTCTTGCATAATGTTATTGTGAAGATTAAATGAATTAATACATGTAAAGTTCATAGATTATTTTAGCTGGCTCACAATGCTCAGTAAGTATTACTTTTGATTTTTTGTGCTATTAGTCTGTTTATCAGAATTGATTTTTTAAATTTTTATTGGTACATGTTTGCAGTATGTAATGATTACATTCACTGTAGGGAATTGTACATGTACATAACATAATTTATTTCTTTTTTATCCCTTCCCACCACCCCCTTTTATTTTTCCAGCACCCAATTCATTTATTTTATAAGACATTGTGAAGTTAATTATCATACATACAAATTACTTAATTTTTTAAATTTTTTATTTCATTTTTATTTAAATGTGATACAAGTAGAGAGTAATAAAGAACATAGTTTTTAAAATCTTCTATGAAATATAAAGCAAAATTTCATAACAAATTAATTAAAGAATAACAGTTAATGCACTCTGTACCATAATCTTAAAAGAATGGCCAAAATATTAGAGTGCAAGTCATAGACCAAAAAGACTTACAAAAAAGAAACAAATAGGTAACAGCACAAAAGTTTGTTTTCAGTGAAGTAAGAGGACCTAGCAGTATAAATAATGAATAAAAATAAGCATCATATGTTGAAATAGTTTTGAAACCATGGAATATATCATTTGGGGAATTATTAGAACTTCTCCCTACTTCCTATTTCTCTGTCTTCTTTTTTTTTTTTTTCATTTTTTTAACATTTAATAGAATCTGTGTAAATGTTTTTTTTGTGTGTGTGTGTGTGTGTGTGTGTGTGTGTTTGACATAAGACAGGTACTGCAGAAATTTACATAGATTAGATGGAAGAAGACAGACAGTGCAGGAGGGCCCGGTCCTGTGAGATATTAGCTCAGAGCTTGAAAGTCAGAGTTTAGCTGGGGAAAGGGTTCAGACTACCACATTAAGTGAATGTTAAATATTAAAAAAAAAAAAAAGCTAAAATGCAGGCATTTGAATGGATAACCAGAAGCTGGGACCACCAGTATTTTAAAGGCACCACTCTTAAACACAGCTCCATCTAGTTAACTAAATTGATTCTTGGCAGTGACTCAGGAAATACCATTCCAAAGATGTCTTTCCCGTTAGGCAAAGTCTCAAACATTCATTTGGTCTTGAACATAGGGATGACCTCTTTTCCTTGCCCAAAAGAGAAAGAACTATAAGGTTGTAGATGTATTATTTTAGTGCGGAGGGACCTTTGTCAAAGAGCACAATGATTACTGAGATGCCAGTACAATGGCGATAGGTAAACTACAGTGAACACAGAGACAGAAGGAACCCAACACATCAGCCCAGAAGAGTTCAGTGTTCCTTGCTTTATAGTGCTGACCATTTTCTATTTCATTGTTATAGCTTACATCTCCTAGGAGAGTCTCTTAAATTTTCAATAAAATGAAGTCTTCTAAAGTTTCAAAATGTGTCTGTTAAAGGCTAGCGATTTTTCCAGTGAAAAATATCAACATTTTCCTGAAAAAGGTACAAGATCTATGATATATGTAGACATTTTAGAGAATTTATAAAGCACTTGTATTCACAACTGACATTTTATTTTTATAGAATGTAATGTAAATGTCCAAAGTGACTTGCTAGACCTCTCATTATCTTATTCTTTAACAGAATATGGAATAGACACTTCCCAATGGAGTAGAATTTTTATTAGGAGATAAACCATTTAAAGAGAATTTATCAAAATTTTAGGAAATTCATTAAGATGAAATTATATCTGAATGTGTTTGGACTATTTATCATGGTGAATGTGATTTCAAAAATACAGAAGCACAGTTTAAAAATATAAAAAACTATTCCCAAAGTGAAAATTATAAACTACTTTACACATTATTCACTTTAATCCAACAAAAATTATAAATGCAAAATACTGCAAAGAACTCTGCAGTTGTAGCTAAGGAGTGCTCACTGACCTCAAAGAACTGATGTTCTCATAAGAAATAAATATACAAATTAATTATAAGATAGCAAGCATAAGATGAGAAAAATTCTAAAAACAGAAATGCCTACACTAAACTATAAGTTTCATGAAGTGGTGCTTTTTTTTGTTTTACCTTATATATTTATGTTTATTTTTATCATTTTACTATTTATAACTTTGAAATTATGATTTATGTCATTGATATGTTTTGTTTCCCGCTGTTTAAAATTTGCTATTATAGCATGGTACTGGCAAAGAAACAGGCCTGAGGATCAGTGGAACAGATTGGAAGACACAAAAACAAATCCAGATGTACTCACCTACCTCATCTTTGAGAAAGGAGCTGAGCATCCGCAGTGGAGGAAAGATAGCCTCTTTAGTAAATGGTGTTGCAAAAGCTGGATTTCAACCTGCCACAGATTAAAACTGGACCCTTATCTAATTAAAATGCAAGTGGATTAAAGATCTAAATATTAAAACAAACACTAAACTTGCTGGAAGATAAGTTAGGCAGAACTCTGGAAGACATTGGCATAGGAAAAGACTTTATGAACAAATCCTCAGTAGCACGGGAACTGGCAGAAAGAATCAACAACTGGGAACTCATCTTATTAAAAAGCTTCTGCACTGAAAAAGAAACCATCAGCAGAACTAGGAGACAACCTACAATGTGGGAAAAAATTTTTACCAGCTGCTCCGCAGACAAAGGACTATTCTCTAGAATATATAAAGAACTCAAAATAATCAGCCCCCCATGGGCCAGGGATTTAGCTCAGTTGTTCTGCCACCTGTCTCCAAAGCACAAGGACCTGAGTTCAATCCCCGGTACAAAAAAGAACCAGTCAGCTCCCTGCCGCAAATATAAAGACCCGATTCAAAAAAGGGCATCCGAAATGAACGGACATTTCTCAGACAAAGAATTAAAAGCAGCAAGTAAATATATGAAAAAATGCTCCACATCACTGGTCATTTGAGAGATACAGATGAAAACAACACTGAGATTCCACCTCATCCCACAAAGAATGGCTGCTATCAAGAAATCACACAATAATAAGTGTTGGTGGGGTTGTGGGGAGAAAGGAACCCTTCTCCATTGTTGGTTGGAGTGCAGACTGGTGCAACCACTATGGAAATCAATATGGAGATACGTCAAAGAGCTGGGACTGGAGGTTCCATTTGACCCAGCCATCCCTCTGCTGGGTATCTTTCCAAAAGAACTAAAAGAATCATATCACAGTGATATATGCACACCCATGTTTATAGCGGCACAGTTTGTAATAGATAAAACTTGGAAACAGCCCATTTGCCATCAGTTGGAAACTGGATAAAGAAGATGTGTTTTTCTATAAAGTGGAATATTACTCAGCCATAAAGAATGAGAAAATAGATTCATTTGTAGGAAAATGGATACATATTGAAGATATACTCCTAAGTGAAATAAATAAGTCACACATGTGTAAATACCAAATAGTTTTCCTGGTGTGAATAAACTGTAATAATATATAAGATCCTAATAAGATTATTTACATTGTGCAATGGGAAGAAAGGGGTTAAAGGTGTAGGGAAGGTGGGCTGGTAGGGGAAAGGTAATAAGGGAAAAGAAAAAAATGTGAGATAATGAAAAGATGGAAATAAAGTGTTTGTAGATGGGGAAGGGAGGAGGGAGTGAAGGGAGGGCAGGGACAAGGGGAAAAAATGAAAACCAAGACCTGTCATGTAGAGGTACAAGATCCCAACAATGAATGTAACTGTACTGTATCCCTGAAATGTACCAATAAACTCAATTAAAGTTGAAAAAAATTGCTATTATGTCAAGTATTGTCTCATACCAGTTAATTTAAAAACTACAGTTTAATGGCTATAAAATATCCTATTGTATGAGAGCTACTTAAACATTCTTCTTTTTAGATTTTTTGCTCATCACTTCAAATCTCAGCAGAAATGTGACTGTAAAATATCACTAGACATCTATCTTAGCACAAAGTGTATTCAAATTTGTTTTCTAATGTATGCACCAGACATTAATAGTGCCAGACCATTGAACTATACTTTTTAATCTTGTACATGTAATTGTTAAACAGTATTATTCAAATTAAGTGGAAAAATATAATTGTATTTTACCATGTGAATGTTGCATAATTTTCAAATAAACTAATATATTGTATACTTTTGTTATTTACTTAAATATTTTTAAGAAACCTATTGGTTTTTTGTACTATTAAAAATATAGATTATTATCAGTAAATTTGAGTGTTGTGGGCTACTCAGTATGTTTGATCTGCTGTTTTGTCAGTTTTTATAGCATTATCTTTAAATTCTTTCTTTCTGAAATATTCTGCAATATTTCTGAAAATACTTAGTTTGTAGTATAAGTAGTGGTATTCTGTATTTTAACTTTATTTATTTCATCTGTAGAATGAAACTCAGAGTAACTTACTAGAAAAACAGAGAATATATTATCTAGCCAGGTAGATGCATGCCTGTTATCCCAGCACACTGTGAGACTGAGGCAAGAGGATCATGAGTTTTAGCTCAGAGCCTTAGCAAATAAGTGATATAATAAGACCCTCTCTCAACTACATACATAAATAAATAAATAATCTAAAATGTTAAAACACCTGCAATAATATTTGGTCTATATTATTGTAGGCACAGAATAAATGACCACTTCCTTTTTCTTCCTGTTTGCACTGTTAGAATGGGCAGAAAATTCTATAAATAAAAACGTTCTATCATGAATAGCCTTTTTTTAAAATAAGAATATATGTCAGGGATAATGCTCCTTTCCGGCAAGTGTTGCAGTAAGGTGGTGTCTAAAGTTTCAGTTATATGCTGTGATTTTAGGATCCTGAAACAGGAAAACTAACTGGTGGGCTTCTATAAGTAGCCCTGTCTCAAGTTAGGATAATTTTGTTTGACAGTTAAATCATGAAACAGATGTTAAAACGTTTACAAATTTTAATGAGTTGTTTTTTTAGTTGACAATAAAATCAGCTTAAGAATTTAGTTATGCTTACAATTATATATTATCTTCACTGCCTTGACTTACAATGACTAGTTTGTGTACACAAGTAACTATAGATCTGTATCTTATGTGACCCAAATTTTACAGATTTCATTCCTCCTTTTTCATAGATTTTATTCCAATTCTTTACAAGAATAATAATAAAAAAGAAAAATACTCCTGTTTTCTGGTAAAACTTTTCTTCCCAGAAACCACAAAGATTTTATCAAGTGACTAGTTGGTGGATAACAATATAGGGTAATGTGTCTGTGATATTCACCATTTAACTTTGCACTTAGTTAATGGAGGAAATTATGAAGTCAAGTTACTTCCCACAGAGAGTTCTTTCAGTACTTCATGTCACTCACTGCCTTTTATCTTGTGATTTCTGCTTTCTTTACATGAAAGTGCTGGGCAAATGAGAAGACACTGCATCTGATCCCCTCTCTGGGGCCTGGCTGGAGTTTCCTTGCAGCCCAACTGGGGTTTCCTTGAGGGGTTTTGTAGAAGATCTGCTCATTTCACAAGCAGATGGCACCACCTTTGATTGCAGCAGAGAACCCCGCCATATGACTTTTATTGTGTTTGTTTTTAGACATTCTAAGTGGACTTTAATTAGTCTTCTCAGAATCTGGGAGTGGGATTTAGAATTAGAAAAGCTCTTTTCCAAAGATGAAAAAGACTAACTAATCAGCTTTGCCTTTTAAGGAGTCTCATTGGGCTTACTCTAATAATTTTTTATCGGTACATGTACATAATATTAAATCCCTTTTGTGGAGTTGGTGCATGGACATAAAACATCTAAATTCCTTTGTTCATCCCTTGTCCTTCTCTGTACACCTTCCCTCCATCTCTGGATCCCCTTCCCATTTGAGAAAGATCTATCTCCCTACTTCCTACTATCTATCTTTTATTTTGCCCTTTATTTTATTCTGGGTTTCTCATATAAAAGAAACCATATGATATTTAAGAATGTGCATGATTTATTTTACTAACCATTATGGACTCAAAGTATGTCCATTTTCCTACCAATGACTCAAGTTTATCTTTCTTTATGGCAGAACAATACTCCATTATGTGTAAACAGCACATTTTCTTTGTCCATTTGTCTGTTGATGAATATATAGGTAGTTCACAGAGTTTCGCTTGGCCTCTCCTTTCCCCAGCAGCCCTAAGTCTTGTTCTGAGATGATCTCCCCACTGTGGCCCTCCACATGTTCTTCTGTAACCTTCCTCACTCTCTGTAGCAAGCTACACACCGAACATACACTGTAGGAATGGCAGTGGGAGCCCAGCATTTGTGAGTGCGTAGACAATTCACAACCTCATTATTTACAGCTCCTTTCCCATTGTAGCTTTTCTCTGTGGAAACAAGTTTGGAGTTCCTAAAAACAGAATAAATTTTTATTTATTCAATTAATCCTGCAGATGTTAAGATGTAAGGATAATTTTTAGAGAAAATGACATGGCGCTACCCTCCACCAGCTAAAACTTTAACTGGGAGTTGTACGCGCGATATGTCCATACACAAAATGGCAGTGTGTATATATTGTAAGCATGTCAATGTGCATGTGTGTAAATATGTGTGCAAG
This sequence comes from Fukomys damarensis, assembly GCF_012274545.1. Classification (NCBI taxonomy): domain Eukaryota; kingdom Metazoa; phylum Chordata; class Mammalia; order Rodentia; family Bathyergidae; genus Fukomys; species Fukomys damarensis. The sequence goes on from NW_022900926.1 coordinate 46,544,685, forward strand.
TGTGTTTCAGTGGAAGCACAGAGAAAGGTGAGCTTCCAGATGGCCTTGGGGAAAGTTGTCCAGATGCATCTGTGCTGAGAAATAGTAGCATATATTTTCACACAGTTCATGGCAAAAATTTCCTTCTGAATTTTTTTGATGGAACAACAATTACATGACACAACCTGCGTTTTTGTTCTCTCTTCTTGGTTTTAGACCAAAACAATAAGAATCAGAATATAGGCTGACCTTTATGGTCTTATACAAGTTTCTTCACTGTAATCCTTGGTTTTTCCAGTAGTACTATTTACACCCCTGAATTGTAGTGAATCTTGAATGAGTTAATAATGCTAATGTTTTAGAACAAGCCCACCGTATAGAAAACATCCAACAAAATTGTTGTAATTATCTTCATCACCATTCATCACCAGGATCTCTCAATTTTCTGAACCACTTTTCTGCTGTCATTATATAAAACAAAGTTCCTAATGCAGACCCACTTTTTTCTCTTAACTTGTTATGGTTAACGAATTACATCTAGATTCCTAAGGAACTTCATAGCATGGTGGCTGTATATGGATGTGTGATGAAGCTTCCACTGGTGGGATTGTGTATACAAAGGCTTAGGAATTATTGGTTCCCTATCAGGATAACTTATAGCTCTTTAATTTTCTTTAGGACCTCACATTGTTATTGAAATTATATATTTATTGTTTGTAATTCTAGTTAGATTATTTTGAGAATAAGAGAAACTAACTTTCACTCTGATTAAAATGATTAAAGGTAACTTTTGACATATTAATAGAAAAAATGTCAAATCAGTTTTTTTCAAGCACATGTTACATCTGCTTATAAATCTTCACTGAAATGTGAAATGCATAAATATTACTACTTGTAAGTATTGCTAAATTGCTAAATTTAAAATGTATTAGGGCCGGGGATTTATTAGCTCAGGAGTTCAGTGACCTGCCTTGCAAGTGCAAGGACCCAAGTTCAATCCTCGGTACCAAAAAAAGAAAAAAAAAAGTACTAAATATGAATGTTTCCACTTTAGTCTCACATCAGCAAAAGAAATTTTGAATTATATAAAAGTGAATGCTTTAAATATAAAAGGTATAAATTCAAATTTTATAAAATCATAACGGTGACTTAGTTATTAACAAATAAATTCTTTTCTCCCAAGTTTAATAGGATATTTATGTTCTAAATTTTCAGTTTTGTTAATTAGTGAAAAGCAAAGATGTCCTTATATAATTTTCTTCCCACTTCTGGATTTATAAATGCACATAAGCAAATAGTTTTTTGTAACATACATAGGCAGCAATGACCATATTTTTGCAACATAAATATAAATGCAATGTCTTTTCAAAAAATTTTAACATGTGCAACCAAACATGTATGAGACACATGTAAGAGACTGCTTCGGGGCACAGTGAGGTTAGAATCAGTGTAGGAATGGGTGAGAGAGGAGAAATTGAAGCAGGAAATATAGACTTATCATTTTGGTATGTTTGGATGGAGCAAAAGGTAAGAGAAAGGACTGTAGTAGGAAATATAGCATACTCATATCATTTCTAAAACATTTCAGATATACTTTTAGTGTATGTGGCAGTGAGTCTCAGTCACTCCTTTGAGCCAATGTACCAATAATTAATAGATTTATAATTTATAGATTACATATAATGTACCAACAAATTATAGACACTTTGCAGAAGCTTCTAGGTGATTTTTTATACACCTTTTGTGTTCCCACTGACCTCCCTTCTCGCCTCTCTCCACATTTTTTCTTCTCTGTTCTGCCAACTTCCTCTCCTGACAGTGGCAACCTTGTCCATTTATTTCTTAAACCAAAATGAAGAGAGATCAGTATCAGATATTTGATTGCTGAGCTGAAGTATCTTCATAGTGGTCATATGGCTCCAGCAGATCTAAGCACGAGTTGTAGACTCACCCTAAGGAGACCATGAAGGTCATGTTTGCTCAACTAATGAGTGAGGCTATGCTGATTCGTTGAGTCAGCACAAGCCCACCCAGGCTGGTGGTAGGTTTACCCCCCTCAGCACACAAGGGAAGATAGGAAAGATACTAGGAGGCAGCCAATACCGATCACTGCATAAATAGAAATCAAAGTGATTTAATATAATGAACAATTTTACCTGTGCAAACTTTTATGAGAGCAGTTTTGAAAAACGTAAAAGAAGTACTGTGTAATGTTATTATTTCTCAGAGTGTCAAATATTTTAGACAAAATCTTTCTGTGGTATTTTAGAATAAAATATGTATCAGATTATAGGTTAGTACTAGTATTTCATTGTGATTTGTTCACTTAAAACTAGTATATAGCAATCTGTATGATATTTTATTTGTCTTTTATGTGAGCACTTATTGCTTTACAGAGTTGGAATTGTGGCAGAGTTTGGCACGTCTGTTGCATTTCTCAGGATTCCAGGCAGGTTATATCACTTTTTTTTCTGATTACTATTTTATAGAAAAATGTGCTTCCTAGTATGTTATTTTTAAGAGCATGTAAGCTGTTCTTAATGCAACTAGCAGTTGCAATAAAAGAAGATAGTAAGAGACCTAAAGACTTGACTGTGTGGTGTAAAACTCCCATGTATCCGTTTCAGGACTATTTGTGTAATTGATACAGCAATGTAGAGTGGATCCATTTGGTGATCTTGTCTCAAAAAGTTAATATCCCAAAGAAGGCACTCATAATAATGGCACAAAGCCACTTGTTATTTTTCTGGAAGTTTACATTGTCAGATTTCAGTTACTTCTGTTTAGTTTAAAATCAGAGTTTCAGGTTAAAAATATTTCAGCACAAGCTCCAAATACCAGTCCAGTCACACAGAAAGAAGCATCAGACATTGAGGGACATTACAGAATGAGTCACCAATATTCCTCAAAACTGTCAGTATTATCAAAAACAAAGTCTTGAGAAACTGTTATGACCAAGGATGTCTCAGGAAACAAATGTACTGAATGTGTCTGATGTAGATTCTAGATGGAATCCTGGGTGGAAAAAAAAAAAGACAGGGAAAAAAAAAACCTGAGGAAATCTGAGTAATGATTGAAATTTACTCAATAATAAAGCATCAATATCAATTCATTAATTATGACAAGTGTACTGTACTAATTTAAAATATTAATAGTAGTTGGAACTCGCTGTAGAGTTAATGGGAACTGTGAACTATTATGATGATTTTTCTGTAAATTTAAAACTATCCTAAAATAAAAGGCTATTTTTTTAAAATACTACTGTAATTTTGCTGCAGCAAAAAATGTTACTGCTTGACTGGTGAAAAGTCCTGCATTTTTTGGGATTCCCTCTGTGGGCATTAGGGCTGGAACATCCCTTAAATCTGGTGTTTTGGACCTTAGTAGTAGATTTGTAATTTCCTGTTCATACATCTGTCTGTCTGTCCTGTTTTATTGTAGTGTAGGGTAAGTTAAGAAAAAAATAAGTAAACATATTTTGTCAATGCTCACTGTATACCAAATATGTCATAAATGAATATATCCAGTTTTAGAAGCCTGTAGGGTGGGCCTACTGTTTCTACAAACGAGGAACACAGAGACTTGGAGAACTAAGTAACCAGTCACCCCAGTGTTTACTGGCAAAATGCATGAGAGACTTGGGTAATGATTGAATCTGTTTCCCACCTTTCTACTTCATTTATTTGAGCTTTGTTATGTAAAGTTGAAAATCAGCAAGGTACTCTTTTTTGACTTGCATCTATATAGTTTTTAAAATCTTTACAATCTTTTGAAATAATTGTAGATACTTGAAATTTCTAAAATGGTACAGGCCTGCGTGTGTCTTTCTCCCAACTTCCCTCCATAGTGATATCTTATGCGGGACAATATCACAACTTGGAAACTGACATCTAATATTGGTACGCTTGTGTTCACTAAAGAATTTCACTCTGTGCATGTGTCACCTTATGCAGTGTAATCCCATGCACAGACTTAAGTAGCTACCACCACAGGGAAGATACAGAACTGGCCCATCTCCAGGAACCCTCTCTCTAACCTTTTATATTTGTACTCCACTTGCCCATTCTCTAATCTGCGTGGCAATCACTAATCTTTTCTCCCATCTTTATAGTTTTATAAGTTCAAGAATATTTATACAAGTGAAATCATAAGAGTATGTTACTTTTTAGAGACTGGCTTTTTTTTGCTAAGCATAATCTTCTTGAACTTCTTTCAGGTTATGTGATCAATGGTGCCTTTCTTTTTTTTGGCCAATTAATTTTTAATAGTATGAATACACCATAGGTTTTTTAACCATTCACCCATTAACGGTCATTTGAGTTGTTTTCAGTTTTTGCTTTTACAAAAAGCAAAAAACAACAAAAACTCTTGTGAACATTTGTGAGTATGTTTTAGTATGGAAGGAAGTTTTTATTTTAGTGGAATAAATCCCCAGATTTTGCTTGCTGGGTCTGCTGGGTCATATGGGAAGTGAATGCTTCAGTTTTATAAGAAACTGCCATATATTTGCTTGCATGGTGTCACCACTGCATATTCTCATGACTGATGCATGTAAGTCTGAGTTTCTCTGTACTTTCACCAGCATTTTACAGTCCCACTGTTTGCTGTTCTGTTCTAATGGGTATGCAAGCAGCAGTGCTATCACACTATTGTTTCTCCAACAAGTAATGGTATTGAACATCTTGTGTGCTTGTTTGCTATCTCCTTTTTGCTGGAATGTCTGTCTCTGTCTTTTTCCATTTTTTTCTAATTGGAGTCTTTCATTTCTGACCGTTCAGTTTTGCAAGTTGTTTACATATTTTGTACTGTAGAATGTTCTTAGATTTGCACTTTGCCAGCACTGTGTCTGCCTCTGGTCTAGTCTGTCCTGCTTGTTTTATTTAAACTAAATCTGCAATATTTTACCATTTCCTAGAGATTTAAACTTCCTATAAAGAGATGGATCCTGCTTTATTTTTAATTCTACATTTTAAACTGGAAATTGTGCTTGCTTCGGTAGCATATACTAACCTCTGGAAATTAATCTTTTGTATTTTCTTTATAGAAGATTTTGTCAAAACTACTGAATTTTTCTTATGAAAGAAATAGTGTTTCTTTATGATCTCTGCATTCACAAGATTCTGATATTTTTCTTTGGGGTTATCTTTTCCCCACGCGTTTTGTTTATGGTGATAAGATTATTTTCACCAATATGACCAGCTTTTATGTCATGACCTTATTTCTGTGAAGTTTTAGCTCTGTGGCCATCCATATTTTATTTTCATTTTTTCCAATTTAGTATTAAAACGGATATCTGACAATCTTTTGAGTGTGAGCTTTGTTAAGAATTTAGGCCTGCTGTTCTTTTTGTGCAAATTATGTTGACTTCTCATTAGTTTTCAAGGGCTAAAGACTCAAATATTTGTGATTGTCCCAGCCTGAGAGATGTAAAAATATGTGAATACTGGAATTTTTCAGGTAAACCTTTGTTTACCATATATATGCCTCCTGTGTCCTGGGGTTTGTTTGCTATGATAACTTCAGTTAAAGGGAATTTGATTTCCTTATCATCAGGCTGATCACTGTGTGCTAGCAGTGTAAAAAACAGAGTTGATCGGAGAGAACCCTGGTTCTTGTCACCTTTCTACTTGATAATAGATTTGGAAAAATCAGTCTTCTTCCTAGTGCAGATCCAAAGAAGTTCAGATGTTTTGTCATTCTTTTTTCACAACATAAAAATAGCTGATTGTAGTTTACTTACATTTTCTAAGAAATTAAAATATATTTAGAAAGAAAATAGAATTCTCAATGCCAATCTGATAAATCAGAATTAAAAGTAAATGTTAAGCAAAAACACATATACTCTTCTGACCTTTGTACAATAACTTTCTAGTTACATTTTGCCTTTATTTTTAGACAAGCTCACAATCACCTCAGGTTTCTAGGTATCACAGTTGTTAGGTCCTTGCTCAGAATTTGCTGTATTGTAATTATCCTTGGTGACTGAAAGCAAGAAAGAATGGGTTTCCTTTATTGCCCTTAAAGCATATGAAAATCTGCTTCTATCCCCAGCAGATGCCTCCTCCTTGCCAAAGTTACACTAGATAGCATTTATGAAATGTGATCTTTGTACATGTTGCTAGGTTACTCAATTTCTTGTCTTTTTCTTTGCAATATGTAATTGGTATTTAAAAAAAAAAAACAGCACTGAGAAGATGAGAGGGAAAGAAGACCAGTAGTAAGGGAAAAGGGGAAATTAATATTATCCTTAAGGTACTGGATATGGCCATAAATATATAGATTACTAGGAGAGAAAAGATACTTGGATTCTAGCCAGGAAAGGATTCCATTTAGCCAAGAACTGAATTGTAGCAAGGTGCTTTCAATTTTAAAATCCCCTATTTGTATTTTCTTAACTTTCTCAGAAAAGAGCATTTTAGTGTTTATCCTTCAATTTTACTTTCTTTTGTTCATTTGATTTTTTTTGCTGAAGTACTTTTCCACAAATTACAAAAACCTTTCCTTTGTGTAATTTGACTTACTACACTTATTGCTGTATTGTGTCCCAAATTATCAGCAACTCCATTATTCATCTCTAATGATATTTCTGGATTTCCTATACATGAATCCTGAGAATCTTGTAAAGCTCCATAGCTACTCATATAGACTCTGTAAAATGTCAATGTGTAAAAATATCAAAACCACCTGTCACTGTGTTACTGCTAGGGCTGGTCTGTCGGTCACCTTGCTATGTAGCCATCCCCTTCTCCCTCCCTGCCCACTCCGCGTTTCCTCCTTCCAAACACCCTCCCAGCCTCCCCACACCACAGTCTCACAGGCCCCTCACTCCTCCCCTGGATCTCATCAGGTCTTTTCTGTCTCTGTGCCTTCGAACTTGTGTGTCTTGGCACGAATGTTCCTCCAGGGTTCTTTACGGAGCTGATTCCCCTCCCTCCTCATAAGACCTCTCCATAGAAAGCCCTGTCCTGAATCACGCTCTGCAGCTCAGTGCTCCCCGTTCTCTGTCACAGACCTATGTCTGTGTGCTTTCTAACACTCCACGGACATATTTCCCCAAGGATAACATAAAACTGTGAGGGCATTGACATAGTGGGCATTCATTCTTGATAATTAATGACTGGCAAATTTAATGCATTTAAGCAACAACAAAAAACTCAACAATGCCAGGTTCCTAAAAGTTTCCTAGAAAAGGTCATTTGAGTCCGGTTTGAAAAGTAGAGCATGTGAGCATAGCAGGATATAGGAAAATGAGAGCATTGGAGAAGAGAGGCTGTGTGAAGGCAGTGTTTTGTTTTTGTTTCTTTTTTTTAAGCTTTGGAATGAGGGTAGACATGTCTATAAATGGGCTTTTGGAGAAATAAGGAGAAATAAAGAGTAAGCTTTGGAGGGCCAGGAAAACCTTGTAACTCAAGGAGGGACATTATTCTAGTAACAATAGTCTGGCATCTGGTGGATGTGTAAGAAGGTGTCTAGGAATTGCTAAGGAGTAAAAAACCTTGTCTTGCTGATTTTTTTTTCTTTTGCTTCATTAGTGACTAAGCTCATGAATATCACATAATGAAACAGAATATGGCTCCAAACTGAAATTGTTTAATTTATACATTCATTCATGCATTCAGCAAATATTTACTGATGAGTACTCCAGGTTATGCATTGTGTCCTAATGCAATGGGCTTTGTAAATCCATGTATCTGATACATGGTGATGCTGTTTCTCACACTAAAAATGAGACACTGCTTAGTTTTAGCTGCTGATACTTGAGCCAATAAAGACAGAAAGGAAAAAATGAGATATATTTAATTTGGAAGTGGTTAATCTATTTAGGAAATATCAATTTATTTATTACCCTGCAAAGTAAGAATCTGGAAATAACTACAGATAAGAAAAATAACTACTAAATTATGTGTTTCTTTTAAGAAACTCCAAGAACTGTGTAGCAGCATGTGTTGTTCTTCTATTGCCAGTTGTGTTTCTGATAAGCCATTTGTTCTTTAAAGATTCATTTTTCTTCTGCGGGACCTACATACATAACCCACTTCAGCTGTAATATCATAGATTACTTATGTCACAAACTCTGCCTGATGTTGAAACTGAAGTACAGTGTCTAGTTTCACTATTTCTTCATTTATTTGCGAAGCAGAATTGTAGTGCGATAATTTGGACAACAAAGATATTATTTGTTATGCACAAAAGAGAGGTATATTTCAGTCTTGAAACTAGGTCATATTGTTATCACTGCAGACAAGAAGTGGTTTTTCAGAATGCTAGTGTTTATAGCTCTTGTGTATTGATAGGAAAAAGGTAGTTGCCATAGTGATGTGACAGTCTCTGGAGGAAATGTGGTCATGGCCTTAAGCATCTGGCAACCCACCCAGTTTAGAGAGCCCCTCTGAAAAGGACTTCCTTCTGTGGAAATTGAGTTACTGAGAAATTTTCTAAAAAGTTTAATTTCTGCAACTTAGATCTTCCATAGATTTGTCTTGTACTCTTGCATTCTATAATTAAAAGAAAAACATTTATAATAATGACCATATGTGAGAAAATTTTCTTCAGGAATGATATTAAATATATTACGTGTTAATTATTTCATAAATATGCTCTCAAAGACACGAAATAACCTTTATTCTTATTCATGTGAACTGCATAGCTTGAATACAAACCAATCCAACAAGATCTTGCTCCAATCTCTTTATCACTATTTGAGGTTTTCGACTTCTGTATATGTCCTTAGTTGAAGGAAACTCTTATGGTGTATAGAAATCTTCTCCAGCTGTGCCGGGTGAAACCAGTGACTTAGTACTCATATATTGAATACATATATAACAATAATGTAAACTTGCAGTCAGTAGTTCTGAATCTGACATTGCTCAGAGCACAGATTGATGTGTGAACACTGTTTACCAGTTCAAGACCGCACATTGGCTCTGCAGCTGTGTTTAATGGTTATCAGTTTGGCGTGCAGCATGATTGTTTTGGAGGGAGAATAGACACTTCAGATCCCTTTGGCAGTTCTGAAGTAACTGAAGTACCTACCCCTGAAGTGACTCATATGAACTTAATTAGATTTGCTACATAGTTAGCATTTGGGGAAAACTAAGGAAAATCCTCGTGGGTTGGTAATTCGTTATGTCAAATGTAAGCATGCTCATTTGGGGGACTTGGAATTGAAAACGATGACATTCCACTGCATCGTTAACCCTGATATATTACAAATTTAAATGACCCTTTAAAAGCGATACTTTCCCAGGGATGAATAAAATACTTGTCCTGGGCACTTGGGACATATTTGCTTCCATTCACAGGAATTGATCCATTTACATATAGCATGTCCACTTGATGGCATTTAGGTGTGTGCAACTAGCTTTCCACCTCTAATGAGAGCCAACAGCTCTTTGTAACTACCCCAACGGCAGCAGTGAGGGCTGTTCCAAGAACCTGTAAGTAACTGGAGTGCACCAGTGAGGTCTGAGATAGGTTCCATTGCTGCATTTGTATTTAACTTTTAATTTAAAATATTTAACGGCAATGACTTGCTCTCTTATTTTATTCTAAAAAGACATTTGTGTAAATACTCTAGAAATTTTGTTCTGTAGTTTTAGAATTCTACAAAATGAGTTCGTGGAGAATAGCTATGAAATATGTGCTGAGAAAAGGATCAAATTTCGTATTCCAACTTTTAAGGCTAGGAAAATACTTGTATGTTTATTTAAAATATTTTTTAATTTATCAAAAAGCTGTCACCTTTAAATTACTTAGTTATGTGAATTCATCTAGATTGTATTATTGATAAAAATAAATGAAAGGAAGCAAATTGATTAATCACATAATGAAGCACTGCAATGATTTTTTTTAAACTTATACTGGTAAAATGTCACCCAGCCCCCCTTTACTGAACGTCCCATTTTCTCTGAGGATTCAAGATGAACTTTAAAACTCAAATAGCTCCTGACTTTCACTTATTCAAGCTGCTGGGAATTAACTAGAAACAAGTTCCCTTAATGCATACCCTTCTCATATGTACATCTTTCCAGTGCGTATCTAAAAAGCCCCAAACCTGTAAATCCAAGCTTAGCCTACTCTCACTCTAATTAAAGGCCCCTATGTTCCTCTTGCCTCCCCTTCTTCCCTTCAAAAGGCAGTGAACTGCTTGCTAAGCTTCTGATAAAAATCTTGATTGGGTTTGACATAACCAAACTCCTAATTCCATCAGTTCCTCTTTCACAGGTGTAGAAATAGCACCAACTCCAGATTTTACCTTGAATTCAAGCAAGATTCTTGGAATACTTTTAAGTTTTAAGTCTTATGCAGTGCATCTGAGATAAACCAGGCACAGTGGTGCAAATATGGAGGAACAGCGTATATGTCTGTGATTTTGTCACTTTAATTCACCTTTTCCAGGTTCGTTTTCTTTTGTTTTTTTTCTTTTGGTACCAGGGATCAAACTCAGGTCCTTGTGCTTGCAAGGCAGGTGGCAGAACCACTGAGCTAAATCCCTGTCCCCCCCAGCTTCATTTTCTTGTCACTTTTTGAAATGATTAAATGAGACTTTATAGTTATACAGTTATTTATTAAACAACAATGTCTCTTTAGTTACTAGTTAGCTTGGGTTACTATTTGGATTTTTTTTTCCCTGTAAGCATGTACAAATTCCTTTTTGTTTAAACCCATGGGCATATAGTCAGTACATTTCTTTTTCTATGGTCATCCTTGTTGCTTCTCTGGATATTTTCCAGGATGTGTTGATTATGCACAGAATTGTTTGTATGTATCCAGGTGTACTGACATACATTATCTTTGGTATATGATGAATATGTAAACTCCTGCAATCTCTGTGGGAAAATTAGTGCTATGTGTCTTAACCTTTGATTCTTCATTGAGGGACCTGATTCAGTGTATGTAGTTCAACCCCAAATAAGTAGATTTTAAAAAAATATTAAATAAATTCAGTAGTTCACCTAAATAAAATATAGAAAAACACTATTTTATATGAACTACAAAATTAACTCGTCTACATTTATAATTAACAGTGACTTTGGACATTTTAAATTTCATACAGTATCATATTTACACTATAAAGTACCCAGACCCAGATCCTAGTCACTAACCACGCCATTTATTAGTGGATCTAAGGTTTTATATTTATTAGAAATTTTTCTGTTCTGAGCAAGCAATGCAGACTTGAGAATATGTGCAAAGACTGGGCTCATCAATACATCTTTTACCCAATTTATGAAAGTGAAAAATGAGGCATGTGTATTTTGTTTCTAGTTCTGAAATATATCTTTACTCTTGAAATTCTGATATGAGACTATGGATAAGCAAATTCATAGACATTCAAACTGAAAAGCTTCCTTGTAAGAAACAGCAACCAATTTTAGAGGCAGAAATACAGTTTTATATATATATATATATATATATACATACACACACACAATAGAGAGGGCATACATTTTTCATCCTGTCTTTTATTTTAATTAGATACTAGTAACAAATACTTTTGCTAGATCTGTTTTAATGAATATGTTTAACTTCCTATGGTAGCAAAAGTCATCTGTACAAAAAATAATAAAAGGCTTTACTTACCTTCAGATGTTCCTGCCACAACCCATTTACTTTGTTAATGCATTCAATTATTAAACTTTAAGAATGCAAAGATAAATTTACTAGTAAAGTTCAATTAATTAAAAATGGGGTCCATTTTTGACAAATCTCTCCCTAATTATTGATAAAATTTAACATTAATTTCTGCTGTGCTTTATTAATAAAATTGCAGTAATAGAATGACCAGAATTAAATTGTTGAAAAATAACTTGGTCTGGTTTATTCATTAAAAAAAAAAAAATCACACTTTAAAGGTTGTCTTGCTATTGCAGCCAGGATTAATTTTTTAAAATATTTTAATTTTACTAAAAATATTGGGATGTCTTTTCTGGCACTGTGCAAATAAAATCAATCTTCTTCTTTTCCCTGTTCTTTCTTTTTTTCTTTTTAGGTTTTCCAAATTGACATTCTTTTAAACATAAAATATAGTATAGAAATTTAGCACATTTAAAGACAAGGAAAAAGCAGTTTACAAACAACTTTAATGTTTTATCAAAACAGTATAATTTGTAAAATAGCAAATATTTTAGCTATCTTTGTAAATAATGTGGTTTCTAACTTTTTAGAAAGATGGTGCAAGTTAGAGAAGAATCACTGTATTTTGGTAGTTTCAGTTTATAATTAGTATTGAAACCTAAAAATAGTTTACAAACTTGGAGTAGTGACAGATGAAAATAGAAATCTTATTCATGTCGTTTTAATCCTCCAAATTCTAAAACAATGTGTTTTCTCTGTTACGAGACAAAGAAATTATCAGATTGCTTTAGCCAGGATTGATTTCTGCCTTCTGAACACCATTTACTGGGTGTAGAATGCTACACAAAGAATTTTGTGGAAAACAAGCAGAAAATTTAATGCTTTGTAGCATCATCAAAAGTCGCTTTTCAGGATTATTTTAAATTTCCTGGTGCCAAGCACACCAGAAATCCTACCTTAGAGAGAGCGATTTGTTCATGAAGTGACCAGCGCAGAGTCGCTTATGTTTAGCATTATGATTCACTTGAAAATGTCGCTGCCCTCTTTGCTGTAGACGCTTTCGTCTATAGGAAGAATTTGAACTATAAAATTTGAGAAGCTTCAGCTTCTCTGGAAATTTGAGAGCATTGCCTTTCTCCCCTTTCTTGAATCTGTAAAGTATTTTAGCAAAACATTGTATCCCCATACATTTTAAATGTCAAAACCTACACATGGTATATTTCAGAAGAATTTAAACTGTATTTTTGAACTACTAAAGCTTCAGAACATCTTTAGAGACAGCAAGCAAACAATGTATTGCAGGAAGACTTAATATAGAAACTTATCCGTGGTCACAGTTATATTGCTCTTGAAGTGAAGACGGACGAGGTGACCTGAGTTATAGCTCACAGTTATGTCGAGGGAGAGTTAGAAAGCAGAACTAGAATTTTACAGGTTTTAGAAGAAGTGCTAGTTTTTGCCTTGTGATTGCTAATTTAGTTTTTATGAAAATTAAAGAGATAATTTTTCAAATAAATATTTTCAAATATTTCAGTATAGTCCCTGGGCTATATAAGCACGATGTAGTTTTTTTTTTTTAAGTGATGAGGTAGGTAATAAGTGATGGATACGATCTCTTTCATGATTTCACTTATTTTTCACTTTAAGCTAGGGGAATTTACAAAACAATTCTGAGGAACAGTAGCAATCTGTAGTATGTAACTGTTATATAATCTCTAATATAAAAAGTATTGGTTTAATACTAATTTTTATTTTAAAATCCTAGGCAGTTATATTAATTCATGTTTACATTCTTATCTGACTATTTATTGAATTTGAACCACGAAGCATTTCCATTCATATTTTAATAGCATTCTCCAACTTTGTTTTAGGTAATTAGGTTGTATCCAGGGAAACCCATTTAAATCAGAAATACATTTCTTTCTAACTTCAGAAAATAGCTTCAGTTTTTAAAATGGAATCTGAATTTAAATAAAAATCCTAATTTAGCATTCAGTTTCATTCTTTAACTAGCTAAAAGAAATCTTAGGGGAAAAAATCATACTAAATTACCAGTAATTTGTTTTAAAGAGGAAGAAATGGAATTTTTCAAGTCAGCAGACATTGAAGAAGTTTCCATAAAGTTGAGTAATAGAGATCTCTCAGATTTTAATTTAGTCAAAATTATGATTTTATACATAGAAGCTTTACTGAAATAGTTTGGCTTGGCAATGATTGTTTTAGGTTTATACAAATCTGGATAATATATTACTCATACACTGTCTTATTAATTGTATTGGTTCAATTGTGTTTTAAAAGTGAAAGACCTTATGTCAGCAAGTATTTGGTGTGTGCATCTCTGGAACATAGTATTAGAAAAATGAAATACACATACCTTGCACATTTAATGGCACATCCTGTCATTTTTGGGGTGGGTTAGAGATTCTACCTTCTAAAGAATTAGTTTTATAGATCCGTTCATGTGAAAATCGGTACATACTAATATAAATGTACGTATACATAATATACATATGTTTTTAAAGGATGCTATATACTGTTTAAAGCATTAGCTAATATGAAGGTAATATCTTGTATTAGTAAAATTGTATTTATTTAATTCAGCAGTAAAATTAAGTTGGAGTTGCTGGCATGCTGCCTTTGCAGGTTCCTGTGACTCATTTGCTGAGAAAGTGTGATTCAAGACACCAGGATCATTTTTTTCTCATCTGCTAAAACTCATGTTTTGATTAACAGCAAGTTTTCATGGCAGATTTAAAACAAATAACTGTGATAATATTTTGAAGCTAGGTGATGTCTAACATAAATAGGAGTGATATATGTCTCTAAATTCATGGGCTGCAAAGCTATCATACATCCATCATTTAAAAAACTAATTAACTTTGTATTTTTTTAGTTTAGCTTTCACACTGCTAATTCTGACCCCTATACATGTAATTACATTTAGAAGAAAAATATCTATTTTATTAATTTAATAATGAGCTAATCTAAATGATACTGAGATTTGTGATTAAAACTAAGCACATTCACAAATGGCTTAAAACTATTTCTTAACATTTTCTCTTATAGAACAAGTGGTAATTCTGTGATTATGTATCTTATTCAGTGTTCATTACATTTAGAGTTTAACTAGTTCATCCCTCTGAAGTAAGATATAGTCTCACAGTTTAAATTGCTACAGTGGTGTGATGTTTACTTTATATAAGCTGGAACTTTAACTTTGTAAAATAATTTAAAAGTCAGTTTTCTGGTTTTTTAATTTGAAGTTAAGTTGGGAAATTTTTCCAAGGAGAAAGACAAAATTTTAATTCATCAGCTAATTCTACTGGGGACATATGCCCATTTTGACTTGTGATGGATGTGTTTCTCATTACAGTGTACTGCCTTTTTGACTTTCCATTAAATCTTAAAAAGTAGTAATTTTTTTAGGAAAATAAAAGGAATTTTATCAGCTTCATACCAACTAGAAGAAAGTTAAACGTACATAGAAAAGACCTCCAATTTTCTGATATCATTTTGAACTTTTCCTTGAAGCTTTCCAACTCAAAATTGTTTATAGTCTTGTGAAGTTAGCTGTTTCCAACTTTCTGTCATTAGAAGAACAGAGTAAAAATTATTCCAGAATTATTCATAGAAAGAAATATGAGTCTGGAATTATCTAAATTGCCTAGAACTATACGGCAAACAAGAAGCAAATGATTGATTTGAAAACATACCATTGATATGGTGTGGTATTTAGACTGGACTTTTTTTTTTTTCAAAATGCATGTGCCTGGATTACATTCTTTTATCTCTTTGACTCTTTTACACATAATCTTTTGTAAACTTACTGACACATCACTTTTCTGTAGTTGTCAATGCCTGGAAAATATGCAGGGCATGTTTTAACCATTTCTGGAACTCTTGATTTCTCTATCTAGCCATATTCCAGTCCACAAGGGAGCAGCAGTGGACCCTGTTTTGCTTTGTGGTCTGAGTGCAGCCTGGTTCTGTCTTCTCACTTGGTAGTCTCCACCTTCACTTTCCCTTATTGTAGCACTTATAGTTTTTTTTTTAAGACATTATTTTACACTTATAAGGCTTGCGATGTGTTCAGTAATTTGTAGCAGTTCAGACATTGTGCTTTTGAGTGATACCATAGCTCAGTTTTGACCGTTTTATATACCTGGATCTTTCTTCAGTGAAGATTTGGTCTTCCATTTCAAAATACCTTGTGTTTACTATAAAGAAGGGATTCCTTTAACTTGGAAAATCTTAGGAGAAAAACAAAAACCTAGCAATCATGGAGCACTCTGATGTGTCAGGCATAAAACCGGGTATTTTTCATGTGCTACCACATAATCTAAAGTGGCAAATAGACGAGATGACGGCAGTGTTACAAAATAATAGGAAAGCACTATATTAGTAATACAGAAATTTCAGATATTTCTATTTTACTGTTTTAAACAGGCTTGGAAAGGTTAGGTCATAGTAGAACAAAGATTCCCTTCAGACAGAATTTCAGATTTCATGCGGTATCAATTATATTATGCAGCCTTGCCATAAAAACAACAAAAAGATTTGCAGGCAGTGACAGAAACCACACTGTGGAATGCCTGAGACAGTGATTTCAGTGAGGTAACTCCTGCCATTGTGACAGATGAATTAATGGTTGATGGGCTTAAAATTTTAATGGGGAAATGCTGTTAAATGTTGAGAAATATTGAGGGATCCCATGAAAGCCCTAATTTATATGTGCTTCCATATGTATTATAACACATACACTGTCCTAGTCCATTTTCTGTTGCTATAACAAAGTACCTGAGACTAGTTAGTTAATACAGAATAGAAGTCGATTTGACTCCTGTTTCTGGTGTCTGCAGAGTCCAATAGCATGGCACCAACCTGGTTCTTTTGGCATCTGATGAGGGATTCTTGCTACATCCTGACAGAGTGGGAAGCATCACACAGTGAGACAACAAATGTGCTGGCTCAGGCCCCTTTCTTTTATAAAGCCATGACTGCCCATCTTCTGGACTCATCTAATTCTAATTACCTGCCAAAGGCCCTTCTTCAAAATGTATCAACTTAGGAACTGAGTTTCCAACATATGAACTTTGGGGGTCACACTCAAATCACGGCAGTTACATTCATCAAAACAAATAAATGCCATTTTCTTAATTTGTAAAAACTTCAATAATATTTTATTTATCAAACTGTTGTCAAACTTTATCTAATCTGCTAAAAACCTTTATCTCCATCTCCCTGATTTCAACAAGGTGTTTCGTTTTTCAAAAGAAAAATGAATACAAAAACATAAATTTTTATTGTATTCCACAAAATAGGCAAATGAAGATAATTTATTTTGCCTGTGTCTATGATTGTAATGATTTGGAATTATTTTACACTGCTTCCTTTTCTGGTTATAACATGTATAGCAAACCAGATGGCTAACATACAACCAATTTGACTTGTTTTCTTAAATCATTTAGTATAGCTCAGGAGATTGCCAGTACCCACAACCATCTGTTTATTGTTTTGTGTGTTACCTTCTTGCATAATTTAATCCTTTCAGTTTCATTACATGTTGTGGCCTCTACCTGCCTAATATATGAAAAAACTTTTAACACCTCACCTCTTACACTTTTTTTTCCTGGTACTGGGGATTAAACTCAGGACCTTGTGATTCTGAGGCAGGCGCTAAATCCCTGGCCCACCTGTTCTACTTCTTAAGGCTGTGTTGTAAGACCTTGATGATACCAGCCTGCCTTGTTTTTTTCTTAATTCACTCCCCCCATCCCATTATGGCTAGTTTCAAGAGTAATTCCTCAAAATTTACTAAAGAGAAAGTAGGAGCATAGATTTTGTACTTAGCTGTATATATAACTATTTAACCTTTGACAATTTCTTCCATTTATATTTCCTCACCTGTGAAATTAAATGTGAATGAGATAAAACAGAGCTCATTTAAGCACTATACTTAACTCACGCCCTAAATACTGATCACTATTCTTATGACTCACATATTTTAGAAAAAATCTTATATTGCACAAAAATGTATTGAAAAGCAAATACAAATACTGTTCATAGAATTTCATGAGTGTTTTGGAAGGAATATCGATTTTACTTTAAGTACCAGATTATTTATGTGAAAGTTTATACCACAACAGGAGATATGTAGTTGTACTGGATGGTTGTTTTGAGGTTCACTTTCAGCCTTCTCACTGGATCCTGGATAAAATTTTGAACCCCAGACGAGGGAAGTTTCCCTTGATACCTACCTGGATTCTTTCCTGTGATCCCTGGTTTTGTGTTACACTATGGCCTTTTTGGAACTTCAGGGTCACTTCTGTCATTGTTCCACATGGACTGAACCAGTCCACACACAGTTCTCTAGAAAAGGAGAAAGACCAAACCATGACACTCTAACCCATGTTCTAGTCACTACATAAAGTCCTTCCAGGAGCAGCCTTGTGGGTTAGGCCATTACTTAATTCCTAATTTTGTGCAGCTTACTATTTCTGAATCAAAAATCATCATTTTAAAAATACGAGTGTACTTAGGCCACCAGTGGAGCAGATGAATATGATTAATCTGAATTGTCTTGAAAATTCAGAGCACATGGTTGCTATAGTTACAATGTCATATGGTTATAACAGAGAGAGAGGTATTTTGTGAAGCATTAATCTTGTACACTGATCTAAATATCTGCTGATGGGATTCAAGTATTTCTCTCAGAGTGTGTGTGTGTATTGCTTCTGTATGAAAAAACAGGCTGGACAAGGTGCTTTGTTTTGATGGTAGTTCAAAGAAGCATCTACTCACAATTAAGTCATCTCTGTTTGAATAAATTCAGTGAGAAGTAACAGCAAAAACTGCTTGATTGATGCAAACGTCTTATTTCCAATTGCTTTAAAAGAAGTTTTAACTGAAGTGTATAGAAGAAATAATTTAAGGCTCATACTTTGGTTAGCAGAGTTAGAATTTCTATTTCAATTGGTCATAATATAATGTTCTGTAAACTTATATTTTACAGGTCATGTTTCTTTTCATTACTTGACCTATAAAATCACAAATTTATGGAACATTAAAATAGAAAATTTTATTCACACAGGAAAGATGCCTCACTTTATTCTTTTCCTTTGTTTGCAGTGTCTTTTGATTACAGAATTTATATTGTCTCTTAAAATGTCAAATAATACAAAGTATAAAATCGAGTCTTTTCTTCTCTCCTCAATATTCACAGCCTCAAAGAATAGCCACCATTTACAGTCAAGAGTCACCTGGCAACAGATGTTTTCTGTGCCCATACAAGCATACAGATGTCATCCTAGAAAGACTGATGAACACATTCTTGAAGAGTTATAACCATTGCTGTTTGGAAAAAAAATTTTTTTTAGTTTGATGATGTTAACTGTTACATTAAAGGGAGTGATTTTACAAACACTGACCAAGCAGTTTCTGGTAGGCCAGCTTTCCAAGTTACTGGTTTGAATCAATAGTATTTTATAATGGGTATAAAATTGAAGGCATTTAGTGACAGATTTTGCCCTTGATACTCTGTTTTGCAGTGTCCATGGAAAGAGTGCAGTATTCAGGAAAGGAAAGAAACATCCTGCGTCAGCTAGAGGAATAAAATGGAGTTAATTCTAAATTGACAATTTTAAGGCTTTACATTGTTGCAATCAAGAAATAATCCACGCAGTCTATATCATCTTGTTTCGCCTTCTTAGTAGTGGAATATCTTAGGTGATCCTTTAAACTATCTATATTTAAACTTCCAAAGTTGCTCATGGGGAATTCCTGCTGCTGGGAGATAGAGCATCTGTTGGTGTCCCATACAGCCTCAGTAGTTGATGGGGCCTAGGGAAGGTCTGTGAACGGCCAGTTCATTCTCCTTAGAGCAAATGTACACTTTTGCATGTCCTTTCTGCCCTGGTATGCTTGTCAGTGGGAAAAAAAATTGCACAGCAGGTACAGATTGAGCATTAAAGTGTCGAGAATTCTTCATGCAAAAATAATATTTGCAAATGAAAAATTTTAAATGGTATAACGTGTAAAAAAACACTGAGTCATTCTCAAAACCTTTGTGAAATAAGATAATATATAAATATATGAATGAAATCAAAAGGTGTTATTTCAGATAATACCTCTGAATGGTAAAATTAATATTATTTTATGACAAGAAATAATCATATTTCTTTTTTAGTTTAGACCTTTAAAATTTTTATTTTTAAAATTTTTATTTATTTTTTTTTTTTTACTTGTATAACATTTTCTCCTTAAAAACAATGTCCTACACTGTTGAACTGGAGCTTTAGTTTTACATATTTCAACTACATCTCTGGTCTCATGAAGCTCATGGTCTCTCTGAGAGACACATAACTTGGCCACTTTGGTGGACCCTGTAAAGACCTTAGTTGTGGAGCTCAGCTCATAAACCTCCCTCGTGTGTGGTGTGCACCTGGGAAGTCACCATCACAGATTTCTCTGAGGAGGTGATATCCAAGTGGTAGATGCAGAGAGCAGTGAGCAGAGAGTATCTGTAAAAGCCTGGCCACCCAAGGGGTGAGGCCACAGATGAGTGTGTGGTGGAAGTTTAGTCTGGGTGGAGCGTAGAGGAATTAGATATTTATTGTGAGAGTAATGCATGTTAGTTCGTGTTATAAAATTTGAAAAATACAGGAAATGAGAAAATATCACAAACTTTAAGCTGCAGATTTAACTAATGTGGACATTTTGCTGTTTTTGTCATGCCTTATATTTCCATTCGTAGGAAATATGTTTGGTGGGATCTTGGTATTCCCTATGCAATAGAGATGTATATAAACATAAAATTAATTCCTCTATATGAAAGCATATCTCAGATAATGTTGGGTGAAACATTTTTTCATGTTAAGATATATTTAAATACTTTTAATGTCATTAGATACAATTGTGTTTTAAGTAAGTGAATTATCTTAGGTTGAAATGTCTTCTTTTTGTAAATAGAAATATGGTCTTAAATTTGGCCATCTCTGTTTCATCTCTGCAGGAAGAATGCTTCTTGAACCTAGAGGCTCCTATATCCAGAGTATGTGGTTATGACACACCATTTCCACACATTTTTGAGCCATTTTACATCCCAGATAAATGGAAATGCTATGATGCCCTTCGAAAAATGATCAACTATTAACTACAAAGGTAGGTATGCCCTACATTTTGAGAAATCTAATGTGTACCCATAATGGATCAATAGTCATCAGAACCTTTTCTGGTTGGTTAAGTGAATGTTTTTAAAACATCACATAATAAATGATATTTTTTCATGGTGATTTTCTAACTCATACTTATCAACCCCTCAGCAGTGTTATTCTAACAAAAATTAATGCCATTATGAGTAATTAAGTTAGTTTTTCAGTTTCAATATAGAAATTGCTCTCACTGACGACCTGATTTTAAAATACTTCAAAGTGAGTGGGTAGGGTTAATGTACTTTACATTCCGGTATCTAAATTGTCCAAAAATAATAATACAGTTTGAAAAACTATGATTTTTCAAAAGAAAATAAGCTTTGTATAATAACATATCCTGTATGTTTTAAAAATTAGAAAAATGCTATGCTACTTGAATTCTGAATATGGCCTACAAAGTTAGCTCACCTAAAATCAGACAGAGATGTCTTTAGATTCATACAGATAAAAGAATATAACCCCCCCACACACACACCTGCCATTTCCGTAATCCCTCATTTTCTGTTTATGTTCTGAGCATGTTGGTATGGGTATAAGCCCTAACTTATAAGTTAGGGTTGTGAGATCACATATATCTCGTATTATTTCCAACATGTAGGTATAGAGGCTATATTTTTGGTGTCTACTTAGTGCACATGGAAGCAACTACCGTCTATAGTAAATTACACTTAGGATAGGTTAGAGAACTTCTTTTTGCTCTCTGTGTTGCTGCCTTAAAGGACCGCTCATGGAAAGTCAGGGTCATAATGGTGGCCACATGCCTTGTTGTTAGTAAACTAATATTTAGATGCTGGCTTTAAATTTGGATTACACATTTGTTTTTAAACATAGAATAGTGTTTAAATCTCTACTGAATATGATAGAATGGTGTTTCTATCCTAAAATTAAATGTATTAAAGAAAATAGGCCTGCATGCAACCAAGAATGTTTATCATTTTTATTCATTTCTTTTACAGAAAAATGGGATGATTGTGAGGAGACACAAGAATATTTTTCTGAATTTTTATATTTGCTCAGAGTAACCTCTTCTTGAAAAAGAGGTTTTATGAAATGAACTATCATGGATATTGGCTGAAAGTTATAAATTAATTATTGTATTAATACAAATGAATTGAATCACATTAAGTGTGTTTCAGCTTACTTTTTAAAAATGCTCCACAGGGTGATCTTATAAATTCTGTTTGATTACATTTGTTATCGGGTGTATATTGTATCTAATAAAGCAAAGTCACATTGTCTTCACGTTGTGTGTTTGTCTTTTTCCTTTAATACAATGGATTCTGGTTGAAGAGTAGTAGGTTGTTAACTTCTTAATTGAATCTGAAGTGAAATATCTACTCTAGAAATAGTGATTATTCAACTTTATTATATCTGGTTTAGTTCTGGTTTAGTTAGCCATAAGGCTAAAATGGTTGTGTACTGGCAAAACTTCTGGATTATTTATCTTTATCCATCTTGCCTCAGCAAGGTTTCGGATGAACAGCCTCGCTTCTCTAGAGTGCTGTAGGATCATATTATCCTGCTGCCTCCCTCTGTATCCCAGCAGATGGACCCCATGAGAGCATGATTCTGTTTGCTATCAAATTGCCAAGCTTTAGCTATAATTGTATTTTTTTTGCTGTGATGTTAAAGCACATATTTATTGTATGTTCTTTATATTATTGTGTACATAAGAAAAATGACAGCAGTGAAGACTTTGACAGGAGGAGCCTACTCATTGGAGACACTGCCAGAGCTTCCCTCTTCGTCCTCCACCATTCGCCATAGTTCTAGAAGGCTGGGACGTCCTCAGTGTTCCCATTGCAGAGTCCTTCATGCTTGGCCCAGCCCTTGGAGATGAAGTTGCTGTACCTAGCTTCCCCCACTTAATCTCAGAAGTGTTCCTCTCATAATGCCACCAGAAGTGACTACCCTAAAAGCAGCAAAACAGACCTGTCATGTTTTCTTTTATCCATGTACAATGAAGAAAACTGTCATCTTCTTATGATTACAAGTTTCTGTGAAACTATAATCTAAAAAGCTGTATCCTGTTTGTTTTCACCAGCAATTGGAGGAGGATACAGAAAGTAACATCTGTAGGCTGCCAGAAAGCTGGAGACAACGTTAGGGCATTTTATCACAGATTCTGGACTGGAATGGAATAAAATAATGAGCCAAATAATGGTTTGTTAAGGGTAAAAATGAAGCCCTGCCCTGGGATTAAAAACAAAAAAATCGGTAAAGTATAGGATAGGAAAAGATGTAGTTTGTCAGCCACAAGTTTGGAAAAGATTTAGGGAATCCAGTTGGCGTACTGCATAGGACATTCTGAGTTTAACATGCCAAAACTCAGTAAGGACCTTGGCTTTGGTCTTTCTTCTGCTCCAAAGGCTCAAGGCATCCTGTAGGAAACTCAGCCCTCACATTCTCAGGCCAGCAGAACAGGGGATATATGGCAGGCATCCCCAGCTTGGCCTGTGACGGGTCCTGGTTTAACATAATGATTGAGTTGAACTATTGTCTGGTTGATACTTATAATTTTAGTTGAACTTTTTATTATAAGTTATATTACCATTGTGTCATTTTAAATATTTTTCCTATATGTTGAGTATTTTCAGAATTTTCTCTTAGCTACTTGAATTCTTGTTTTTTAATTCTGTTTTTCAAATATCAGAAACTCTGGGGATGATCTGTATACCAAGAATCAGAGCCTGAGAGCATTTTGCTATCTCCACTTGGCACTGCCATTCCCACCAGTAAATGCCTGTTCCATTCCAAAATAAACAGTTACAGTTGAAACTAAAGTCTAAAGCTCAGTGCATACAGGTACATCTTCACTATGGTAAAGTATATATCTTTACATGAAACAAATGTCCCACCCATATTAAACAAGTAAGAAAAGCATGGCAAGAGATGTTAAGTGAATGCCCAGTCCAAATTCCTCCAGTATTTCCAATCACTGCATAATGTCTGCCCCATGACAATCCAGATAGATGAGCTAATTTCATTTTCTATAGTTCAAATTGTTCAATTATTTTAGAAAAATATAATGTGTATATTCTATGCACCTAATGGACACTTTCCCAGCTAAGTAAATAGACCAGTGTACATTAGAAAAATACACGAAGAATGAGATCGAGAAAGTAACCTCAATTCAGTCTACTAGGTTTAAATTATATCCCCTAGAAACACTTGGTGAGAATCTTTAGCAGAAGGTATACAGAAGGTAAATATTTGGCTTAAAGAAATCCTTTCTCTATAGCTTGCCTATAGTAGACACCTGTGGTTTCTGGCAGCCCAGTATCCCGGCCCCAACTATCTAGAAACAGCACTGAAGTTTGTATACAGAACTCCCTCTTCCCACCACATGTGGTCCTAGAGGGCCTGCCAATCCCAACTCCAGTATAGGACACAAAGATGACCCAGAATAGAAATCGGGTTATCACTGAAGAAACAAAAGTTTGTTAGCCTCAGCCTTGTCAATGACACCACCTTCTAAAACAATGGTTCTCAAAACTTTTTTTTCTCAGAAGAAAGTATTTTAATTATTATTCTCTAGCTATATACCAGTATAATATTCTGTCACAATTCTGAAAAGAGGCAGCAAACCTCAAGTTTTAGTCAAACATGTGACTGGGGGACAAGCAATGTATACTCCAGTATTTTTTTTTTTTTGCCAGCATTTTTAGAGACAAATATTCAATAAATTACATAAAATATTTAATTATTTTTAATAAAATAAACTTTATGTTGAAGATTTTACCCAACTGTAAGCTAATGTAATTTTTTCTGAACACTTTAAGTTAGGTTAGGCTAAGCTATTATATTCAATATCTTAAGTATATTAAATAAACATAATTATTTTAAATTTACTACAATCAGAATAAGACATCATTAAGTTAATCATCTGTGTTAACTCAACAAAATACTCTTCTGCCTGCTCCTTCTCAACACTGATGGATGATTCATTGTTTCTCTTGAATTATACTGATCCTTTCCTTGCATAGACAATGAATAGAAGCCATCCTAATTATTATCTATATTCACTGGTTCTCGAAACTTTTACCTGCTCCAGGCATAAGTGAAGTTACAACTGACCAAGATTAAGCAGTCAGCGGGGAGTTAGTTCAGTGGTTCCGCTGCCTGCCTTGCAAGCGCAAGGACCCGAGTTTAATCCCTGGTACAAACAAACAAACAAACAAATAAATAAATAAAAGGATTAAGCAGTCAGACATGCAGACCGCATTACCCTGAAGAGAGAGTAGTGCAGGAGTTTCTGGAAATGTGTGAGGTTTGGAGTCACAGATACAGTCCCCTGGGCCATCAGGATTGGAAAGCAATAGAAAACAAAATTTTTTTTTTTTGGTATTGGGGATTGAACTCGGGTCTTTGTGCTTGCAAGGCAGGCCACGCTGAGCTAAATCCCGGCCCACAATAGAAAATATTAATGTATGCGTAAAGACTTAGAAACCCTAGTAAGAACCTGGAAAATACCTCCATAAATATAAAAGATATTTACTAGAAAAATGACGTATAGAAAAAGTGTGGAAGTGAAAATGAAAACTATATGTATGTGTATGTTATATATGTAACTATAATCATATATATAGTTGCATAATTTCCATTTTCACTTCATTGTATACATAGTTCCTATTTTCACTTCCAGATGATTGAGCTGAAAGAATGTATACACACTTCAGGGAAAGATAGTATAATTGGTGTTTTTTTTTCCAAAGATGGTGTTACCCTCTTGTGGGGGACCCTAGAGGCACAGAAAATCCATTACACTTCCAGCCCTTAGAGAAACAATTTTAAATGTATGTGCAGCAATCTGGATGACCAGGGTCACCCAAGCAGCAGTTTGCCATACTAATAAATGTGTACGAGCTAATAGCCACCTCTTATATATATTATACATTATATGATACACAGTATATATAGTATAATATATATATTATGTATCCATATTGCAATAATAAGAAAAGTGTTGATCATAAATATGATTTAAATTAACAAAGATTGGATTTGTGTATACCAAATAAAGTAAAATATTCTAAACTATCTTCAGCAAATAGTAGTATAACTGAATTATTCTGTTGTTAACCTTGAAAAATGTTTTTCAAATGCTGTAAAAGTTAATCACAAAAGTATATATGCTTTCCATGTCATTCTGCCATTTATATTTATATTATTAATTTGTTTCACAAACATTTAGTAGGTACCTTTTTGTGTCCAGGTACTGGGTTAGATTATTAGGTAGAAAGTTAGCTAAGAAACAGTCCCAGCAACAAATAAAATAAAATGAAACAACCAGAAAACCAAAACCAAGAAATCCAAATCAAACCAAAAACCATAAAACAAAACAAAACCCAAAACAAAAATAGCATGGAAAGAAAAACAGGATTAAGCATGGCCAGACAAAACAATTAATATAATAAGTTAAAATTTCTAATTAATAAGAAAGAATTTAGGTTAAGAAACAAAATTCAATTAAAAGGAAGAGTTGATCTAGATAGGTTAAAATTTGAAAATGGGAAAATATTGGGTAAAACAGACTGGAGAAAAATTTGGAAGAATTCAAATAAGACAAAATAGTATACAAAGGTAAATATGCATTGGATATTGATAGAAGGAACACACCACAATAAAGGTATGACAGTTAAATCATGTTCAAATATATAATATTAAAATATGAGCAAAAATGCATAAATGTGAAAGATATAGCTGAACAGTTGTGGAAATCAACTATGTCTCACTGAATTCAGCAGATGAAGTGGATCATAATAAAATACTATATACTATAAATACATAACTAATAGTGTTGTCATAGAAATATATATTTTAAACTTTTTTTTTTTTTTTTGAGAACAGATAGCCCTTGAACTAGGAACATGCAGTTAAAACTATTGATCATGTCCCAGGGCACAAAGGAAAATAGCTATAAATTTCCCAAAAAGAAGAGTAGTAAAAAGCATCATGTTTTCTTACAGCATTCCAAATTAATAACAAATATTTTGGAAATGAAAAGCATGCAGTAAGTATGAAAGCAAAAATAATTGTAGATGGGGAGGGGAGGAGGGGGTGAAGGGAGGGCAGGGACAAGGGGAAAAAAATGAGAACCAAGACCTATCATGTAAAGGTACAAGATCTCAATAATGAATGTAACTGTACTGTATACCTAAAATGTACCAATAAACTCAATTAAAGCTGAAAAAAAAAACAACCACAAAAAAAAAAAGTAATTACAAAATATTAACATATGAGTTACTGATGTGCTTTAGCCAAGATTCTATTCAGAGGTAAGTTAGTAGACTTTAAATTTTCTAAAGAAAAAAACTGAAAATATTACTGTAAGAATAAAGGAGGAAAAAATACAGGAACTATGAAAACTAAAATAGAAAATATCAAATGAAAAAAACAAAATTAAAATATTTTTTTTATTTTACTTTAGATTGTTGTATCCTGTGACATGGACTGTGTCTTATGTAATCATAATAGTTACATATAAAGACCCTACGGGGCCAATACTGTTCAAATTCTTTCTTTAAAAGGGAGGAGGTAATTTTGTATTATGTAATAATTTGCCTTAGTACTGATAAAGTTTTTGTTAAATACTGGGATATTTTATTTCACCATTTTAGTTAAATAATTACCAGGGTCTTGGTTTGTTTAAAGCCTTTCAATTTCTTGCTAATGTCTACTTGCCTATCCTAAGTATTTTATTTACTGTGAACTCCCATAAGATGTAGAGGCTATAAAGAAACTTAATTATTTCAGAATTTTTTTGATAATTTTGAACATCTACCCACATAGGAGTGATCAAAATACACAGTGAGTGTTTAAATGTATTAAAGGCACCATTGCTATTTATCTTCACAATATTCCCCCTTGCCTGAGATATATTCATCCTATTGTGCTTGCCATTTTCTGAAGGAGTTTTGGAAATTCTCTCATGTGTACGTGTGTGTGTGTCTGAGTCTGAATGTCTGTGAATCTGTCTGTCTTTGTGCATCTGTCTTTATGAGACGCAATAAAATGTGACAAATGCTGCTGCCAGCTGCCAATCAAGGAAAGGCAAGCTAGTAAAAACAGTATGCCTTGTCCTTGTCCTCCTGGTATCGCAATGTGTGACTTCTGACCCTTCACAAAGTCAAAATAACAATGAAAGATAAATATTTTTAATCAATTTAGGACATTGAGGCGGGTAAAAGAGCATAACTAGCACAAAAAAAATTCAGAACTGCTTCAGAAAGTGACCCAGAATGATGGGGTAAGTGGATTCAAAGTAGGGTAAGAATTTTGATGAGAGGGGTGAAGGGAGGGCAGGGGTAAGGGGGAAAAATGAGAATCAAGACTTGTCATGTAGAGGTACGAGATCCCAACAATGAATGTAACTGCACTGTATCCCTAAAATGTACCAATAAACTCAATTAAAGCTGAAAAAAAAAAACAAAAGACTTTCATGGTACACAAAAAATTGAAATGGCATTCAGGTAGGCCAACATTTAAATTCTTATTTTTGTGCACATGCATGAAAGTACAGAAGGAGGGGTATGTTACTATGCCTTAAATCTGAAATAATTTAATCTCTTAACCTTCCTTTCTTAACTTTAAAGAAAATAATACTATGAATCAATAAAGGAAAAGGAAATGATCTTTAACCACACACAAAGAATTTTGATGAGGATTGATGGCAATGTGTATTTTAGCCTAACAACATTTTTTAAAATTTAAACATTCACTGTATTTTTGTAATCAAACCTCCCTTCCTTAGTATTCTCTTGGTTCCAGAAGGGCAGGGGTTGTGTTTGATTAAAAAATAATTGTACAGTATTTTATTTTTTTAAGTGACGATATGTCAGAAGCTGTTGAGGAACCAACACGTAGGCCCTTTAGAGATAGGGAGATATTCTACCAGATGGCTTCCTTAAATGCTTCCTTCAGAGTCAACTGCCTCCTTAACAATATTTTTTGGCTTAAAAGTCTCTCGTTGGAGTATATAAACTGACATGATATTTTTTTTTTCCATTATGAATGCACCCTGCCGTAACCCTTCAAAAAACCTATGACACAGTTCCACCATATCCTCCAGGGCCACTTTCTCTGCATTATGAGCATTATCACTGTTGTTACTTGACTTAGAAATATTTTGGCTGTTTCACTGTTGATCAGTGAGTGAAGAGTTGGAGCCTCATTATTGAGGTTGAAATTTCAGTGTCTTTCTACCTTACTGATGGAGTCTGAAGGTATATTTTATGATATCCAAGGAAGTCAGATATCTTTTTTTCCTTTGACATTTGAAATCCTTCAAAGTCACCACCTTGGTCATCATGACTGAACACATTCTTAGGCCACAGGTCATACAGGAATGCAGCAAGGTGTCTTCATCCACTGAACTGCAAGCACTGGCCATAGCATAACAGCCCAGAGGTGCCCTCACGAGACACCTTCATGCTAAGACCTTCTGCCCCTTTGCCTGTGTTCACTGCTGCTACCATCCTCTTCCAGAAAGTGACTTACATTTGCCTCTTATTGGTCAGACTTACCCTGGTCACATGGCTAAACTAATGAAGCCATAAATGGGGGAAATATTTGGCATAAACATTACTTTTGATGATAATTTCAGCTGGGGAATGAGTAGAACAATTGTGAAAGCACAGCAAAATCATGCAGTTGCCATTCAGTCAAGTTTCCCTGCAGTAGTAAACACAGGCCACTGGTTCAAGATGCTTACGAGACCAGTCAGAAAAGGTGGTCTTAGTGATCCATGAATTTTTAGTATGATAATGGGCTGGTATGAAAGTCACTCCTTTAAAACAGAACATATATGTTTTTGCCTATTGCAGCAAGTTTACACTTAGGTGTGCCTTCTACGTTGGCACATCTCAGCACCATGAATTTGTCTTTGGCATACTTTGTTTTTGTTTTGTTTAGTTTTGAATACCAAAAATCAAACTCAGGACCCTGTGCTTGCCAGGAAGGTGTGGCACCACTGAGCTATATCCCCAGCCCTGGCATGCTTTATTTTTGGAGAGCTGTCTCATCAGAGGCAGTCCAATAACGCCAAAACTGATGTTTCTTCATCATAGACTTTTTCTGGTGTTTGATTTTATCAGCAGTGATCTTGGCAAACTTGTCAATGAATTTCTCCACTGTTTTGTGATCAGCTGATGCCCTATTACTATAATTTTTTAAAAAAATGATGCTGTGTCTTTGCTTAAAATGAGCCCATTCATAGTTCTTTTCAGTTTTCAGTTCGCTGTGATGGATCTCTGCCTGTTTCATGATCAGCATGAAGTTACTCAGTTTCATATGTTCACTGTGAAATTCAGATTCAGATTCATCCTCTCAGCATATGACTGACATAATTTTTAGCTTTATGCAATGTTTTTCTATTTTTCAGTAACTTCTATTGATCACTTTCTGCGTATTACTTTAATAGTTTATCCTTCTGTTTGTTTGGGTCACGTATGGTGGTTACCAGACTTCTGTGAGATGTTTTGCACCTACACTGCTCCAACAGCTTGCTTAACTTTTCTGTGCTGTAGGTAAGCACAAATACTTCTTCTCATCACTGTTACTCATCGACCTCTTTGACATTTTCAATGGTATCTTTACAATACTGAGCAAAAAGTAAGAAAATAAAACACAATGAGAAATGCACGTAGGTCTTGGTCCCACGTACAATATCATGGGAATCTTGCTATTGGGGTGTTCAGCTTGCACACATGTCATTTTATTACCCCTTCGTGGGGGAATCAGAATGTGTCCAGGAAAGATACAGCACCACTGACAGGATGTTGGGGGACATTTTTCTCCCTTGAGGATGCTGAATAAATTGTGTTCTGTGCACCTGTGTGTTTTGGTTTGTTTGTTTGCTTTTGGTACCAGGGATGGAACTCAGGACCTTGCACTTGAGAGGCAATAAATATATTATTACACATAGCAGTAAAGTACTTAATATATACTTTGCAAAATTGTTACTAAGTAAAGCATTGTATAACCTTTGTATTCTTTAAGACACTGTCCTCACACACCAGTACTAAACAATCATTTTTATCCATATGATTAATTCAATAACCTGAAATAAAATAAAATAGTTCACATATACACACATATATACTCACACAGGCACCACAAATGATGTATTAGATAAACTCAGAGATAAAATTAAAAATAATTCACTTTTATACTAAACTATGTTGTTTGACTTTCTATTAATATTCAAAATAGTGTATTAGCTAGGGCCTAGAAGAAAGAAACAGTCAAAATGTTTTCACTGGTTATAGTTTAATAAAGGGGCTATTTACAAAGGTCAGGGGTAGATTGAGGGAACTGAACAGGAAGGACGAGACACCCTTCGAGCACTTGTGGGAAGTTATTATCACATCTATCTTGATGGAGCAAAAAGGCAAGAGCCATCCTGAAATGGTCCTTGTGAGAATTATAGCCACAGAATAAGGACCTCCTGACAGGAGACAAGCCACAGAGAAAAACTCATCTGTTAAAGCAGCCTGAGGAGACGAGTATAGATCCCAATTTTTCCCTCTTTGTGATGGTTTGCTAGTGCATCCCATTGGCCAAACTCAGTTGCAAGCTGGAAGGTAAGGTATGCTGGTAATGCAGTGCCTACAAGCCAGCCTTTGTGGACACAGGACAGGACAGGGAAAGTTGGAAGGGGATTTGGAGGGGCAAATGAAGAGTAACCAGGACACAGCTCCCATCTCTTCCCAGTCATCATAGACAGTGACGTTTGAAACACACGTTTAGTGTTTTGATGCCGCTAAAATGTGGATAATTTTTAGTTTTGCCACCATTTCCTGGGTATGCCTGGGTTTTTGATGCCTATGTTCTGCTGGTGGAGATTTCCAGTAGTATTTATACTTTGTTTTTGCAGGGAATCTGAGAGCCCGGAGTCAGAAGAAATGAAAACTAGGTAGAAAGGAGACAAGGAAATTGAGATTTTAAAATTATACTTCACTGCAACTTCAAGACAGAAAAGTCATTCAAGCTTTTTTTCCCTGCCAAGAAACTCACTCAAAAAATAAATAAACAAAATCCTAATGTTCTTACACAATGTATCTGTAAATCCAGCCTCTGGACCTGTCTTTTTCACCTGTAAATTGTGCTCTCTCTCCAATCTCAAGGAAGCAGCAGTATTGGAGGACAGCATATCTCAACTTCAGACACATCCAGATAGCTTACACTGTAACCTGATAGTAAGAATACACATGGTAGATCGCCCAACTTGAAGACAACTCTTAAATATTCCCAACTCTGGCTTATAGTGCACCTTATTTATCTGAGCACCTGCCTTCCATTCTTGAGTGCCTCCTAAAATCTCTGTCTAATAAAACCTCTTGCCACTTACTGATGCATCCTGAAAATAGTTTTCTGCAAGAATCAGCAAATCTGATTTTTTTAAAGAAGGGTAGGGTAGATTGCATATTCCCAGGCTCAGGGACCCTGAAATCTAGACCAGTGACGCCCTCAACCTGTGACACAGAAGCCACTCTGGAGCTCTGCTGGGCTCTTTTCCATTGCTTCTCCCTTCTCTCAAGGAGCACACAACTAGGTTACTTAGTCTTCAAGGTAAGCTAATTCTTTAAAACACTTCATGTCAGATTCTAACCCCTGACTAACAGTTTGGCTCTCATTTCATAATTTTAGGCTAAGAAACATTTTATCTCCATAGTTGCATTTCCTAATACTCTTCTCACCCTTGCCTGTCTTATTTTTTTCCTCAAATTTTTTTGTCTTGTTAGACTTCTTGATATATTGTTTTGCCATTTAACCTATATGTTGTTATTATTATCCCGGACTATTTCAAACTTTTCTTTCTCATTGCATTCTCTTGTTTTGTGTAGGTATGTATATATATGCATAAACATTTATCCACATCTAACTATATATGTGTGTGTTTTAGTCTCTCAGTGTGTATACTAGAATAGTGTATTTTTTAAAGTTTTATTGTGTTCAATACATGTTCCATCATTTCCATTTTTCTGTTTATTTGGTTTCATTTATGTGTAGTGATTGTAAGTTGTTTTTATTCAAAACTAGAGCATCAAAAGATGACTTGGATTGTGGTGTACACACGTAATGGAGTAGCTTGCAACCACAGGATGAATGAAGTGCTGATACACACTGTAACACAATACACCTCTAAAACATTCTGCTAAATCAGAACAGTCAGACCCAAAAGGTCACATATCATGTGATTCCATTCTTACAAAATATTTAGGATAAATCATGGAGATTGGTGGTTTTCAGGGGGTGGGGAAAAAGCAGAATAGAGGGAAGCTGTTTAATGAGAACAGTTTTACTTTGGAATTGTGGAAATATTTTGGAACTGGATTGAGGTCAAGGTTGTGCGGCATTGTGAATGTACTGCAAGCCACTAAGGGTTCACTTGAAAATGTTACATTTCATGTTTTATAATTATCATTTCAATACATTATATTTTTTAAAAGCTACCTTGAAGGGGCATGTATGTTAGTGGCAGAGCAAGCAGTGGCCTTTGGTTCTGAATGATTGGGCATCAGGCTGATCACTCTGAAAGCGCTTCAACATGAAATAATTTCTTCTGGGTCTTTTCACAAGAAAATGGTCTATTCTTTCCCCCAAGAAAAAAAGCCTCCTTCATTAAGTTCTGTTTGGGTCTGGCATCGGAATGTACCTTGGGTTCCACATTTTCCACCTTTTGCATCATCCCATTCTTACTCTGTATCTGGCTTCCCTGGCCCCAAAGTCTGCCACTCTTGACTTCTCCAGAGGATCATCCTCCAGCCTCCTCCCATAGGGCAGGTAAACATCTTGTCCTCTGTGTTACCTTTACCTTACGAGTCAGCCTCTTCCTGTTAGACTCACAAGGTTTTTTTCATTATCTTTGTGCTAGCTCAGGAAGGGGCATAGATAAACCTGTGTTCCCCAAGATAGGCTTTTTAAACTAGAAAACTATTCCTTTGAGAATCTTGTTAGGAGAATCTTTTCCTAAGGGTTAAAAGGAGGCTGCCCAACTTGCAGCTCTAAATTAAGCTGCGTTCTGAAGTAAGATAACAAATTCCTTAACCTTTTCTTGTCACTGATTTTGGGGGATGGGAAGAGTTAAAGGATCATAGGACATTGTGAGTAGGACTCAGTTATGACATCCATATTACGCACTAAACAGTCTCCTCCTGTGTGGTACTGGTCACTTTCACATCCCTGTGGCAAAATACCAGGCACTGAAACTCAAAGGAGAAGTTTAATGGACTGTGTGGTGTAGCTGCTCACTTCATGGCAGTCAGACAGCGGAACAAGAAGGGAGGAGCTAAGGAGGGAGGCACATTATTTCCCCAGTGACTGACCTCTTCCAGCCAGGCCCCACCTCCTAACAAGATATTTAGCTATGAACTCATCAATCGATCAATCCACAGATGGGTATAGAGCCCCCCGTGAGCTGTTCACATTTTAAAAGTCCCACTGCTAAAAGTCTCACCTGAGACTTTGGTATACATGCTAGTTCTTTTTTTTTTTTTTTTTTTTTTTTTTTTTTTGAGTTTTTTGGTACA
>NW_022900926.1:46579192-46590646 GCF_012274545.1 Fukomys damarensis
TTGAGTTTATTGGTACAATCTAGGTATACAATACAATTATATTCATCATTGGGACTCTGTACCTTTACATAATAGGTCTTGATTCTCATTTTTCCCCTTGTCCCTGCCCTCCCTTCACCCCCTCCTCCCCTCCCCATTTACAAACACTTTATTTCCATTTTTTCAGTTTCTCATATTTTTTCCTTTCCCTTATTACCTTTCCCACACCCTTCCCACTTTCCTTATACCTTTAGCCCTTTACTTCCTATTTCACAGTATTAATTGTCTCATTAGGATCCTGTGGGTGTGAAAAAACTACATCCTAGTTCTATACCATAACAGGCTTCAAGTGCAAATTACTGTAAACTTACACTTACCTGCCTCATGTGATTATTTTTCTCTTAAACCAGGAGAAAATTAAATCAAATAATGTCTCCAGAGTCCTGAAGCATCCGCTCGTTTCTCCATTACAAGGTTCTCCCATACATTGCCAGTATTCACTAAGGTCATCCATTTCCCCACCTCCAATTAGGAAGGAATTCTGACTTATTTGTCACCATGTACAAAGTAGCTCCATGAATAACGGCAATATATGACATTCCTTATGGTGAGTGATAACAGTGTAAACGGAAGAAATTAAGTTGGTCAATACAAACATATCTCAGATTCCAATATCAGTTTTGACTCAGACCAATGTACCCAGATTGCTGCTCGGTGATCCATTTGTTTGCTTGTTTATTTTAAGAAATGTAATAATGCATACCCATTTCATCGGGAGGACCAAAATTTCATTCATGTTAGTTTAAAAAGGGGAAAATTATTTTTAGGAATCCAATTTCAGAAAAAACTCTAGGACACATAAGAACTAAAAAGAAATAATTCATTTCTTTAACCCCCTACCTCCCTCGTCCTCTCTCCACGCAGCCTCTTGGTGTCTCCTCTAATGCTGTATGCCAGTTTCGTTCTTCTCTCTCTGATTCTCAATTTGTACAACTTTCCACTTGGCTGCTTTCATATGGCAGCCTTTTCCTGGCTTTCTATCAAGGCTTCACATAATGAAAAAACTTCAGTGTGTACTTATTCTAATTAAAACTTTCCAAGAGTGAAAATAATTGGCTCAGCATACGTCAGATGTCCATTTCTGGTCCATAGCCGGAACAGATATGCAGGTATACTATATGTGGAGGGTTGGGGAGAAAAAGAGACATTTCTAGAATATGTTTGTCAGGGCCCTATTTGTGAAAGAGATGATTGTTACCCTTCTTATTTCTTCATAAGAAAAGTATTTTATGTAGAACTTAGTAGATGAATGAAGTTTAAAGTGAAGTGGGATGGACATATTCTTTTTTAAAAGACTTCGTGCAGCAAGCCTGGGCTTGCAGTGGTGATTCCTTTCAGACTTTCCTGTGCAATACTGCTCTTAGGGTCATCATAAAGTAGCTCTCACCATTTCTAGAAACAGTAGCTATTTTTCTCTGCTTCAGCAACATATTTCAAGTGGTCATTCAAATGCTGACTTCTAACATAGCCACTACATGCAGAATTTTGGAAAATGTAATATTTGTTATATCAAAGCTGAAGGGCCATCCTTGAGGAGAGGGGTGGACAAGTTTCCACCTCCGTGTTTCTCTAAATGCCATTTTACACATAGGGGTCGTGCCTTGTAGATTGGAAAAGAAAGAGGTGGGAGATCCCCAGAGAAAGTCAAAACTGATGTGGCAGGGAGCTAGAGAGCTGCTCCAGCAGAAAACCACCATGTAGCAGGTATAAAGAATAGTCCTGGTTATTTGCAAAATTAAAGAAATTTTTATTTTTTATACATTTATTTAGATATATCATCTGTATGGTAGGCTTTGTCTGACTTCTTTAAAATGAGACTCTGAACTGGGCTCAAGGGAGAAATGATGGTTGGCTGCCAGGACAGGCATGACTAGAACTGGTAGCCTGTGGACTCTGGAGCAACGCTAGGAAAGCAACTTCCTGTTTCTTCTCGATGATGGTAAACTCAGTTTTATTTTTGTGTTCTCTTTAGTAAGTTCCTTTTTGCCTTCGATCTGTACAGTGGGAGAGATCAATCACATTTTGACTCAGTGACACACAAACCACAGTCTCTGGCTTAATGCCCTGTTTCCAGGAGAGTAGAACCTGTTTTACAGGAAGTATGTGCATGCATTCCTTTGAAAGAAGCCTTGGGAGCTAGGGTATATTGATGCTACTGAGTTTCCCTGTGCCATCAGAAGTTGATATCGTTGAGGTTTTCACTGTCCAGCTAGCTAGTCAGTAGGCCATTTGCCCTCTCCTGGTAAAAACCAGTGCTTAGTTACTAAGGGATGTCATAGGACTTTCCAAAGGCAGGTACGGAGGATACCTTCTGTTAGAATGCTCCCTAGAAGAGGAAGTTTTGAGTAAGTGCTAGAATATAAGATGTACATTTGTTCTGTGGAAGAGAACAGAAAAACCTTCAAAGATAGGGCACATGCAAGATTTGATGACAGAAAATAAGATCAAGTGGGCCACACAGTTCTAAAACCCTCTTTTCTCAAAAAAAGGGACTGTAATACTTTCAAAAATTGCTAGTACTAAAAACTTCTTGAGTTTTAAATTTAACAAATATTCTGTCAAGTCTCTGATTTGAAACAAAAGTTGCATTAACCAAAGTCTTGCCTTTAGATGTAAGTTTAAATAAAGAACCTCTAAAGAAGACTAAAATTCCATGTAATTTTACATAATTAAATGTAGCTATTTTGTCATACTACAATTTTCTGCTTTGCTCCTTATGTCTACAATTTTGATATTCACCATGGATTTGGATGGTTTATTTCAGTGCAAGCTTATCCACATTTGTAGTGTGCAGATTGTAATTACTTTCTACCAAAAACCAGACAAGATACCCCAAGTTCTCAGTTTGATGACACTTAGAATCTTTAGGGGAAAAAAAGTGGATGTTTTTTCTCAAAGCTGAGCACAAACAATGATGGCAAAGTAGTTTTCAAAATTTCACTTCTATTTCTTCTACAGTTTTGCCTTTTGTACTCTGTCTTTTTGTTGCTAAGATTTGATTGAGCATATTGACATAAGCACTTCTAAAAGGCTGTGGTTACCATATAATTCCAAGTGTTAATATGGTTTTGCTGAAAAGAAACTGCTTTTTTTCAAAAGCCTATCTTTAGTAAACACTTATTTTCTTGTCTTTTCAAATAAAAGATCTTACAGAACGTCAACATCTGAAATATTACGAATCATGTTTGTAATGTTTTTCTCACTTGCTTTCCGTCACACATGAAAATTAATATTTTGAATTTTCTGGGCTTTTTGTGCAGAAAATATTTATGTACTAAACTTCTTGAACTTAGAAAAGCTGACCCCATTCTGTAAGCATCACCGTATGTACTTTATTATAAGCACATAAGGAAAGCAAGCCAAATGAATTAGCCCAGAAATATGGGACCAAGTTCATGCTCCCCACAATGTATAGTACAGTGAAGCCTGCATGCAAGGTATGTTAATCTGGAAAAATGTCTAGGCAACTTGTAGGGGATTGGCATTTGTGCAACCCTATGCTTAGTCTTACAGCTTTGCGGTGACCACTGAGCCACTTCTAAATTCAATTTAATTGCCATTCACATGCAGACATCTAAGGATGCTAGTCAAAAGTTACAAATACTTGGAACAAGGATATAGCACTCTCCTTTATAAATTTTGGAATAACCAATTAATTTGATGTTTTGAAACCTTTCCTTCTTTTCTTTCATTTTCCTTCCCTCCCTTCTTTTCAATTCATATTTTATACAAATCATATGCAATAAGATGCAGGGAATGTTTATCCCTTATGTATTTATTCACTATAAACTCATACAATTACCCTAAACTTGAACTTGAACTAGCAAAGGAAAAATAACTAGCTAGCATCCTGAGACATACTGCAATGACTAGGTCTCTGAAGCGGACTACTGGCAGCCAAGAGGCCTGCAGAGATGCACAGATAATTGAATCAGGCAATGCCGTGGACTCTGAAGAGGTCATTTGATGAGTAGGGAGGAGGAGGAGATCCAGTTTATTTCTGTCTCATTGTGGGCAGAGAGATCATGAGCCAAGAAGTGCTGGTGAGAAAACAGCACTGCTCTCTGATTTCTCAAAGTAACTTTGAGACAAATATTATTCCACAAATAAAATGTGTTTATTTATCTGTCTGAGAGGTAAGAAAATCTTTTAGTTATAATCATTTAATTCCAAAGTGAATGAACCAACCATTAGTCAGGAACCTCGAACTCTGTGGCTCTCAGCTGAGATTAATACTAAACTTGCTCATGCTGTAAAAACAGATACATAATAAAAGGAAAAGTTGTTAACAATTCATAGAAACATAGATTTGCTCTCACTTTGGTCTTCACTATACAATCAGTGAACCCCTCAAAAACAAAGTTGTCACTGGTAATTAATTCTTAGTAAGAGGCTATAATGATGACGCTTTGGAAATATTTGAAAAGCTAATGATCTCAGTGCAACTAGTGTTACTCACTCAGCTATATTCACTCAAAGATGTGTTATATACATTTTGTATTTTTTTTAATGCAGAGTGTATTTCAATTTTTCCCCCCGCTCACCCCCACCCCCGCCATTTCACTCTCGAGACCAGTAATGAGGAACATTTTAGAGCTTTAAATAATGCAAACAGCCCAATGTGGCACACGTGCCATAGGTTCTAAACCAATGCCTCAACCTTTAATCTAGAATAATAAAACCAGGGATTCCCCCAGTGTTTGGCACTGAGCTCTACTCATTAGCTTCTAAAGAAGTGTCAGTTGTGGAGCAGAGTCCCATGTGAGCCAACTGGCTTCATACTGGAAGAAACATCTTTCAAAGACATAGATTGAATTCCCATCTGTAGGCAATTTCAGGTAGATTCCTACCATGGGACACAATTTAATCTAAGGAAAGCATATGGATGTGGAGTATAGTGTAGCCTGTAAGTGCAAATGGAAAATGCAATCCTCAAAGATAAACTATTGTCTAGAACAACCTCATCATCATGCTCATAAACATACTTGGCAATACTTCCTGTCAATGGTGAGAGAAAAATCTAAAAAGAAAAAGAAGGAAATGAAAAGATGAAAAAGTCCAAATTGACTTATACCACATGTTATGGTTTAGATCTAAATGTTCCTCAAGGAATCATTTGCTCCTAAGTGGGCTTTTGGAAAGTGACTGGATAATGGGAGCCTGTTGCTGACTTGGCGTCTGGTCGGAGGAGGTGAATCCCTGGGGATGTGGGCTGGAAGGGTTTGTCCCCTCACTCTCACTCTGCTTCCCCACCGTCCCGTGAACTGCCTCTCCTCTGCCATGTCCCTTTGTCATGCTGTACTCCCTTGGAGCTAAGTGACTATGGATACGGTTAAAAACTGTGAGCCGAAATAAATCTCTGCTCCCCTAACTTATGGACAGTAGGTATTGTCTCTCAGTGATAAGAAAGAAACTAAGCCACCCTAAGTGTAGTATTGAATGTAAAAGCAATCTTTAGCTCTGCATGGAATGTTTTATGCCACATTTTCGGTGTCATAATTGGTTTTAAAATGTCTAATAAAAGTCTTGTTTTTATTTCATAATACAATGCCTAGCATATAGTGTATAAAGAGTAGAAAACAGGGTGCACAAGTCAGTTTCTCCAGCCATCCATTAACTCAACACACTTTTTATTTGTTGTTGTTGTTGTTGTTTTGAGACAGGGTCTCATTATGTAGTTGAGACTGACCTGGAACTCACTATGTAGCCCAGGCTGGTCTCCAACTCACAGCAATCCTCCTGCCTCAGCCTCTGGAGCGCTGGGATTAAAGGCGTGAGCCACCAGGCCCGGCACAACACACCTGAGAAGATAATTTAGCTGTCTTAATAATGTTCTGTTTGCTCACTTCTTAGTCCTTTGAAATTTAACTTGCATTCTAATGAGACAGGGTCATTATGTAGTTGAGACTGACCTGGAACTCACTATGTAGCCCAGGCTGGTCTCCAACTCACAGCAATCCTCCTGCCTCAGCCTCTGGAGCGCTGGGATTAAAGGCGTGAGCCACCAGGCCCGGCACAACACACCTGAGAAGATAATTTAGCTGTCTTAATAATGTTCTGTTTGCTCACTTCTTAGTCCTTTGAAATTTAACTTGCATTCTAGTGACTACGCACTATTTTCCTGAAAGTTACCACAGACCACAACCTCAAGGTTCAACATTTATTCGCAATCCCCCTCTCTGGGCAGATTTGAGAGGTGAACAATGCTTCTGGGTCCAGAAAGTCTTGCCCTCCCACCCTTGGCTCAGCAACTGGACTCTACCTGAACCCATAACCAAAAGCCAGAGGTCTTCCCAGAACACATCTGCAGTTTGTGCTCCCAGGGCACATTAAACCCTAGTTCCTTACTTGAACAGAAAACAAAAAACAAAACAAAACAAAAAAAAAACAAAAAACAAAAAAACCATTAAAGATATGGAAGTATAAAGTTTTTTTTCCTTTCCTTCACAGTTCCTCTTGACTTGTCATAATATCTTTTAATTTGCTGTTTAATGATTTTCTGAGCAAAGAAAAATTAAAATTCTACATTATTAGCATGGATTTTGCCATATTTCTTTGCTGTATAAAAAGCCAATCTTCATTGCAAATTTAAAAGCATTTAGATCATATGTGGAATTACCAAAATTATAATTATTTTGTTGCTCATAGATGTAAATGTATTTCTACCAGAATGGTAGAATTACTGCACAAAACAGAACAACAGAATTACTGGGCAGAACAAACTTACATTTTTATAAGTACACATTCTGTGGTCAGCTCACTGATGACTAAGGAAGGGCTAAAAGCAAAAGAAATTGGAGATTTCCCTACCTTTCTCTTTTCTTCTGTGTCATCATCCTCAGGGTAAGTGGCAGGCTATTATAGGCAGGAAACGTAAGGAAAGGTAGGATATATTTTCTTGCTTGCTCATGTTTCATTGATTTCTTTTAAACCAACAAGTGCTGGTCTGAACAACAGCGTGGCTTCTCCAGACTTTCAGCCTTGTCCCCTCCCTCACACCTGGAATTTGCTTACCTTGTGCTCACGTTGTGTCTCATTGGACTCCCACGCACAGTGAGTGCGTTAGAACTCTGTGCTCGTGAGCCACGGCGAATGCTCTACTTAAATATGGAGGCAGGAATGGCAGGCAGTCATTCTGAACACAGCTCTTCTGGTTAGGTGCATGCTTCATTGTCCTCTCCTAGTTTACTCACAAATCTCAAAGATGAAATTATTAAGAATTTCAAGCCTGACAGCAAAACATCATACTAGGTTTGGCACCTTTATTAGCTAGCATTCCATTACTGTAACCAAATATCTGAGATAATGAATTTATAAAGAGAAAATGTTTGTTTTGGCTCAAAGTTCTAAAAGTTTCAGTGCAGGATCCAGAAACTTCATTGCTTTTGGCCTCTTGCAAGGCAGCTCATCATGAAGTGTGTAGTAGGAAAAAACTGCTCACCTCCCTAAGCAAGAACCAAAAAGCAAGACACATAAGGGCAAAGATCCCACAATCACTTTTGAGGGCACACCCCCAATGACATAAGGACTTCCCACAGTGGCACCCTTCAAGTAGTAGCACCCTGGGGATTAAGCCTCAGGGGTCACTCAATAGCACATCTACTCCTGGCCCCAAAATGTTTATGCCTACCTCGCATTGTGGAATACATTCCATTCATCTCCAAGAGGTTTTATAGTCTTTTGTGTTGTTGTTTTGTTTGTTTGTTTGTTACTGTGGCTCGAACCCGGGTCCTTGTGCTTGAGAGGCAGGCTATGGAAACACTGAGTTAAATCCCTGGCCCTATAGTCTCTTTTCTAACACAGTCCCAAGGTCTAAGTCCAAAATCTCCTCTGACACTCAAGGCAAATTCAGCTGTGAGTCCCCATAAAATTCAAAAAGAAAATTATGTACTTCTATGATATAATGGTGAGACAAATGTAGGGTAAGCACTCCTAAAGGACAGTGCAAAGAGGGATTTGCCCCAAGCAAAACTGAAGCACAGCAGGGAAAATTGAATTCAGACGCTCCGCATTTGGAACACACAGTTAAGATGTGGGCTCCCAAGAGTTTGCATGTCTCTGCCTCCTGGCCTTACTGCTTCTACCCCTCACAGACTCTCTCAGGCTCATTCTGCCTGCTGCCTATAATGCATGTTGCATATTGCTGGCACCTCTACCTTCTTAAGGTCTCACCTGCAGATTTACCTTCATCCCCATATCTCTATCACACATCATTCCATTGGTAGCTATTTGCAGGGACTCCACTACCACACTACACTACTTGGATTCCCAGGCTTTCATTTGAGATCTCAATTGAAGATGCCAGGATGCTGTATTCCGCAGGCCTGCAAAACTAGCATGCTGTGGATAATGCCAGGATCTGTCCCCACTATGAATTGTAAGGGGGCCCATTTAAACTATGACTGCCTTTGATCGCAGTGCCTTGCCTGTTCAACCTGGGAAAGAAATCTTGGAGAAACCAATCTTTTAGCAGTTCTGAGCATGCAGGGAACCCTGGACTCTTTTCTGAAACAATTCTGCATGCACATAAACAATTCTTTGCAACAAATCTGCATTTTTACACCTGTGATACATGGTGTAGCCTGGAGATATCGCCATGGTCTCAGAATATGTTTCCTCTGATCCAAAGAGCTTGGCTTCTGTTTATTGGTATTACCAGCTGCATCCCCCTTGCCTACTCATAAAAAGTGTTCCTTTTTGGCCAAGTCACAATTTCAAAATCGTTTTCCTTTTCTCTCTGCTTGTGATTCTCTCAGTAAATTGGGCAAAAGCATCCAATAACACCCATGCCACAACCTGAATAATTTGAGAATCTTTCAAATTTCTCACAAGATAATTTAGTCCATCACCTTTCAGCTTAGTCTCCTAAAAAGTCTTAGGGCATGGACAACAAGCAAGCAGTTCTTTTCCTGGTGAAACTAGAGATCTCTTTTCTAATTCCCCATGGAATTCTCACTTCCATCTGAAACTACACCAGTGTAACCTTTATCCACAGGCCTATTAGCATTTTGTTTTCTTTTTGTTTGCTTGATTTTCTGTTTTGTTTTGTTCTGTTGACATAGGGTCTTATCTGTAGTGCAGCCTGTCTTTGAACTCACTATGTAACCCTGGCTGGCCTTGAACTTGCCTTAATCCTCCTGCCTCAGCCTCCCGAGTGCTGAGATTACAAGTGTGCTCACCATGCCGGTCAGCATTCTGGTCTTCTGGTCACTATTATTTTTTCTTTCAAGATGTCGCTCACCACTATACAGTCAGTGAAGGTAACCCTCACCTGTCTTGCTACCAGTAACTTCCCAGCTCCAAATAATAACAGCCCGAAAAACGTACACCAATTCTGGAATAAAACTTACCACTTTCTCCTAATTTTTTCTTCTTGGTTCAATGTCTGGAACTGAAATTCTCAATATACACTGGTTTATTGACCGTACTGAAAATCTGCTTTGTTACAATTTTGGAAGATATATCTCCAATCAAAGAGTAGTTGTTCTACTTATAAATTTCATATATCTTTACTTCCTTTCTTTTACTTTAAAATATTACTTTTATAATATATCTTCCACACATTGGATAGAGATCGGAAATGAAGATAAATTTAACTATTCGCTTCTATTTAATACTAGTCAAAAACTTTTAAAAGGAAAAGTATTATATCAATAGTTAATATGGACACTACGATTTGAGTAGTTTTCATTTATATTTGCTTACAACTTTGCTTTTCGATCACTACAACTAAGCAGCAGTTTCATTGCTTCTTTTACACACGCACACACACACACACACACACACACACACACACACACACATCTTTTAAAAACTCCTACCAGTGACCCTCAAACTTGGTCCACATTAAAATGCCAAAATCCACACTAACGTCTATCTTGTTTACCTGTATTCTTTTTTCTCAAAGGAAATGTAATTTGTTGAAATTTAGTTATGGTATCCTGATATTTGTACTTCTTCTGGTTAGGCTATTGATACAGTGACAATATTTGTGTTGTTTGTCTGGCGCTTCCAGTTTAGACCAGAACCCAGAAAAAGCTGACAGGTATTAAAAACAACGACAGCACAAGATAAGTACAACTGGTAAAGAAGAACGGGGGTTTAGATCATTTCAAGCTATGTGATGATATTCAGTTTATACTTAAGTGAGGTTTAAGTGAAGTCTTGTTTTTGTGAGGATCTCCAGGTCAGTTTCTACTATATTTGTTTTAGGCTTGGCATTGTAGAAAGACTAAAACTGCCTTCTTGACTGACTGGGTCTCATCCAGGCATAAACTGCCTGCAACACTGAGGGAAAATTTACTTACTTCAGATGGCCCAGGCACTGGAAATAATGTGCTGCTTGTATTATAACCGTAGAGCTTGCCAAAATAGCATGTGGCTTCTAAGAGTGGTCCAGAAAGCTATTATGTCCAAGTAGTGGAAAGGCAAATTAGAACCCAGTATCAACCTCTCCATCCAAATGTGCATTCTGGTAGAAATGAAAGCACTAGTTATTTGTGAAATTTGAAAATAATATTTTAAAGAAGACTTTATTTTTAGAATATTTATGTTTCGTTATGATACAGTATAACAATTCTCTAACTGGGAGGTACTTTCTTTTATACTGCTACTTTAAACA
Source organism: Fukomys damarensis (assembly GCF_012274545.1). Classification (NCBI taxonomy): domain Eukaryota; kingdom Metazoa; phylum Chordata; class Mammalia; order Rodentia; family Bathyergidae; genus Fukomys; species Fukomys damarensis. The sequence goes on from NW_022900926.1 coordinate 46,589,853, forward strand.
GCACTAATAGTTTGGAGACATTGCACTAGGCAATATCAAAGCCAGTAGAGTAGGTACTGATCAATAAAATATTAATTAAATTGATGATATGCTCTAGCAGTGTGAGCTATAAAACAGAAGTAAAATGAGTACCTCCTACCCTTGGAAAATAACTCTTTTTGAAGCAACAGTAATATAGGCATATGAATAATTAGAGGCCAATCAGTATACAGTGCAATATAACATCCAGTTGAGGTTAGAGGGAGGAAATCAAATCCCTGTGAGGAGGAGAAAGTGAAGCTTAAACTCTCTTTCTCTTTGGAAAGTTGATGAAGACCAGACAGAACTTATTTATTTCAAAGTGTGTGGAAAATAAAATACCTAAGAAAATTTAGATATTAGTAAATGTTGCATGCTATTTCGTCCTTCTTTAGCTGTAGAAGGGTATGTGCGTTTTCAAAGGGCGATCTCTGTGGAATAAAGAAGAATGAGCGTATGAACCAATTATGAAGGAATTTATAAACTTGAAAGAGTAGCTTGTCTTGAAGAGTAAGTAATTATTTCTTAAAGGGGAAGGGGTATTGGAGAAACACGACAAAGATCAGATTCTTCGTATTTTTTAAAGAAAATTGTTGGCAACATTGGAGATCAAACCCACGGCCTGTGCAAGCTGGGCAAGCACTGTACACTAAGCTACATCCCCAGCCCAGATTTTTTGTGTATTTTTAATTATTATTTTTTCAATACTTAGATGTGGTATTTACACACACACAGATGCACACACACACGTGTGTGTGTGTGTGTGTGTATATATA
>NW_022900926.1:46590768-46609391 GCF_012274545.1 Fukomys damarensis
ATATACTAAACACAAGATTTTTAATTACAATTTGAAAATATTTCTCTTCATTCTGTGTATTGCCTTTTCATTTTTGATAGTGTCTTTGGAGGTACAAACATTTTCTTTTTTTTTTCTCATTGAGTTTATTGGTACATTTTAGAAATTCAGTACAGTTACATTCATCATTGGGATCTTGTACCTTTACAGGACAGGTCTTGGTTCTCATTTTTTCCCCTTGTCCCTGCCCTCCCTTCACCCCTCCTCCCTTTCCTATTTGAGAATACTTCATTTCCATTTTTTCATTTTCTCATATTTTTTTATTTTCCCTTATTTCCTTTCCCCTACCCTTTCCACTTCCCCTACACCTTTAGCCCTTTTCTTCCTATTTCACATTGTCAATTATATCATTAGGATCTTATTTATGATTATAGTTTTTCACACCAGAGAAACTATTTGGTATTTACAAATGTGTGTCTTATTTATTTCACTTAAGAGTATATCCTCAATATGCATCCATTTTCCTATGAATGACTCGAACTTCTCATTCTTTATGGCTGAGTAGTATTCCATTTTATAGAAAAACCACATCTTCTTTATCCAGACTCCAACTGATGAGCAAATGAGCTGTTTCCAAGTTTTAGCTATTACGAACTGTGCCGCTATACACATGGGTGTACATTTATCACATCCCACCACTGTGGCAATGTGTGCACAGGAACCCTGAAGTACTGTTGCTATATGATTTCTGACCTCCAGCATTGCTTATTGTCAAATAATAAGCTCCCTATCCAAAATGAGACCTAGTTATACCACTATGAGCTATAATGAGCCCTTTAGTGGATTTCTTCTCCAAAGCTAGTTTGCCATATAAGAGAAATCATTTTTAGAGTAAAAATCCACAATAGATTTATAGTTTGTAATTGTGATATTTTTCCTTGGGTCATACTGCCAATCCAATGTTTATCCAGTGTCTTCTGGCCCTTTCTAGAATTATTTTGTTGTTGTTGTTTTGGTTTTTTGAGACCTGGTCTTGCTATGTAGTTCAGCTTGGCCTTGAACTCACTATGTAGCTGAGGCTGAGGCTGGCCTCCAAGTCATAGTAATCCTCCTGCCTCAGCCTCCTGAGTGCTGGGATTAAATGCATACAGCACCATCCCAGCTCCAGGTTTATCTTGTACTTGCAGAGTCAGCATCTCCTTTTCTCCACGAAGTGGGGAAGTGGGATTATATGTTCCCCTTTTCCTTCTCACTACCACTTTTCTGGAAGCCCTGAAACTGTGTTAAAAAAATTAAGAAGAAAAGAAACCTACCTGAATTTGATATGATACTTCACTTTTAAAAATCCAAAGAACTATGTCCAGGCATTCAGCTTAGCGAGCACCATGCCTGCCTCTCAAGTGCAAGGTTCTGAGTTCGATCCCCAGTACCAAGCAAACAAACATCCAAAGAACCGAATCAATGAATGGTAATTGTAAAAGGCAGTTTCATTAGTTAGGTTATAAATAGGCAGCTAGCTAGAGAAAGAGCTTGAGGCCTTTCAGTGGTCAGCCACACTGGTAAGAACTAAATAAGAATAGCAAATAGGACTTTGACCAGAAGATGAGTTTCTCAGGCAAAGTGAAATCCAGTCCCTTACTAAATTCATAGCCAAGTTCTATGGGACTTAAAAAGTGCAAAATAACAGGTTGAAAAAAAAAATTTCCTTTAAACACTGTGTGGTAAACAAGTTTAGAGAGCCTCAATTTCAACTGATCATTTTAAATCCACAGAGCCAGCTGTGATAGGTGACCACTGGACAGCTGAGCAATTCCTGAAGTCTTCTTATCCATAAAGCAATTGGACCAAGGGTCAAGAGGCCACCTGCTTGGGAGCCCTCCAAACTAGGAGCTATTTTTCTTCTTACTTCCTTTTTGTTTGTAATTCAATTCTCTGACTTAGTTAGACAACAGGTTACCTGTTTCGGATTTGGAGGTCTACTGAGACTGATAGGAGGTTGAATTCAGAGTAGGCGGTGTTTTTCTTTTTCCCCACTTGCAATATGCTTTTGCTAACTGTGATGACTTTTAGGAAGTAAAGCAAGGTTTGCACTACGTTCCTATCAGATAGCCTCCTGCTTCTTATCATTCCCCTGGTGTTAGAGTATATTTGGGAAGCAATATGCTTCATACAAAAGTATGGGGCCCTCTCAACCAAGGAAAAACTATTTGTGTGGCTGCAGTTTTCAAGTGACAGGAGACAGGTTCATGGAGCATCTGGTTTGATTGTCCTCCAGAGCACATAGTAGGGATGTCAAGGCTGTGTTGCCTCAGTTTCTTACTCAGTTTGACTCAGCTGTTGAGGGAGTAGTTCTAGTTTGGGATCAAGCCTCCCTCTTCCAAGATTCATGGCTCTGGGGTGGGTTGTTCCATTAGCTCACTGCAAGTATAGATGAGGACAAATCTCTCTACTTTTGCCCCTTGATTCCAACTTCTTTTCTTTTTCACTTTTTTTAAGGATTATTTTACCAAAGACCAGAGTCTCTACTGTTCCCCTCTAAGAAATAATGCCTGAAAAGTATTTGTCAAACATCTGGTTTTCATAATGAAAATAGCAAGGACTATGTTAGGTCTGCCTCTCCTTTTCCCCCAACTGCCCGAGTTCCTGGAGTGGTGGTTCCTACCTGAGCTCCAGGAGCAAGCACAGCCCAACTCCCAGGGGACTGCCCCTCCCTTGACACACTTTCTCTCTAAAACATATTGACAGATGACAGCCAAGTTTTATACTTAGAGATACAATAAGTTAACAAGGTCCAAGAAAAGAAAAATCAGCGGATAATATGGACAAAGCAGTCACATAATCATGACAAATAGGAGTGTACAGGCACCAGTATGGGTGGACAGTCAGGTTCCCAACTTTTTTGGCCACTCTAGCCCGCCATGACCAGCACTAGATGGGTGAGTGCTGAGGGATGCCTTAGGTAAAGAGGCAAAACAAGCAGGCCTCCACAGAGGTGTCTTCTCTCCCACTGTTTATCATAATCCGAAGCTCAATGTTGATTTGACTTCACCCTCCCCCTTGGAATGTATACTTAGAATCTAGGTCTCCTTTGATCTCCAGATTCTAAAGAAGTGACACAAATTTAATTTCTTGCACCCGTGGATGGCTTACGTATCGACCTAGAACGTGGGGGAGAGTGGTTGATGGAAAAAATTACAGATTACAACGCTATCCTTCAATTTGATCTGTTGTTTTAAAAAAGGGAAAAAATGGCCAAAAATTCCCTATGTCCAACTGTGTTTTGGCTTAAGAGAGAATGCTTCAAATTTGGTATAATAATAAGAAGGGATAGTGAACACTCTGTCTTCTCTGGTTATCTACACTTTTTCTCTCTTTCCACCTCTCTTTTTGGATATAGTCCATAGTGTTAACTAACAGGAAAAAGAAACTCGGAGTAGCTTAAGTTATCAAAAAATACTCTTGTGACTTACATACAAGAAAGGGTGTTAATTGATGACCCTTACAAAAAGTCCTAACTAGTTTATTCATAGATATAAGCTTTAAACTATGAAAATGATTATTATAATTCAACAGGGCCAATGCATCTAAGAGTACACTATGAGTAATTGTAACTGTTTTATGTTTACTTGTCTGTTCCTCTATCTGCCTGTTAATATGTTTTAATAACTGGTTAAAGTATCTGCAGCTGGGCCACTGAATTTTTTTAGAGATCATGTCAATTTCATTTTTAACTTATGTTTTTTGCCCTTTTGAGCTTCTGAGTCTTTTGCAGCTTTTTATAAAAAAACAAACAAACTATGTATACAGGTGGTCTGGGGTAATGAAACTCACTTAAAACATCACAAGTTGGGGACTGGTAGGCTTGAGGTTTATATAGGGTTTACAAATGGAAGCCGTTTCATTTGATAATGTAAAGGTTACATATAATTACATTAAATTGTATGTTTCTGTGTGCTAACTTTCAAGGATATGTTTCATTTAATTTGGCTTATTGATAATGACCCTCATGATACTAATCCAGATGCTTTTTGTTCACATAGCTTAACAGTGAGTTAATTTTAATTAATCGGTAAGACAAGAACAAAGACATTTTTAAAGTTGGTGACATATTTTCATCCAGGTTGTTAAGCAATGAAGATATTTATTTAAAAATCAGTTTTATAAATGCAAGCTTCATTGCTTTCTGCATATAATAATGTAAGAGTTTTTCCTTGTTTAAAATAATGCATATGACTTCAAAGTATTAACTAGGAACTATGCTATGTTTTGGTTCTTATGAGTCATCTAAAAATCATGATTGAGATGAGTAAATATATAAATATAAATAAGATTAATGCTTTTAAATGTTCATAACAACATTTAAGCCATCAATTACTAAATATAAATTCCAGTGTTCTTGGGTCAGAAAAATTATGAAGCAAGTTCCTCCATAGCTGAAAAAGTTTGAACCAGCCTGAACTACTTTGCTGCAGTTTCTCCATTGATGAGTGAGTGACATCTTCAATTTTTCCCAAAGTTTTACTGTGTCATATCCCAACAAATGTTATTAAAAATTATTATACTATAAAATTAAGTTGGCTATAATTAAAGTTTTCTATGTCTAGAGCAACAAGTTTCTTGGAAGATATTAAAATGCTCTTTATGAAACTTACAAAACTAGACTTTAAAAATCAAATGTTTCATATTTTTGGAATCTTCTAATACTTTTTATATTATTAAAATATAAGTATATTTTATTAATGCATTACAAATTATGCATGTACAAATATATTTTGTGTTCCTATTGTTAGGCTTTTCCTTACAAAACTGAGTTTTAGAAGTTAAAGATTATTTAAATGTTAACTTGTAGAATGTTTCAATGATCAATTTATGATTGGTAAATGAACAATTATCATAGTTTATTATACATCCTATACATCTGGGACTAAAAATGTACATACCTATAAAAACAAAATTTTCTACTACTCTAAGCTTTAAATTTAAGATGACAGAGTTAAGACACATAGGTTTAGTTACAAAGTACCTAATAAGTACGCTGTGTTATACACTATATTTTGCCTTTAGAATTTAGACATAAAAAATGATTTGACATCACTTTGAATTCAGTCCTGTCATTTAAAACTTGACCAATATTATTGGCTTGGATTAAACAAGCATAGTGTTGTTGTATAAATGAGATAACACTTATATATTGGGTGATAAGTCTATTTGTGGTTAGTAGCACTGTTTCCTAGATCTGTAAGAGGTCTAAAGATAGTTTTAAAAATTTTTGTCATGTAGTTACACCATGTATAACTGTTAAAGGCTATATAGCTGTGATGCTAATTAGTACTAACCTCCTCATATATTAAATGCATTTATGATTCCCCAGTGTACAGGTCTTCAAATATGCAGCACTTTACCAAACATCTTATCATACTGATAATCTTCAGATTTAAGTTGCTTATGGTGGTGAAGTTTTTCTGCTTGTGTTTGTGTGGTACTTATGTAATTATATCATACCAGTGAGACGTACCTAAACACTAGGCAGGCTATGAAGTGTAACTCTAATAATTAGAGATTGGACATTAGTAATATATAAATTATATCTGTAAACAAATACAGAAGGTACTTTATTAAAAAAGAAGCAAATTTAGATGAAAGTTTTGTCATTTAATATCTTGTAATTGGATAAAAGTAACATAAAGTGAAAATATAAAATGTTTTCAGAGATAATAACAAAAATCTAATGGCTCTAATATAATAATGTCATAATCTCTGTGCTAAAATACTGTATTTATTCTGTTAATATTCTAAAATTGTCTTCTAAAAGGCAATTGTGATTGATAAAAATAACAGTTCTCTGGTCCAACTTTGTATTTATTCCACAGTGTTTAATATCCATTTAGGATTATAATAGTTAAACTTACAGCTTCCACTTCAATGCTGGTATAAGTGACCTTCTAGATGTTCCACAACTGAGGATTGGAAACCAAAGCTAAAAATAGATAACTGCACTAAGGGAAGAGCCAATATTTTGACCCTCACCTTCCAAGGTCAGCCAGGACCCAGGATATGATAGGCCATCTATAAAAGGAGCTTATAATCCTGGCAACTTCCAAAACAGGGAGAATGTTGGACTGCTAGAGGGACAAGGGTCAACCAGGGCACATTGCGCTAAGTGTCACCAAAGAGGAAAATATTGCCCATGCTTCCAAGGGAAGCCATAGAAAGCAGGACTGTAACCTGTTCTGGCAGATGACTATGGCAGAGCAAAAGACTATGGAGGAGCCAAGAGGTTCCTCACCTGGCCCCAAAAGTACCATGAGTAGACAAAAGTGACCTTGAGTATATATAGAGAAATTAATTTTCATTAACACAAGTCTCACTTCAACTTGGTCTTCATACCCAGCAAAAGGTATAGTCTAAAAGATATATAAAATAGTATTAAATAAATGCTAGGTTAGATATAACATGGAGGCTCTAGACACTGCACTAGCTGTTTCTCACAATCTCCAGCTACACTGCAACTTGTAACTGGTGGTTCATTGAGGCTGAAAAGCCTCAGGGGTAGCTATGAAGGCATGGTTAGAGTCTTTAAATTTCTTATCTAAAATAGCCATTCATAACCACAGAGTTTTCAACGTTCTTATGACCCAAACTGGAGGAATTTGCACACTCAAAAACAAAATTCATGGTCTTTGGATAAAATTTCGCAGCAGGTGGAAAAACACCTAACTCCTATAAAGACTGTCAGACTTATATATCACCTTCATAAACAAGTTGTTCTAGGGCCCAGTTGGTTACAACCCATACTCCAATTCCTTAAAAACAGTGTCTGGACTTAACTCCTTCCCTTAATCAACTCAATATTTTTTTCATTCTGGTTGTTATATTTGGAATATGTATTCTTAATCTCTTGATATTTTTTTTTATTTTGCTAGACGCTGTCAGACTCAAAGTACTCATGCAGATTGAGCCAACAATAAATGTGCCAGACTCCTTTTACTGGGGCTGACCCTCTGAAGACAGCCAACTGCCAACACCCAACACAACTTTTGTTGTGAACCCCTTAGATTAGCTCTCTGGAAAACATCACTGACCGAGGCTCAGCCTTTATGCATCTTTTCTAATGGCAGTTAGGGATCCTTGAGGGAGGTGTAAAAGGCAGTTGTTTTCTGAATACACAGTTAGCTAGAGGTAGGGCCTGAGGCAGAGTTGGGTGGTCAGTGACAGTGATAAAAATTAAAATAAAAATATGAAATAGGACCCGTACCAGAAAAGTCATCCCTCAGGCAAAGTGGAATGCAACCCTTCCTACTTTTAGAAGGGCTGAACTTTGAGGAATTTAAAAATGCAAAATAACAAGTAGGGTTTTTTTCTTTTTAAATAAATTTTCTTTAAATTCTTTTTTTGTTTTGTTTTGTTTTTGTTTTTGTTTTTTGAGATGGGATCTCGCTATGTAGTTGAGACTGACCTGGAACTCACTATGTAGCCCAGGCTGGTCTCAAACTCCCAGTGATCCTCCTACCTCAGCTTTCTGAGTGCTGAGATTACAGGCATGCGTCACCATGCCTGGCCAATTATCTTTAAATTCTTCATGTTGAGTGGTTCAGCTGCCTGCCTTGGAAGTGCAAGGTCCCAAATTCGATCTCTGGTAACAAAAAAAAAAGGATAAGAAAAGAATAGAATAGAATAGATAAGAAAAAAGAAAAGAAAAGAAAAAAAGAAAAATTCTCCATGCTGAGTAACTAGTTTAGATCTTGAGTTCCAAATGGTCATTTTAAACCCTCTGAGCTAACTGTTATAGGTGGGCTCTGGACAACTGGACAATTCCTGTGCTCTGCTTATCCATAAAATATTCTGGATCAAGGGGGCACATATAACCTACTCAAGGACCCTCCAACCAGGACCTGTTTTTCTTTTTACTTCCAATAAAAACTTTCCTAACTTCCTTCTTTTTGTTTTCAATTTCATTGTTTGATTTTGTGAGGCAGTGGCTCCGTTTTATAGTTTGTATTGAGTTAACTATTACATAATCAATTGATTTTGATTAGTAATATTGAAGTATTGTCACATTTTCTTTGTTTATAAATTTATATTATCTATTTTGTGTATTATAGAAGTTAAAAATCCTTTAATATTGTAATTCATTTCAATCATTGATGTCTTTGCATTTATAGTTATTGTATCATTCAACTTGGCTACTTATATCTTGGATATATATAATCATGGAAATCAAGTGGCCCATAATGGTCAGACATTCTTTGTTTCTCAAGTACAGTTTGTTGAGGTCCATTTTTGGCCCTGTTCACTGTCGTCTTCCTTTTGGTATCAGGATGAAAGAACAGCTCCTATTTTGTCCTGGTGGTAGAAGGAAGAGAGCAGTTTAAAAGCATTCATTGGCTCCTACATCTGTTGTGGAAAAACAAGCATCAATTTAACTCTGTTAGTCAAAGCTAGTCACATGATTTAATGTGAGCTCATGGGATAGAGAAGTATATTCCTATCTCAGATAGAAGGACTGTAATTCAGATGAAAAGTATAAAATGTTTAGTTCTCCAAAAAAAAAAAATGCTACTAGATTACTAGGGTCTCCTGGAGGTGGTTTCTAGGTTATTTCTGTCTCGAGCAGAGAATTGGTCAAGACTAGTACAAATGGTAGCAGAGTTTTATTAAAGGTAGGAAAAGAAATGGTCTCTGCAGAGAAAGTTTAGGCCAAGTACAAGTAGGAAAAGATGTACACTCTACAGTGTGAGGGTAGGCTGCCACTCAAGAGAGAACACTGACAAAACTTCAGTGTGCACTGTCCTTTTTATATCATCCACACCTCAGGTTGAAGTCAGATCTAGGTCTCCTTATTGAAAACCAGTAAGAGTTCTTACAAGAAGTCCACATTCAAGGCTTTGAGAACTATTCTGCGCACAGATCCTGGGATTTTATAATTGACAGTTGATGAGTATCACCGGCCAACTTTGACATGTGCTAATTTCTAATCTCAGAAATGTTACCAGGTTTTGGGGGGTGCTGGAGTCTTCTTTTAGAGGTGATTTCTAGATTCTTTTTGTCCCAGACAAAGAAATGAATGAAATGAACATAAATGGTGGCAAGGTTTCACATCTATTAAAGGTAGGAAAGAAAAGCAGAAAGGTAGGGAAAGAATGGGCTCTGCAGAGTGAAATTTGGCTGAATAAAAAGGGAGGAAAACTATAAATAAAAAATGCACCCTAATGTGTATGTTGGCCTATCATGAAGAAGCACAATAATGAGTACTTAATGGTGACTGTCTCTTTTTTATATTTCCCATGCTGGTAACATGTCTAGGTTATCCTATCAAAAAGCTTTTTTCAAGTTCTCATGAAAAAATCCACATGTGGGGTTTTGGAAACCAATCTGTGCCTGTGTTCTGGAATCTTGGCATTCCTCCTTTCCCTGCTAGTTTTAGCCACACTATCTTCATGCCTCAGAAAGACTGGGGAAGATAACAATCCACAAGTTTTCATTGATAATGAGAAGTCATGCAAGTAATTTTAGAACATGGTGATTTGAACTCACTTTCTCTCCATCTTTAGTTTGCTAGTATTTTCCTTTCCCAAATCATGTAATTGCTAGGACCTCTGAGCAACCAGTTGTGTAACCCTGGGTTCTGTTTTGTGTCTCAAATGGGAAAGTAGTGCATTTTGCCCTCCTGTGAACTGAGAAAGAAGCAAAATAATTGGGGTAGCATCTCATGAATTAGAAACAAAACAAAAAAAAGAGATCTTTAGGAAATATGCCTGCCTATTCAAATAATATTTCCACTCTCAATTCTCTTCCTATCCTTCCTTTTCCCCCATGGACATGTGCTTAAGGAGAAAATGATCCCATCCGCCATCCTCACTGGCCTATTGTGGAAATTCAAATCTTTTTGCCAGAAATTGCTGTAGTGTACTTATAATACCAATTTCTGGGTAATGAAATGTGAGAGACAGGATTATTAGGCTGATTTAAGAAAAAAATTCATTTTTATTCAAGAATGATTTCTTTTCTTCCCATGGCACCAAAAATGTTTGGAACAGCTGAATCATTGCTTGACTTTAAAGGCTTTCAGCTTTAGGGCAAATGCAACACATTAGGGACAAAAGAGCAGGGAGAGGAAAAATACTGATATCCTTTTTATTATTTTTGAGTTGTTGATTATATTCAGTTTAAGTCTATTATGTGTTTGACTTTTGGCTGTGTAAGAAAGTAAATCTCATATTTTTGAAGTGATTGTGTGAAGCACTTATTACTTAAAGGAAACATCTTAACTAAGAGTACCTTTTAAAACATTTTAGATAGAGTCTGGCAAGTCACTTCATGATCTTAGCAGCAGTGTTATGAGGAAGCCCATATTCTTATAATATTTTATAATTTAGCCTAATGTGACACGATAAAAATTTTTCCTTTTTTTATTTAGGATTGCCTATCTTTGACTTAAAATAAAGCTATTTTCTATATATTCTCTTCATTTTTTTCTGCAGTGAATTACTTTTCTTCTTGTTTATTTTCCAAATCTTAAAAGAATGGAAGATGTTTCTCCTTCAGGTATGAGTTTCTTACATAAGTAGTAGCAACAATGTTCAATAGCTTTTACAAACTTCTTCTAAATTATTTTGCTGTTCAATTTAAAATTTGGTTTTAGATTTTTAGATACATACAAAATGGAATTCTTTTACAAAAACTCTTACATATTGTACATATATGTTAGTTGCATTTCTTATTGTTGAGACAAAATACCTGACACCCAGTATTAAAGGAGGAAAGATTTACTGTAGATCATATTTGGCAGAGTTTTCAGTCCGTCGTTGGCTGGCTCCAAGGAAGGGTGGTGTGGCAAAGGGGTATTGCAGAGGAGAAACAGTTCATGGTGGGCAGAAGGCAGGAAGGAAGCAAACATTGAAATAGTGACGTGGCAGCAGTGACAGCCTTACTTTGCCTTTTATATCTTCCAGGGTACCACCCGCACACAGAGTGGGCCTTCCCATTTTCCTCACACAGAATAATAACCACACACCTTTAATTCCAACATCATGCACTTAATCTCAGCATCTCACATTTTAGATCAAGCTATCTCTCAAAAGCCCCACCTATGATGGCATGAAACTTTGGGGAGACATCTAGATACAAACCATAACATTCCAACCCTGGCCCCCAAAGACTCGTGCCCACTCCTTCATACAAATGGATTTTAGTCCATCTCTAAGAGTCTTAACAGTTCCAGCTCTGGTGAAAATCCAAGTCCAAAATCTCCTTTGAGATTTAAGGCAAATTCTTAGCTTCAAGTCCTTGTACAAATGAAGAGAAAGTTAAACACATCTAACATGTGATGGCTGAAGGAAACTAGCCAAATGCCCATCAATGTATGAATGAATAAAGAAGATGTGTTCTTTTTCATACAATTGAGTACTACTCAGCTGTGAGAAAGATGAACTTGAGACATTTATAGCTAAGTGGAGATACCTAGAGATCATACTTTTAAGTGAAATATATCAGACATGCATGTGTAAATAATACATTGTTTCTCTGACGTGAGAAACTGAAAATGTGAAAAAGGATCAAAATGTATAATAAATAATGTGAAATAGGAAGAAAAAGTTCAAATGGGAGGGCAAGGAGGAAAGGAAGAAAGGGCAAAGAAAAAAATGAGAAAACTAGAAAGTAGAAAAAAAGCTTTTGTAAATAAAGAGGATGAGGGATGAAGGGAGAGGAATGGGAAAAAATTAAAACATCATGTACAGGTACAAATTCCATATGATGAATGTGATAATTATGTATATCTAAATTGTACCAATAAACTTAATTACAAATTTAAAAAATGTACAATGGTACAGGTAAACATTACCTCTCTAAATGGTACAAATGGGGGATAGAAAAAAATGGAACCAATGCTAATTCAAAATCCAACAGAGCAAACATTAAGTCCCCCAGTTCCATGTCCATGATCTGTTGCAATGAATGGCAAAAGGCTTTTGTGGCTTTTCCCCCGTGGCACTGTCAGTGGTTGAAGCTCCCATGGTGTCTCTGTTGGGCTGGCTTTGCTCACTCTTCACTTTTCCTAAGACAGTCTGTGATCCTGGCTGAAAACTTTCTGGGGCCTTCACTGCTCCAGCTTCACATTCACAACTTCCCATTCTCTCTCAGGAACACATGGCCTGGCCTCCTAGGCCTTCTGAAATCTGGGAAGAAACCTTTCTACAACTATTGCATTCTGCATACACCTAAAACCAGCACCATGTGGATGACACCAGGATCTACCACTTGCTGGAGCAATAGCCAGGTTTCCTTCTTTCTTGGATTTAGGGGTTAAATGCTTGGATTGCTGAACACTATAATCTCTATCTGGAAGAATGAATTCTCTAAGGCTCCTCATTCTGGAACATGGTATTCTTGGGATCTCTTCTCAAGGCAGTCTTTAACCTTTGCAATTTTGAAGCTGCAAAGAATAGTCTTTCTGGTTCTTGTAATGTCCTTAAGCAGTCTTTTCTATTGTCTTTTTTTTCTTCTCATCAACTAAGTTCTCCTCTGCTCCCTCTTTGAAGTCTGCAACTTTACTGACATTTCCTTTCAGGCCAAGTACAAAGCATTTTAAATCACTTTGCTGGGAACTCTGCTGGGATCTTGATTCTCAATATAGACCTCACTACAGCTCCCAAAAGTAGCCATACCACTGCTTCATCATAGACTGTATTGAAATTTCTTCTGCCAGATTAATTAGTATACCACCTTTAATCTTAGTCTCAAGAAAATTTTCTGGACAAAAGCAAAACGCAAGCAAATTTTCTGCCAAAAATAACACACATGGTCTGGACTCCAAAAGTCAATGTAGTCCTTCTTCCCAGCAGAAACTTTCTAAGCCTAGTCTTTACCTGCTGCATTTCTAAGAGCATTCTCCTCTTCTGAGCTCTGACAGAATCTCCCATCAAGTACAGCTTGAAGGATTCCAGGGCTGCTTTTTCAGCCATCCTTTCTAAACCCTTATAAACTCTTCCAGCCAAACCTTTCTAAACTCTTGCTTCAAGCCAGTTGCAAAGGCTTTTGAGCCACACGGTTAGGTACAGTCACAGCAACAGCTTCACTCCAGGTACCAAAATCTGTCTTAATCGGTGCTTATTTAAGAAAAATATTTAATGAAGGATATACAAATATATAAGAATTTACAAGATTGGTTTGCAATGGCGGCCCATAGAGTCAGGTATGGAAGAGTGCAAAAGGTCTGTCTGTATGCTGGACATCTAAAAGATCCTGTTGAAGGCCAGGAGCTCATTGTACTGTCTTGTATGACTCTGTATGGGTAGGCCAAAGGGTAGGCAATGGAGGCTGAATGTTGAAAGGTCTATGCTGAAAGGTTGAAGTGTGTGCTGGAAACTAAGAGACAATGTCCAAGGTGTAGATGCAGACTCAGAAGAAACAGAAACAAGCTTTCCTTCTTCATCTGTCTTTTATACTATTCTGGTGACAATCCTTGCTAGAGTGGGTCTTCACACCCTGAACTATGCTGATCCAATTTAGTTGGGCATTTCTTACTCACGTTGACACAATTATCACAACATGCTTCCAGACAAATGACTATATAGCACAAATGCTTTTGTGTGTAGTATAATTAATTCATCAAAAATTTTCAAATGTTTTTTGGCTTAAAATTCTACACAATATTAAATTAATTTTAAATTTGTATTTATGATATAAATATCTACATTTTTCCTAAAAATTCATCTCTTGTCTTTTTTTAAACACTCATATATTCATATTATTCAAAAGTCAAAAAATGAGAGATTGTGGTACCATCTGACTCTGTACAGTATCACCTGATCAGGGAGGGAGCTAGTCTTGGGAAAGCCAGCTGACAGGGAACAAAAGTTATTTTTCTTTCTACATGTTCACTGCCCCATTGTTAGACTTTATAAATATAAGATACAAATAATTACTTTTTCTTTATACATATTTTCTCTTGAGAATTATTTGTTGGTGTTTATTTGAATAAGAGGACAGATTTAAAACAATTATTTTAAAATGTCATATTTTATCTGTCAATATCTTTATACTACATTATTTTCATTTATGAAATTTTGATTATTTGTTTCTTAATAATCTGTCAGTGATGGGGCCCCAGACATGTTTCTAGGTTCTTAGGTACAACCAACAAAGTATTGGATGTGACATAAAGAGGTAAGGAGAAAGTGACAAAGTTTAATGAAGTTGAATTAGGTGATGCTATATTTAGAGTCAGCAGAATCAATAATGGCATGAGTGGTGAAATGTTGGATTTAAAAATTTTTAAATGTTGCTCCAGTTCTAGGGGACATTTGGCTGTGTCTTTCAGAGCATTATTGAAAATGTTATTGATAGGGTACTGAGTTATGTCAGCTCTATCTATCTGGTATGTCCTTACCCATAATTCATTCTGTTATAATTGGATATATGGGATGCAGTCTATGTGTATGAGCCCTCAGTGAGCTCCAAGGGAAGAAAGATCACTGTAGGTGATGCATGAGGATCTTGCATGCATATGTCTCAGCTCTGTCTCCAGGCAGTAGGCCTTAGGACAAAGGCAGGGTATTGGTCCTGGGGCATTGCGCAGGTTCAAGTGAGTAGAGGTGAGTGATCCATCAGCCCTGATTGGAAGTAGGTTTTTTATTCCCTCTCAGGCAGTTAGTACAGGTGGTATAGTGGGCTAAGATGGGTTCACTTAGTAACCCCAAACTTGTTATTATTATCTTTTTTAGTGGTACTAGGGAACAAACTCAGATCCTTCACACTGAGGTACATCACCATCTCATTTTTTCATTTGTAAACAAGTCTCACTAAATTGCTCAGGCTAGGCTCTATCTTGTGATTTTCCTGGTTTAGCCTCCCAAAGCAGAGATTATTGACTTGTGCTACCATGCCTAGATATATTTTATATGACTCTAGTCAAGAATGTTGAAAGGACGAGATAATCCTGGATTTTCCAGGTGAATCTCAGGTGCAGCTAGAGAAAAAATTAAAAATGAAGGATAATGGAGAAAAAGTTTGGGCTAAGTAAAAATAAAAGAAATAGCAAAGATCAAAGCACACCCTAGAGAATATAGGGCGGGATAAGGCAAGGTGGCATGTTTAGTGAGCTCTTCATGGTTTCTTGTCTTTATTCTTTTTGCACATCTCTGGTTCCCATGAGAAGTCCACATAGGGCCTCCTGAGATTTGTTTTGTACATGAGTCCTGGGATCTGGTCATATCTTTTCCTAGCCAACCTAAGCCCCACCCTATCTTCCTATCTCAGTGCTAATTTGTTTAGTCCACCCTGAGAAATTAATATAGGTGGTGTCTTACATACCTGGAAGGAAAAAAAAATAAGAATGTTTTCTTTGCCTTAACGTACAAATAATAGATTGACAAAGTATAAATTTTGAATTTAACCTTTTTAATATTCTCTTCACATTGTTTTGTTGATTATTATTCTCAACTATCCTTTTTTAAAGGGAACACAAGTACTTTTCTATACATAAGATCCTATTGTTAAAACTTTTTCAAGGATATGCCACTTTTTAGTTATCGTTTTCTATGATGAAGTGAGCCTTTTAAATATACGTAGAGACTTTTCTTCAGCTCAGAATATTTTATTCTACTGAAACACTGATTATTATTTCTTTTATTTATTTTGAACTTTTCTTTATTAACACTATGTCTTATATGAGGACCTTCTCTCTGGCCACAAACCTATGACCTTTTAACCTATCATTTTCCTCCCATTGTCCTTTTACTTCTTGAATAGCTGTGTTGTTTGTTTTCAATAATATTGTTTCCATTTTCTTCAATAGTTCACAGGTTTATTATCATTCCACATGCTGTCATTTATTTTGGTATTATGTTATCTCTGTTTTTACTTATTTCAATTTCATGATGCTTTTTCTAACTTGTTTTTTATTTTGATTATTTTAATTGATATAATTTATATATTTATAGGATACAGTACAATAATTTGATGTATGCTGTGATTATCAATCCTGCTATGTCAACTTCATTGGATTAAGTAACACTTAGAACTCAAGAGAACAAGCCTGTGAGTGTGTCTGGGTAGTCATGTATTTGTGGCCTTGTGGACTTTATATGAGCCCTCTTCACTATTCTCTGGGGCTGTTCCTCTTCTCTGCTCTCCACCTGCAACAAACTGAGGAGCTTTGATCTTCTACATCCTTTGGCCATGTTGTCCCTGCCTTCAAGCCAGTTGACTATACATTGAATTCCCTTAAATGTGATTAAATTGAACCTCTTCTCCTTTAAGTTGTGGGTGCCAGGTACTATCTCAGCAATAGGAAAACTGACCAATACATACGTACACAATATGTAATGATCACATCATAAGCAATTAGCATTTTAATGTCAAGTATTTATCCTTTATAGATATTGGGAAACTTTGAAATCTTCTAGCTATTTTGAAATATATCATAATTTGTTGAAGAATATAGTTATGCTACTGTGCTATATTATCAGATGGAGCAGTAGAACTAATTCCTCCTACCTAATTGTATTTTCGTAGTTATTATATATCCTGTGTATTTTCTCCTTCCTTTCCTTCATCTGGTGATCACTGTTTTATTCTCTCCTATGTAATTGATTTTTTTTAGCTTCCACAAAATGCATATGGTATTTGTCTTTTCTGCCTTGGTTATTTCAACTAACATGATGTTCTCCAATTCTGCCCACATTGCTAGAAATGAATGGATTTCATTGATTTATGTGGTTAAATCATATTTCATTTTATTTGGGTTACTCTGTGTGGTATATCTATTTTATATTATATTTTCTTCATTCATTCTTCAATGAATTCTTTGGATGGTTCCATGTCTTGCCTATTGTGAAGAGTGCTTTAAGTGTTCATGTACTTTTCTAATATAATGACTTCATTTCTTATGGATATATACCCAGTGGTAGAGTTCTTGGATAATATAGGAGTTCTATGTGGAAATTCCATACAGTATTTTTTTTTTTTGCAGTGGCTTCAGCTACAAATATCCAGAACTGTGAGTAAATATTTATACTGTCTAGAAATTAGTCACTGTAAAAATTTTAGCACAGAAATACACCTAGCATCCCTTCTAAAATTCTTCAAGCTTTTTCTCTGTTTGAGACTGCCTTCTCAACCTACAGCATAGACATTAGTGTGGATTTTGATTCAACACTATGCTGAGATTGTTCATGGGTGTCTTGAAAATTCACTTATTGTCTATATTTAATTCTTTTTTTAATTCCTGTGTTTTGCTTTCTTGACTTATTTCTTTGTTTTTAAGTAGAGCTTATGTTCTAGAAGCTTTCTGATAAAGAACATAAAGTAAAAATTGAAAACTTTTATGTCTAAAAATATTATTTCTTTTTTGTTTTACTTTCATATTTTTTATCACTTCCAAGATGTAGAATAGAACCATATTATTGTAGAAATTTAATTGGATATTTTTATACCTTGCATTTTCTCTCTTTAAAAATTTTATTAGATACATGTGTTCAGTACATAATGATTAGATTGATCATAGGGAGTCACTACATGTTCATAACACATCTTAATTATTTTTGCATCCTTTTTACCTCCCTCCCTCCTCATTCTCTCCATCTCTTGTTCCCCTCCCATTTGCAAAAGACATACATCCCTGTTTCTTATTTATCTTTTATTTTGCTGTTTAGTTTATTTATACTTTAGGTTTTTCATTTGAGGGAAACTATGTGATGTTTAACCTTGCATGTCTGATTTATTTCATTTCAAATATGGTCTCATGATGCACTTAATTTCCTCCGAATGACTGAAATTTATCCTTCTTGATGGCAGAGTAGTACTCCACTGCATATAAATATTACACTTTCTTCATTTGTTTGTTGATGGACATATAGGCCCCTTTCAAGATTTACCTATTATGAGTTGTGCTACTACTATAAACGTGGGTATGCATGTATCACGGTAGTACGATGTCTTTAAATTAACTCTTGTGGGAAGATATGAAGAAGGGGAACAGCTAGGTAAAATGGAATTTCTATATTTAGTTTTCTGAACAATCTCTGTACTAATTTTCATATTGGCTGTATTAATTTATATTCCCACCAACAATATAAGAGTGTTCCTTTCTCATCATAGTTTCATCAGCATTTGTTAGTACTGTATTTGATGTCTTGATGATAGCCATTCTTTCTGGGATAAGATGGAATCTCACACTGTTGTTTTAATTTGCATTTCTGTAATGGATGGCTAAATTGAACAATTTTTAATGCTTTGTTGGCCATTTGCTCTTTCTCTGAAAAGTGTCTATTCATTTTAGTTGCCCTTTCATTGACTGGGTCTTTTAATTTTTTGGGGGGTAGTGTACATTTTTAGTTATTTGAACTGTATATTCCACGTATAAATTTTGTGAGGTGTACTTGGGAAAACTTTTTCCCATTCTGTAGCTTGATTCTTTGCTCTGTTGATTGTTTATTTTGCTGTGCAAAAATTGTTATTTGATATACTTCTATTCATTAATTCTTGATGTCATTTTTCATGTAGTTGAGATTCTGTTCAGAAAGTTCTTGGCTTTGCCTGCGTTTTTAAGAATTTTGACTATTTTACCTTACAGCAGATTAAATGTTTCTGTTTTGATATTTAGGTCTTTGATCCATTTTAATTTTAATACATGGTTTTATATA
>NW_022900926.1:46609500-46619461 GCF_012274545.1 Fukomys damarensis
ATATACATATACACACACGCACATATATATAATGACTAGTTTAAATCTGCATATGCTTATCAAGTTTTCCCATCACCAGATGTTTTTCCTCTAGTGTATGGTTTTGGCCCCCTTTTCAAAGGTCAGATGGCTGATGTGCCTGAAGTTGCTTTTACATTTTCTATTATACTCCATTGATTCATAGATCTGTTTTTGCGTCAGTACAATACTGTTTTGTCACTGGAGCTTCATAATATAACAGAGTTTGAATTGTGAGGCCTTCTGCTTTCCTCTTATTGTCAAAGATTGCTTTTGCTATTCTGGTCTCTTCTGGTTCCATATAATTTTAGTATTATTTTTTCTAGTTCTGTGAGGAATGCTGTTGGTAATTTGATTGGGAAGCATAAAGTCTGCGTATCCATTTTGGAAGGATGGCCATTTCGAAAACATTGGCTCTGCCTATTAAGGAACAATGTATCTTTTTTGTTGACATTTTAAATCTCTTTGTTAGAGTGCTGTACTTTTCATTATAGAGAGCTTTCACGTAATTTGTGAGGTTATTTCCTATGTTTCTAATATTTCTTGATTGTGAGTAGTATTGTTTACCTTATTTCTTTCTTGGTGAATTCATTATTGGTGTATAGGAAAGTTGTTAATATTTGTGCATTGATTCTGTATCCTACTACCTTGCTGAATTTGTCTACTAGTTCTTAGAGTCTTTTGACATAATTTTTAGGTCTTCTATGTAAAGGATTATGCCCTCTATGAAAAAGGCTCTCTTGATTTCTTTTTTTCTATATGTTTCCACTTTATTTTTATCTCTTGCTTGATTGCTGTGGCTGAATTGCAAGTACTATATTGATCAGGAATAATGATAGTGGACATCCATATCTCTTTCCTGAATTGAGAGGAAAAGCTTTCCATTCTTTCCCATATAACATAACACTGGCAATAGTTTTGTTATGAATGAGTTTTGTCAAATTGAGATAAAGTCCTATTGTATCTATTTTCTTTGGGATTTTTATCAGGAATGAATGTTGGATTTGTCAAAAGCGTTTCTTGGGTCTATAGAGATGATTACATGGTTTTTCTCTTTGCTTCTAGTTATGCGATTATCACATTTGTTGATTTACATATGTTGTATCATACTCGCATGAGAAATGCAGCCTATTTGGTCAGAATGCATGATCTTTTTAATAATTTGTTGTATTCTGTTTACCAGTATCTTGAGAATTTTAGAGCCTACGTTCATTGAAGAGATTGGATTGCATTTTCTTTTCGTTGGGTCTTTGTCTGGTTTTGGAATAAAGGTAAAGCTAGCTTCCAGGAATGACACTGGCAGTGCGCCTTCCCCTTCAATTGAATTAATATGGCATTATATCTTCCCTGAAATTCGTACAGAATTCAGTGGTGAACCCATCTGATCCTGGAACTTTCATTAATTAGTAGCTTTTTTTTTTTTTTTAAATACTGCCTTTATTGGATTGTTCAGTATTTTTACATCTTTATTCAGTTTTTAAAATTCATTTGTATTTTTAAATCTGTAATTTCTTCTGAAATCATTAATATGCTAGAATACGAGTTTCAAAGTAGTTACTAATAGTTTTCTAGATTTTGGCAGTATGCACCTCTTTCATTTGAAATTCCATTGATACAGGTCTTTACCTTTAATGGTAAGATTTGCTAAGGGTTAGCCTATTTTATCCATTCTACAAATGAACTAGTTTTGACTCATTGATTCCTTGTATTGTTATTTTTTGATTAGTACATGTGTGTATGCACAATATTTATATTCTTTGTGCAGAGTTGGTACATTACCTATTTCATCCCCTTTCCTTTCCTTTCCTTTCCTTTACTGCCCTCTTGATCCCTTTCCTTTTTTTTCTCCCTCTTTCTATCTCAGTCTCTTTCCCATTTGAGAAAGATCTGTCTCCCTACTTCCTTCCTTTTATCTATATTTTATTTAGCTGTTTATTTATATGTTGTATTTTCATTAATTTCTGTTCTGATCTTTATAGTTTCCTTCTTTGTACTAGCTTTGAATTTAAATTTTCTTGTTTTTTGAGATTGTTGAGGTGCACCATTAAGTTATTTTTTGGAATAATTCTGTTTTTCTGATGTGAGATTCACAGCTAGAACTTTCACTCTTACTGTAGCTTTTATTGTCTCCTATAGTTTCTGATATATTGTAGTGGCATTGTCTTTTGATTCTAGGAGCCATTTCCTTCATTAATTTTTTTTCTTGGATTCATTGATTATTCAAGACTATAGTGTTTAATTGCCACATGTTTAGGTCCATTGGACTATGAACTGGTAATGAACTCAACTCTTTTGCATTTTTCTCTAAGCACACTTTATTAGTATGTTGTCAATTTTGGAAAAGCTCTAGCTGCTTTTTAGAAGAATGTGTATCCTGTTGTAACACTGTAGATATTTGTTAGGTCCTTTTGTACAAAAGTTTAGTTCAACTCAGATTTCTTTTTACTTTGTGTCTAGTTTGTATATCTATTTGTGAGAGTGGAATGTTGAAGTCCCATACTATATCTGTGTTGATTTTTATGTCTAGCAGTGTTTTGTTTTATGAAGTTTGTGTTGTTATGTTTAGTGCATATATAATTGCTTTCTCTTTCTGTTGAATATGTTCCTGGAACAATTAGTAATGAACTTCTTTGTCTCTTTTGACCAATTTGGCTTAAAGTTCACATGTCTAAAAATTGTATAGCTACTCCTTATTTTTGAGCTTCTGTTGCATGGAATATAGTTTTCCATCCTTTGACTTTAGTCTATGGATTTATTTTTTAATTAAATGTGAGTCTTGTTTATTAAATACCATTTGGTTCTGTTTCTTGATCCATTGTGCCAATCTATGTCTTTGGATTGAGAAATTGAGATTATTCATGTTGAGTATTATTACTGAAAGGCATCAATTTATTCCTGTCATTGCATTATTTTCCTTTTGTTGATTCATTTTTTCCTGTATTGCTTAACTCTCACCCTATCAAGTGTTTTCATTCCAATAGGCTTTTTGGCATTGTTTGATTAATTTTCTCTTTCTACCATATTCTTAGAATTTTCTGGAGTAGTAGTCATTAATTTATTAAGGTGTTCTTTTTTTGTGGAAACATCTTATTTCTTAATGAATTTTAAAGATTACTTTGCAGCATATGTTAATCTGCATTGGAAATTGTTTTCTTTAAAGGCTTAAAACTTCACTCTGAGCTCTTTTCATCTCTAAGGTTTGTGATGAGTAGTCTGCTGTAATTTTAATGTAAATTTAATGTTTACCTTAATAAGTGATTTGTTGCTTTTCTCGAATAGCTTCTAAGATTCTGTTGTTGCTTTATACTTCTGGGATTTTGACTATGATTCCTGTGGAGAAGTTCTTTTCTATTTTTGTTTGTTTGTTTGTTTATCACTTTGAATAATTCAGCTGTTTGTTTCCTCCCCAGTGGTGCCCATAGTTGAGTTTTGAGAGAATTGGAAGTTTTGGAGGAATTTTATTGCCTTGTTTTATCATATTTTTATTGTTGTATTTTTGTGTGCTGTGGGTTGTGGGTCAATTATAGTGGAAAGACTGTTGCCAGTCTGTTAATCTCTCTACGTAAGTGTCTGCTTTACAGTAATGTGTTCTGGATATGGCTAACTATAGGTCTTTTTTTCTGTCCCAAGATCTGACTGCCTCCATTAATTTAGGGAGGGGGAGGAAGATGTGTAATTGGCCCAACATCTAGTTTTCCAGAAATTAGCTGCACTATTGTTGGAGGCTCAAAGAACAATTTGATACTAGACATAGTAGAAACCAATCAATAGCAAAACTTATCCCACCCTACCAATAGTAACAAAACTGGCAAAAACAATACTCAAAGTCAAACTGGATATTGATTACCATAAAAGCCAATAAAAGTTACCACTCTACTTTCCATAATGGAAAAGAAACCTGCAACTATAATATAGATACAAAGTCAGACCAAACGTTGACATCTAATAAATATCTACCAAATGAAACAACAATATCACACTAGCAATAAAAAAAGAACTCAACAATGCTGAAAGTTCCAGTTAGACTGGGGCTCCACCAAAATATTCCAATCTCTGATGTTATTAAAATTGGTAATTTTATTGAATATGAAATTTGGAACTTCTGTTTCATCTTCTTGTTGACATCTCATGTGGCTTTCTTTTTAGTCATTCTCCTCCCGTTGTGTGACTTGATGAAGTTATGTTACAAAGTCATTGTTTTTATTTCCAACACTGTAAAAAATCTATATGTTTAGGGCAGGTTAGTCTCTAAAACTCCTGAATTAGTCACTAGTTTCTTGTGTAGCTTTGCTTTTATGGAGTAATTTTTTGTTTTATTCCAGGTGCATCTTTTTTTCTTTCTCATGTTAATTAATATCTTGTTCATATGAACTGTTGCCATGTGTAGAAAAGCATATAGTGATGCATGGCAGCTCCGATGTTTCCTACACATGTACTTTATGGATTCTTCTTGCCTCAGAAGATACATTGCACCCAGTTTACTTTGTGCCTAATCATGTGACAGGAGTTTGCAATATTTGGAGTTAGGGAAAGAATATTCTGAATTAGAAAGCATCTCCTAGTGGTTATAAATATTTGCTGTGGATGATATCAGTCCTGGGATTCTGGGATATGTTTGGATGGTAGCAGGGGAATAAGATATTTCTATGCTCATTCTTAGGAATTTTATTGCATGAAGGAATTTTACAGTGTGTCAAAAACTCCAGTTCTATAAACTACTTTTCAGCTAGTGCCGATTCTTCCCAGATCATGAGTGTCTTTCAGTTTTTTTCTATATTATTGAGAATTTTCTTTTCTTTTTCATTTTCTTTCTTAGCAAATTTTGGTAGCATTCAATTGGGGATTACCACCTGGATTTACTTTTGAGCCCTGATTCTTATCTCACTTGAAAATATTCTTATGGTTTACTCTAAATTTTAATCAGGGTCTGTGGAAGTAGAAGAGAAAGGAGAAGGGGATCTTCATCTCTCAGAACAATGTTATAGTTAAGGGGAGTGAGATCTGGTGTCTATGGCAAAAAAAGAGTGAATATACTAAATGACAATGTATTGTTGATCTCAAATTAATTAGAAAAGAAGGTTTTAAATGTATGCACAAGGGGGCAGATATGTTAATTGTCCTGATTTTCTTATTATGTAATATATTCTCAAAACAAAACATTACTTCATAACATGTTACTAACAGTGTCAATAAGAAATAAAATTAATTTTTAAAAAAATCACAGTCTTAAGCTGTAGTTGTCTAATGTTCTTTCTAAAGTCAAAACTGAAAATGCTTACATTATTCCCAATCTATGCCTTATCTCTATAATCACTTCCTAGAATTTGGTAAAATAACCAAATTAACGCAGCTATAATATTTTACATAATAGGTTTCCTTTTAATAATTATTTTAAACATTTGCATCCAGTTTTGTAAACAATCACATTAAAAATCTATGTTTACATTTCATGTGTTAATATTTATTTTGAGTACTGTTTTTAGTCATAAGACTCCTATCCTTGAACAGTTTAATGCGATTTATTTCTATTTATGTAGAGTGTATAATTAAGTAATATTTTGTTTCTGGTCTCTATTTCTTTTCTTATTAAATTGGTGCTTGGATCAGATATTTCTGAATTCTGTCATATCTGAAAATTTTACTCTGTTGTTTTAGTAGGAGTAAGGAATTGACTCTTTATCTAAAACTCTTTCATCAAATTTCTTCCTGCCAAAATCAAAAGATATTACAGTGCTATCTTTTGGCATGACAAGTTTCAGAGGAAAATATTATTTAATCATTAATAATTTTGCTTTTTTATGACCTATTGCTCTTTTTTTTTGCTTGTATATATGCTTGTAGAAGTTATTTGTTTTTATCCTTTTAAATCCAAAATTCTCCTATTGCGTGTCTTTTTACTACTGCTACCTGAAATATGGTTGAGTCCTTATGCCTGCATATTTGTTATGTTTTGAAAAAAAATTATTTTAATTGTATCTGTAATTTCTATTTATTATTGCTTTGGATTTTACTTTTAGATCATCTCAAGTCACAGATTAAAATTTATGTCCTTTATTCTTTTTGTATATCTATTATTATTATTGTTCTTGTTGTTATTTCCTGTTACTTTTATTCATTGTCCTGGAGAAGCTTCGTAAGTTTGCTTAATATCCTGCCTTTTAAATTTTGCTCTTTCTCTATGGATCTGTTATTATTACTTTCCTGAATCCTTCCTTATTTTTTAAATTATTTATTCTAAGTTAGTATACATATTTTATATTCTGTAGGTCTGTTATGTCAGTCTGGTGGAGACTGACTAGTTGATTATTAACTAAAATCTTTTTTATCTTTCTTCTGGAGGTACAGTAGACAATGTTTCTCAGCTCCTTGTGAGTTGTTTATGTAATCAAATATTACCAATCCAATATATAAAGAACTGAACCCAAACCATTATAGACCTGACCCATCAGAATGTCTCACAGGCAGTCTTACCTGACATTTCCTATTCTCTGGTAAAGTTCAAAGCCACATATCAGAGATGATGGAGACATAGGGTAGAGGGATTCTGGTTCTCTAAACCACTGATGGAAGAAATATCTGTTAATCAAGCACATCTGTTTTAGATTTCATAGGCCTTAGAAATAAACTTTTCTTTATTTAATTTTTTTTTTTTTTGAAACAGAGTCTCACTGTGTAGTTGAGACTGACCTGGAACTCACTAAGTAGCCTACCCTGATCTCTAACTCACAGCGATGCTCCTGCCTCAGCCTACCGAGTGCTGGGATTACAGGCATGCACCACCACGCCCGGCTAAACTTATTTTCTTGATCCACTGAAATATGTGGGGGATCTTTTCATCTTAGAACTGTTACATTAGTGAGTAATAAGTGTACATGTGCATTATGCCTTTTCTTTTTGCCTCTGTTTGCTAAAAGCCACCTTTTGAGGAGGTCAGATCAGATCTTTCTTTTATTGTTGTTGTTGGTGGGGCGACACAGGATCTTGCTATGCAGTTCAGGCTTGCCTTGAACTCATTATTTTTTCGTTAAGTTTACTGGTACATTTTAGGTATACAATATGATGACATTCATCATGGGGAATTTGTACCTTTACATGATGTATCTTGCTTCTTATTTTTTCCTCATTCCCCTGTCTTAACTTCAACCCTTCCAACCCTCTGTATTTACAAAGGCTTTTTTCCATTTTTTTCCTTTTATCAAAAATTTTTCCCCTCTTTCCTTTCCCCTATTCCTCACACTTCCTCCTCCCCTTTAGAACTTTTCTTCCTGTTTCACATTTATGCTTTCAGTTTCTCACATCAGAGAAACTATTTGGTATTTACACATATGTCTTTTGTATTTCACTTAAGAGTATGACTTCCATGTGCATCCATTTAGCTATAAATGACTAGTTTCTCATTCTTTATGGTTGAGTAGTATTCCATTTTGTATATAAAAAAACATCTATTTTATCCAGTCTCCAGTTGGTGGGTAATTGGGCTGTTTCCAAGTTTTAGCTATTGTAAACTGTGCTGCTATAAACATGGGTGCACATATATCACTGTGGTATGATGCTTTTAATTCTTTTGGGAAGATACCCAGCAAAGGAATAGCTGGGTCAAATGGGACTTCTAATCCTAGTTTTTGAGGTTTCTACATATTGATAGCTATAGTGGTGGCACCAGTCTGCACTCCCACCAGTTGTGGATCAGGGTTCCTTTCTACCCAAATCCCTGTCAGCACAAGTTACTGGTTGATTTATTGACAGCAACCATTCTTTCTGGAGTGAGATGGAATCTTAGTGTTGTTTTCATCTGCATCTCTCAAATGAGCAGTAAATATTTTTTCATATGTTTATTTATAGGTTTTACTTGTTTGTCTGAGAAATGTCTGTTCATTTGAGATGCCCATTTTTGAATTGGATTTTTAAATTTAGGAGGTTTGACTATTTTTAAGTTCTTTATATATTCTAGATAGTAGTTCTTTGTTTGAGGAATAGGTATTAAAAAAATTTACCACATTGTAGATTGTGTCTTAGCTCTGTGATGGTTTCTTTCACTGTGCAGAACCTTTTTAATAGGATGAGATCCCAGCTGTTGATTCCCCGTACTAGTTCCCATGCTACTACAGTTTTGTTCATAAAGTCTTTTCCTATGCCAGTGTCTTCAAGAGTTCTACCTAACCTATTTTCCTGCAAGTTTAGTATTTCTGTTTTAATATTTAGAACTTTGATTGACTTCAATTTTAGTTTAGTCCATGTTGAAAGATAGGGGTCTAATTTTAATCTGTGGCAGATTGGCATGTTGAACCAACTCTTTGTTTCTTTAATTTTTTTGAATCATTCTCTTAGTTTCCATTTCATTGATTTCTGCTCTGATCATTTAAAAAATTAATTGTATTGGTACATTTAAGTTATACATTATAATGACATTCATCATTGGAAATTTGCACCTTTATCTAATCCAGCTTGGTTCTTATTTTTTCCCCATTCCCCTGCCCTCCCTTCAACCCCTCCATTCCTCTGCTCTGACCTTTGTCATTTGGAATTGTGGTCTTCATTGTCTTTTTCTAGGATATTATTTAGAATTGTCTTAAATGCCGACTTGGTATTCATGAAGTTTCTCAGGTGTTCTTTGTCACGAAAGTATCTAATTTCCCCATCAATTTTAAACAATAATTTTGCAGGATAGAACAGTCTAGGTTGGAGGTTATTTTCTTTTATTGCTTTAAATACTTCATTCCAGGCTCTCCTTGACTTGAGAGTTTGTGTTGAAAAGTCTGTTGTGATTCTGATGGGCTTTCCTTTGTATATGGAGTTTTTACTCTCCTGGTTAACTGTTTGAATTTGTTTCATGGATTTCATTTCTTTCCTATGTTAGATATTCATAATTTACATTTCTTTCCTATGTTGGGCATTCAAGACTTCCATCATGTTCCTGAACTCATCTATTTTTTTAATCTGTTTTTGTTCTTGAGTCTCTAATCATGTCTTTCATTTTGCTTACCATCTCTGTAGTTATCTGAGAAATTATTTTTGTTTTGAATCTTTCTAGAGGCTTGTTCCTCTGTTTTGTTACTTCCTATCCTATCAGTTCAGGGTGTCCAGGTGGTTAATTATCAGAGCTTTCCACTTTATCACTCCCAGAATTTGTCCATGCTGACCTGGAAGTCTGTGTTTGTGCATTGTTTAGATGTCTTCTCATTTCTGTTTTTGTTGTTGGTGCTTTTTGGGGGCTTAATTCTTGGGCTGATACTTCCATATTGCTTATTATATCTTTATTGCTTGAATTTAGAACCATTATAGAGTGATTGCTTCTCAGAGATGTCTTCAAGGTATATCTGGTCTTTAGGCTTTGGGTCTCCAGTGACTCTTAGGCAATCAGTATATCAGGGTGGATAATTGATTAGATCAACCATGACACCTTAGCCCAACTGCTACAGTCAGCATCAACAATAGCATCAAATACATTTTAGAACATTACAATTTGTGGTAGCAATTAATCTGTCACCTTTAACTGTGTGAGCTAGGTCAAAGTTGAGGACCAGCCCAAAATATGCTTGTAGTAAATAAACATTTCAATGTAGCAAAATTCTGGATAAGGATTTAGGAGTTGGGGAGGGAGGGATAGAGAGATAGAAGGAGAGGAAAAGGTTAGAAGTGAGGTTAGAGGACACAGGAAGATCATGCACAGTTTGAGAGGCTGTTGAAGACAAGAGGAAAAGACAGAGTGAAGGAATAAAGACAAGAACAGAGCAAGCTAACAGCAATAAGGAAGCTAGAAACTGTATTCAGCTTCCTATAAGAATAACGACAACTGAGAGAAGGAACAAGAGGGAGACACAATCCAAAATAGGACAGGGACAGGAATAAAGAGAGCATAAAATGAAGAACAAGAAGGGAGAGAGAGAAAAAAAGAAAAGAATATGTATGTATACATGTATATATATATATATATATATATACA
>NW_022900926.1:46620007-46638854 GCF_012274545.1 Fukomys damarensis
CATATACATATATATATATATATATATATACACATATACATATATATAAAAAGGAGGGTCTTCTTCAGGGTATGTTCCTGCTGTCATGGTAAACAACATGAGCAGCAGGGTGCAGATCTAAATCTATTAGTCTCAGCAAGCCAGCTTTAATGCACTGAGAATCAGACTGAGTTCTGTCTGTAAGGCTCAAGTTGAGGTCCCTGATCTCATGCAAGATTGAACTCTGCAAGGTTCTACTGATGGTTCCAGCTGTCCTTTTCCCAAAATCAGTCTGGGTTCCTATGGGAGGTGCTGATCCCACCAACTTACCAACCACAGTGGTCTAGTGTGCCTTTATTGCAGAGATTTTCTTCACTTTCTCAGTGGACTTCAATCTTCATTAAGGAGCCTCAAATAGGGCCTCTCTCTATTTTTCTCTTCTGCTGTATCTTTGGAGCTCATAGCCATGGCCTTTATGCCACCCCACCCCCAGCCAGGTGCCTCTGCAGTGTGAATTCAGATACTGTGAGGTCTGCATGGAATGACCCAGGGGTGAGGTTCTGGCTTCCATGAGACAATTGGCCTTGAATTTATGGTGGTCTTCCTGCCTTAGACTTCTATGTGCTTAGATTACATGCACACACCACCATTCCTAGCTCTATTTTTTTTCTGATTATCTGAGTCTTTAGCATGATGTTTTCTTTTCCTCATGTTGTCATGTTAAGTTCTATATTAATTTTTGTTTATTCATCCTTTAAATATAAAAATTTTAAATGTTGTTAGTATATGTTTGTAGTATAGTATGCTTACATTAATTGTGGGTAGTTGATACAAGTATGTAACACATTTCTAAATATAACAATTTTTGCAACATGAGGACTGTGAACACATAGGGTTTGTGATTTTTCTTGGCTATACTAACTCTTTACTTATTTTTATGGTCAAAATCTCTCTCTAGAACATCCACATATTGGAAGATTTTCAGTATATGCTCAGCATCCAGAGTTGCTTTGATGCATCAAGGTGTAATTTTAACCTACTCCCCTTGCTCAGCCCTTTAGTAACATCCACAACATTCACAGCAAAACCCACAAGTTTCCAACATGAACTTCTGCTAAAGTTTTCTTATTTCTACTCCTGCTCTGATATTGCAGAAGGCATCATTCACCCATTCCTTTTACACATATATTTTCTTCATGACTTGTTTCATTGTTAACATTCTTATTCCAAATGGGCAGTATACATTGCTATGGCATGGAGACTGGTAATTAGACCATGGCACAAATAGTGCCTTTTTAGGATAAGGACATATACACAATTACTTGTTAAGAAGAACTTGGGCCATTGGTTTTCTTAAACTACAGCTTCCTGACTCCACAGTGTAAATTCTGATTTTGTAATTCTAGGATTGAGCCAAGGCTCTGTAGTTTTTAAAGCTTCTAGAAAATTTTATCTTGTAGCCAAAAATCTAAGTTGTAAATAAATTAACATTTTTAACAGACAATTAAGCAAATAAATTTTCTTAACCCAAGTTTCCATTGATGGATAAATTAATAAACACCTGTATATAAATAAAATTACATATCATGGATGAAACTTTAAGACATTATTTTAAGTGCAATAAGCCAGTAAAAAAATAACAAATGCTGCATTCTACCATTTATATTAGAGTAGTTAAATTTATAGAGACAAAATGGCAAAAGGTGGTTTTCTAACTCAAGGGCTTACCATTTGATGAATACAAAATTTCATGAAAGAAATTCTAGAGATGACTGATGATTATGATTGCCCAACATTGTAAATGTACTTAATGACACTGAAATGTACACTTAAAACTGGTTAGTGTAAGTTTTATGCTGTGTATAGTTTACCACAATGAAAAAAAATCAAAGTTTATCCTTTCTCTACCACTTGAATTTTTGTTATTACAGTCATAGACTTTGAGAAAGATCATAGAGTTGTGAGGTCCCAAGAGACAGGCAAAATTATATCAGGCCAAGAAGTAAGTTAACAGAAACAGAACTACCAGGCATATGTCTTAGCTCATATATATTTAATAGAACATATATTTTAAATACTGAGTATCTCTTTTTGCTGGATTATTAGTATGAAAAATTTACTTTGGGGGCTGCACTATGACACCAGTTTCCTTCTTGGAATACAGGTTACAAGCAGTATGGCTAACATTATTTGTAGTAAGTCCAATGCAAATTTTAGACTCTTGGGAACAATTAGAATACTCTACTGACAGGAGAACTTTTCATTTCAGGAATTAATGATGTCATGGATGTGTATCTCTAATGGAGAGTCATGGAATCTGTCTGTAGTGGAGAGTGGAAAGCTTGTCATGGGCTTCCTGGAGCTAAAGCTATTGAATGAATGTGGTTGTACCACCTGTGGTGTTTCTATTACCAATTAAATTGTATTTATGCAAGAAGAATGGCCAATGTTACAGATGACTATTTGGGGAAGACTTTTTCCCAGACTGGAAAAGTGGGACAACTCACTGTAGAGAATTTAATGAGGTACAGCTTAGAAGAAATCAAATAAAGATGAGTTGACACTAATTTGCCACAAATGAAACAGTCTCCAAACATATGGAGTATAATAACTAAGCCTTGAGCAAGGGATTCAACTGGCTTGTATGGATGCCACAGATTTGGAAAAAAAGACAGCTAACATTCTTTAGGCCACACTGGAATTCAAGACCAAAATATTTAACTCATTCAATGGATAAGTAGAAATTGTGCAACCACTAAGCTGCCAAAGTTTCCTCTGGTTATGACATGTTACAGATGCAACTGTCACATGTCACTAAAATATCATAACAACTTGGTCCTGTCAACTTTAGAAATATAGATGCAAAAAAGGTGCTCTTCCTAGCATTTTTCAGAGGAAACCACTGTGTGGTCAGTGGAAAGATTACATCTGGAGCATCTGAAAATAGAAATCATTTCACAAGCAGTATTAAAATAGCATGTATGAAGATAGGTTATTGTATTCTCAAGGAATCACCAACAACTTTGGCCACTTAGTCACTGCAGTGGGTGATGATAATGAAACCTAAGAAAACTGATCATTGAAGCATGATCTTTTGCAAGGGTCTTACAACTTTCATCTCCAGATCTTCCATCTTCCCTCTCTTCTCATTGTAATATAGTTTTTCCTTTTCTTAATATCTGCAACAGTAGGTTATCAGTAGATAAAGGGTGTTTTTCAAAGTAAGAGACTTCCTCTGTATAATTAGGGACTAGAGGGGCGGAATGTTTTCTTCAACTTTGTGTCTAAGAAGAACAGAAGCCACTTCTCTGTGCCCTTCAGATTTTCCTATTATAGACATTACCTACATGAGTCATTTACAGACAGACTCAAGTCCTCATATCAGGCTCAGCATAGTGGTAATCTAAATACAACTCTTGTTTGCTTCTCTTTGCAGTCAGACTAAATGGATGCAGTTTACTTATATTTGTGACAGATTTTCTTTTTAAAGAGAAAGAAAAATATTCAGAAATAAAGAAAAATCATAACAATATTGCTTGCCCAAGACTGAGGATTTCTTTGTAATTAATAACAATATTGCATGAAAATGATTTGGTATTACCCTCATAGTCTGTTGAATCATTTTGATTTCATGGGCTGGCAACAAATGACTTCTAAATCTAAATTTACTTTCATTTATTTCTCTGCTTTTTCTATTTCTTTTTGCTTTTGTGTTTACTATTTCTTCATTCTATTTAATTTGGGATTAATTTCCTTTTATCCTTCAAGCTTATTAAGGTAGGAGCACAAATCATTGATTCAAGAAATTCTTTTAAAATACAGTCATATAATACTATACACTTAAGCATTGCTTAAACTGCATCTCTGACAAATGTTAAATATTTTATATTAATTTTAGTTAATTCTAAAATATTTATAAATTCTAGATATGATTTCTTCTTTGATCCGTGGGTTATTTAGAACTGTGGTTTTTAAATTTCCAAAGATTTCAAAAAGTTTTCAAATATTATTTTAAAATTATTTTCCAGTTTGTCCTGTGATCACAGAATGTACTTCAATCTTTTATAATTTTATTGGTACCTTTTTATGGCCCCAAATACAGTCTAGTTTGTAAAATGCTCTATGTACATCTGAAAAAATGTAGCATTTGGTTGTTGTGTAGAAGAATATGTTATAAATATCAACTGTCATATTTGTTGATAGCATTATTCATGTTCTTCTATGATTTTCTAACTGTGCTATCCATCACTTACTGAGAGAAAACAGTTGAAATCTTTGAACTATATTTTTTCTTCATTTTTATCAATATTTGCCCTTTGTATTTTAAAGCTAAAGTGGACTTTTGTATTTATTATAAACATGAACATTTAGGATTGTGTTTTCTAGGTTGATTCCTTTGTATTGATAAAATGACCCTCTTTATTCCTGACAATATTTCTTGTTCTAAAATTTATTTTATTTAAAGTTGATATAGTCATTCCATCTTTCTTATGCTTACATTTTTATGGTATATTTTATCCTTTCTTTTACTTTAACATTATTTATGTCCTGCCAGGCATGGTGGTGCACTCCTGTAATCCCAGCACTCAGGAGGCTGAAGCAGGAGGATTGTTGTGAATTCGAGACCAGCCTGGGCTACATAGTGAGTTCCAGGTCAGTCTCAACTACCTAATGAGACCCTGTCTCAAAACAACAGCAACAACAACAACAACAAAAACCCCAAAACAACAAAAAAACAAGCATTATTTATATCTTCATATTTAAAGTGGTTCTCTTATAGACAGCATAAATTCCCTTTGTTTCAAATTTACTCTGACTTTAAGTGGTATCATTAGCCTCTCACATAGACCTTAAAATACTATCTTGTTATCTGTTTTTCTGTCCCATCAGTTCTTTTATACTTATGACTTTTTTCTACGTTCATTTAAATGGAGTACTTTATGAATCCCTTTTATTTTCTTTATTGTTAACATTATTAGCTTTATCTTTTCATTTAATTTTTTCTTGGTGATTGATTAGGATATATATATATATTTAAATTATAAAAGTCTAACTTCAAATAATACTGTGTCAGTTCACATATACCATAAGAATATTAAATTAGTATACTTTCACCTTCTCCCTTGAAACATTTTGCTATTGTTGTCCTGTATTTTACTTCTTCATGTTGTAAACCACAAATAATTACTATTTTGTCATAAATAATCATTTAAAGAATATTAAAACTGAAAAAATAAATTTAAAATTCTTACAGTGTACTTATCAAAATAGTATTTCCATTATTTTTTATTCTTTTCAGTGAAGTTAAATTTCATCTCTTACAATTTTTCTTTTATCTGTGTATTTCCTTTAAAATTTCTCTGTACATGTCTGACCACAATGGAACATTTCAGATTTTTCTGTATTTCTTTTCTTTTGGTTTGGAAAAGTTCATATTAGATTTGGAGTTTGTGTGCAGTATTTTTAATTACTATAGAGTTCTATGTTTATAAAGCTCCTTGGATGTCTGTACCTATTGGCTTTATCAAATTAGGGAAGATTTCTCCATTAGTTTAAAAATTATTTTCTTCCTCTCTCCCCTTTTCATCTCTGAACTCCAAATGCTAGATGCCCTGATATCATTCACTCTGGTTCTTTTCAAGGAATCTTTTTAGTTTTTAATGTCACAGAATTAACTTTGGATAATTTATATACTATTGCTTTAGATTCATAGATCTTTCCACTATCATTATAATCCACTATTATTCACATTCAATTTTTTTATCTCACTACTTTATAATTGGATTTTCTTACATTTTTCTTTATTCATCATTTCAGTGTATTCTATAGTTGAATACATGCAACATATTTATAATACAATAGCAGTTTCAGTGTTCTTGTGTTCAAATTTAATCAAATTTAAGTTTGTTTCTTTTGATTGAGTTTTCTGTTGCTTATCAAGTAAGTATTTTGCTGGTTCTTGCATCCTGGTACTTGTTCATTGGACATTTGATATTGTGAATTTTTAAATTGTTAAATGTTGGCTTTAAAAATGTTTCTTCAAAGAATGTTTTATTTTGTTCTTATGTATAGTTATTTCAAAGCTTTCCTTGCCAGCTTTCTTAGGGCTTTATTAGATACAGAAGCCTCTTGAACTAATTTTTTTCTCATTCAGACAGTATCTCTCTGAGAACTCTACTTAATTTTTTGAAGGTTAAGAACTCTTTCTATTCTGGCTGGTGAAAATATGGAATATTCTTAGTCGTATTTAAAATTTACAATTTATTTACCCTTCTACTTCTTCAGCAACTCCTCCCGCCGCCTGAATTTGAATAGTTTCTTCTTATGGGTTCACAGATCGCTGCTTAAGCAGAGATACAAATGTATTTGTCTATAAATCTTTAGAGTTTTCTCCTGTATAATTTTTTCCCTTCAGAATTTTTCCTGCAAATTTTATCTTGTCCTTTTTGAAGTCTAACCTTAAACATAGAAAGATTGCCAGTCTTTGTTTGGATTCTTCCACTTAGCATTGTAGACTGGGCAGTAAGCTGGAGTGATTGTGTAATTCATTTGTTTCCCTCTCTTGGGGATCCCAGTCGTGTATTGTCTGTTAGCCAAGGTCTTGAAACCATTGCATTATTTGTAGTTCTGTCATGGCCAGCAACAGGAGTCTCCAGCTAGGCATAACAGGATTCTATTAAAAAAATCAAAGATTAGTCCTCAATTTTTATTTGTTGCTTTAATTTATATTTAAGATCTGGTATAAAAAATGGGAAGGAATCAGTCCACAGAGACAGACAATCCAGGCCTATGTTTTAAATAAAACATACTTTTATTTAAATATATACTAATTTAATTATTTTATATTTATATTATTTATTGAATGCCTACTTTTCACAGAGCACTGTGGATATTCCAGCCTTAGTTTGACATTTATAAAACAGGGAGAAATGACTCCTCATTGTAATAGTTCGTGAAAATGGCCACAAATTCTCCCTTTCTCTTCATTGTCTTGATATGTGACCTTGACATTTCTCCCATTGAAATGTAGTCCATGCCTTCCCCCTGTCAACCTAGTATACCTTGTGGCTTGCTTTGGTCTATATAGTGTTGTGGAAATGATACGTGTGCGTTTTCAGCTTGGGTCTTATGAAGCTTTTCAAGTTTCTGCTCTCTTGAAACTTTTGTGTATGTCACAGGAGTAGGCCTGAAGCTGACATGCCACAGAATGACACATTGATTGGAAAGAGGCATTGGCTATCCCAGCCATTCAATCAAGATTATTGTAAATTAGTCAGCTACATTTTTGTTTCTGTGCATGCACACCTATGATAGAGTATAACTTTTAAATTATACATAGTAAGAGATTAACAACAATAATTATAAAATGAACAATTACAACAAATACTATTTAAAGCTTATAAATTATTTATTTCTGGCATTTTCCATTAATACTTTTAGACTGCAGTTGATGGTAGGTAACTGAAAATGGAAAGTGAATTCACTGATAAGGAAAAGACTACTATATAATATAGAATACATGTGAATAAAATTTTCTTACAAATTTTAAACATTAAAATACACTAAGCATTAGGACCATACTAGACAAGTATTATTTCACTTTAATGATCCAGAAGGCTTTGAAAGCACTTTTTCATCCAGGATTATTATTATAAAAATTACATGTCATTGCATAGTATGTTTTTTAATATATTGGCTAGTTGATGTTTTTGATTGATTCAATGTAAGATAAATTAGCTTAATAGTTGTGCACAACTCTTTTGAGTAAATGAAGTTTTAGTATTCAAATTGGAATAATTGTCTCATAGAAACTTCCTTGATATTGTGAACTAAATTGCATTTTCCTCTAATGTACTCTTATTGTAGATCCTACTCATTTTTTGTACTATTAGGACAGTAATCAAATAATTTTTCTGTGACATTTAACATTAAAATCTCCTGTTCCACTGTAAACTCCAGGGCCTGTGTATTCTTTTTCATTTATTCTTGAAAATTAAGGTTCTGCCTGACACGTAGTAGATATTTGGTAAATGTTTGGCTGAAAAAAATAAGAGCTCAAGTAGGTTAATGACTGAGAAATGTCACTTGACTTTAATAATAAAGAAGTTATCAATAAGTATGATGATGCCAATTTCAATGGCTTAGTGGAAAAGGACAAAAAGACTATAGGTGAATGGAAATTGCAGAAAGCACTGAGAAACAAAAGAAACTCAAGTTAAAGTTACTAATTTTACTTCAAAATGACAAATTTCTTTTATGCTTTCTTATTTTTTTAATTAAAATTTTAAATCTAAAGTGTCAGATAAAAATTGGAAAATTATCTCTATTAATTCTACAACTAGCTTGTCTCTGAGAATCAGTGTATGGAGCACTTTTGTAAGTGTCAGCTTCTCTTGTGATATTAACCTCTATCAGTTTTGCTTGCACACTTGTTTTGAGTTCTCCAGAGTATGACAGCAAAGAGGACATACAGGTAATAGAAGAAGGCAATATGCTCAAATTGGTTTTTGTGGACTAATTGAAAAAGATCCATAGAAATTTCCATTTAGATATTTGAATACAACAGCTAATTACAACTGGATAAAGATTTATCTTTTAGACCCTGTGTGCACATTGTCCTTTGCTTCTCTGTGATAGGACACATCGTTGTATGTTTATTCTGTGCTTTTGAATATGCTTTCATTATTATATGTGTCTGTTTTAAACATCATGTGAAGTTAAAAACAAGAAGTTAATGACCTTTAGTTTCAGTTTCATAAATATTTCAAAGGAAATAGACCTTTTGAATTGGGGAAAGAGTGTGTCAGGTGAGCAGGTGTCACTGCGGATTAATGACTTGCCTTTCACCACCATCCACCTGGTCTGTAATTTGGATTGGGTCACATGTGTGGACGAACTCTGCCATCTCAGTCCTGACTTTCTTGCAACTGTCTCCTTATTAGAAGCCATCAAGCAATAGTCTACTCTGAACCCTATCATCAGTCTCCTAAAGAGAGACTGGAGTTAAAATTGCCAGAAAAT
The DNA here is from genome assembly GCF_012274545.1 of Fukomys damarensis. NCBI lineage: Eukaryota > Metazoa > Chordata > Mammalia > Rodentia > Bathyergidae > Fukomys > Fukomys damarensis. The sequence continues at coordinate 46,629,008 of NW_022900926.1, forward strand.
TAAAGCCAGGCCCTCTGGCAAGGCAGTTGGCCTGGGGATAGTTTTCTTCCTACATTTTTGCTTCTCATTAAGCAGCTAATGAGTCCTTGGCGACTGGTGAATGGCATTCAAATGAAAGAACAATTACCTGACTAAAGAAGTACTGAAGATACGTTCAGAGAGCAAATCCTACCAAACTAAAAGCAGAAGTTTCTGTAACAGATACCGGCGTGTGGAATATTTATGAACATGGAAGAGACTAATCATCATAATTTAACAAGGGCACAAGAATTGATGTGTGACCGTCTCCAAGAAATGAGCAAAGTTTCTCTAACACATCAAGACCATTGTAAAAGTACATGTTAAAGAAGCTGTCTGTTCATTATCTCTCTTTTTTTTTTTTTATATGACATTCACTTATTATTCATGACTGTGCCTGAAAGAGCCATCTGGTAAACTACCTGCACCTCTCTGTTTCAGGTTGAGTTTTAGTCATCAGGTCACCTTTTAAATGGTCCTGAGCTGATGCATACATTCTACAGACTACCTTGTTTTTATGAGGTCCAAATGAAGTAGGCTGCAAGCCGAAGTCCCAGAGCTACCTTTATTAATATTTGTGAGCTCCCTTCTCAGCTAACAGCATGCTGCCAGGTTTTGTAGAGAGTGACAGCATATCAGAAACCATGGTAACATCTCTGCATAAATCTTGATCACATTTATGCATCTTATATTTCTGTCATTACTATATTTCCAAACTGCCCTTTGCACATGGCCATTTTATTGCTCCCTTTGAGCTGCCAAGGTTCCCTGACTCCATCTCTCAGTGCCAAAAAAGACATTAAACTATTCAGCTGTTCTTATCATCTTCCAGAAAACAATAAAGGCCCTTTTGTATGCCTTTAACAAAATGTGTTCATTGTGCCAGCAAGACAAGAGTTAGGCATGTCTTCTAGTGCAGGCCAAGTAGAGAGGATTACAGCTTCTTCTATTTTCTATCCCAGGCTCAACTTTGGGATTGACTTTCTTCTGCTGCAAAGCATACTTTTAGTACATTTTATTTAAAGACGCCAGATTTTAGGCTTATTTGTGTTTGTTTTAAAAATGTTAAGTAATCACATTTTGTTTTGCCTTAAGACACAGCTTCTCTATCTAGTCCAGGGCAGGGTCACACTCTCTATATGTAGTGCAAGCTGATTTTACACTCAGTAGCCATTTCTTCCTGACTCAGCTTCCCAAGTGCTGGTTTTACAGGTTTTTACCTCCAGGCCTGGCTCAGTAATTATGTTTGTTTTTGCTTAATCTCTAAAAAGTGGTCTCAGAAAAATCTTGAGATAAAACTGCCACAAACTGAGTGACAATTTAGGATGTCTTTGGCAAATTTGTTTCAAACCATTGCAATATTTACAAGATATTGTTACAGTTTAAGATAATTAACTTTATGTGGCTTAGGATGGATAAAATACACATATTTTTCAAAAACACTACTGGAAGAAGATTTCTAATCAATTTAAGGTTCATACATAAAAATGATCCCCAATCCCGGCCCTTGGTACCAGGGACTGACCTCGGGACCTTCTGCTTGCAAGGCAGGCAGCAGCCTCCACTGAGCAGCCAAAAACGTTGCCCTTTTTAAAAAGAAAATGTTTCCCTTTAAAAAGAGAAATTCTGTATTCTTCTGAATTTTATTTTAAGATATGCTATATAGGGGTCAGAGATATAGCTCAGTAGGGCCACACCTGCCTGGTAAGTGTAAGGTCCTGAGTTCAGTTCCTAGTGCTGGGAAAAAATATGCTATATCTTTAATTTTTTTTCTAATCATTTGACTCACTATTGTGATATTTGGAGGTTAAGTAAGACCAATATTTCCACCCAAATCTCTGCTTCCCTTTTCCTCTGGAAATAGAGTTGTGTGGTTGACTTCAAATCTCTTTTTTTTTCTATCTTTATTGTTTTATTTCTTTCTCTTTTTTTATTGAGTTTATTGGTACTTTTTAAGAATACAGTACAGTTACATTTATCATTGGGCTCTTGTAACTTTACATGACAGGTCTTGGTTCTCATTTTTTCCCATACCCCTGCCCTCCCTTCACCCCTTCCCCCTGCCCTATTTACAAAGACTTTGTTTCCATTTTTTCCTTTTCTCATAATTTTTCTTTTCCCAAATATCTGAATGGAAAACTATTTGCCAGCATCCTTTACAGCTGGATGGCAAGTTCTTGCTAATATAAACAGAAGTGATGTGTCTTGGTCTGAAAATTAAAATTAGATAAAAGTCCTCAAGATTCTTTCTGGATGTCAGCAATCTAGCTCACCTGTGCACCAGATAATGGAGAAGCAGTACAGTTGAAAGGTCCAAATCTCTGAATGATCATATGTAGCAGATCCAAACCATATACCATCCATCTGGGATGTACATTTAAATCCTCTTACCATGAAAAATATTTCAAGATTCTTTAAGCCATATATCTGGATTCCCTTTCTTAGAGGGTCTCATCCTTCTATATACTAAATACACTGTAATGGTGTGTACTGATTGTATTAAAGTTTGTGTATTGTTTTAAAATTTCAATAGCAAAAACATGTTGAAAATGTTGCTTTTCTAATTGAAGATGCAAATACCAATATAATTTTTTTTAAATTTTATTGAGTTTATTGGTACATTTTAGGGATACAGTACAGTTACATTCATTGTTGGGATACCAATATACTTTTAATATAAATATTTTTCATACATTTATAATATACAGATTTCTCCTTTATTTTACAGTGTTGATGAGGGTGTGAATCATCTTGAATTTTTATACAATGTGAAATATAAAGCCATTTGGAGGCTATTTGGTGATACCTATTAAACAAAGACATGTATAATTTTTGGGTTCCACTTCTTGAAATCTATCTTGCAGAAATATTTGTACATACATATATTTAAAAAACATGAAATTTCTAGGAAAAAAAATCAATCTGTAAAACTGTCAATATGTCCATTTTATGTGCACATTGGGGCATGAGGTCATTTGTTTCTGTTTGATGAAAAGATACAGATTACAAATTGACAAGACAGAATATGTCTGTAACAGAGAAGTCAGAATTCCTGAGTAAGATTTTTGTTGTGGGTTGAGACTGCCAATTATCTTTATTATTCTATATATCTTCAAAATTATAATGAAAGACAAAGAGGAAATGTTAATTTGACATTAAAGCTGAGTGCTTTGCTATTTTATGCCAGTAAATATTTGTTAACTAAAAAATTAAATTAAGAGAAAAATATCCCATAAACCTTGCAAACTTATTTTGTAAAGGAAAAACTATCAATAGTCTATGCATCTATCAATATAGGAATGCTACCTAAATTATAGAAAAATCCACACTATGAGATTTTTCTTAAGAAAGCTGAGGACTGTTCTGATATGGGATGATAAATAATATATAGTAAGATGGAAACTGTTACAGAAAAATGTGCATATCATCATACCTTTAAAGTAGAAATGCATGTGCATGTATCTCTGTATTTCTGAGTATAGATCAGAGGAAGAAACCAAAGCTAAGAGTGCCATTTGTCTTTGAACTCCTTCATTTTTTCAATTTCCAACATATAATAGAAGCCAGATGTTGACCCAGATATAATGTTTTACTCTTTCTATCATTGAATGTACTAAGTGACATCCTGGTGAATAAATGTGTTTGTGAGGCGTACAGCACAAGCACAGAAAAACAGTTCAACAAGGTTACTTCTGTCGAGACAAGAGTGATTTGTGACCAGGGATTAGAAAGTGAAAGGAGACTCACACTTTTTAATTCTATACACTTCTCTCTATTTTAACTCCTTAAATATGTTCCAGGACTCATGGACTTAAATATAATATAACACTAGGAACCACAAAATATTTAAAGTGTTTGATGAAAATATATGCGCCATAGGAGGTATTTAAGAGTGTCAGATGCTAATGTGGCTGTGGGATTTATTGTCTCAAAACCACAGGCTTCAAAGAAATTAGTCTTGATCGAAGAGGAAAGCTCTGGGTCAAAAGTAATTCAAATTAAAATGGAAAATATGACTTACATTGGAGCTCTTTAAGCCAATTTTGGACTTTTCTATGAAAACAGTGAAGCTTTCTTTTTGGTAAATTTGGGAATTATGGAGAAAGCCTTGTGGGAAGTGAGGATTGAGGCTAAATGTAGTAACTGCAGCTGAGAGACTGTTGTTCCAGAGCTGAGAACAACAAAACAGATTTAGCAGTCCGGCAAGTTCTCTGTGGCTTTAAAAAATAAGACTTTTGGAAAACAATTGGTTTTTTTGTAATAGGAAAAATTAGATGACCTAATATCCATCTTTTAGGTTTTCAAAGACTGGATAAATTATAAATAATAGATAAATGAATACTTTTTATGGTGAGCAATAATGCTTTGAAACTTCCATTCCAGAATAAAAATTACAGTATATTAACACCTTCAACTATTATTTTAAACTTGTAAAGACTTTTTTTTAACTGAACTTAGTGATGGTTTTAAACATTTTATCCAGGGCAAGTTATAATTTAGACATTGCTGAGACAGAATTCTCAAGTTTAGAATTCAAATTTAGTTTTTTAAATGATAATAGCTAAATATTCCTCCTCTCATCTAATAATATCAGTGATGGGTATTTTAAAATAATTTAAATAAACTAAAATGAAGCTTACTCTCAAAAGTTATTCCACAAACTACTTTGGAAAATACCAGCACTTTTATGACTGACTGTGTTCTGTTAAAATTTGCAGTTGAGCAATGATTATAAGCCTTCAGATTGGATAGTTGCAGCACTTAGAAGTGAAACTTTATGCTTAACAAAAGCGATCATGTTATCAGGCATATATTTAATGTATATTTATAGGCCCCTGACATGGAAAAGAAAAGTAAATTGTAGAACTCTCTCAATGAGAAAGAGTATTAAATCAATACTTGTAATATGAAAAACAAATAAACTATATAAAATCACTATAAATAATATTATTCCAATATTTTAGGATCACAAAACAAAGGCAAAAAAAAACACCTCTTCTAAATAGACAGTGGTTTTATAGAAGATCATTTAAATGGGTTCATTAAAGATGCCTAAGATTATGTCCAAACATGGAAAGGGACAGTGAAGTTAAAGAAGTAGTAGATGCACACAGAATGTTTAAATACACAATTATGGGTAAGAACACAAAATTATAATAAGGTGATGTTTTGAAAAATAAAGTTGTTATGGAAAGAATGCAAATAAAATTAATATTTAACTTTGCACATTCAAATAGACTGTATTTAAATTTTCACCTTAATGGTTGGATCTGATGGATACTACAGCTTTTTCCGCAATGTCTAGAAGAGATAACTCTGAATAGTGTGTAAATTCAGCACTGTGAATGCAGTTTGGAGATGAAGCACATGACCTGGAGAGAAAAAGGAAGTATCTCAACTTTGATTACAGGGGGATGTGTGTGTGGAGGGTATTATATGACTGAGAGAACAAAGAGAAAGAGAGAGAGAGAGAGAGAGAGAGAGAGAGAGAGAGAGAGAGAGAGTATGAAAATAAATTACCATAGTTCACCTACCACATTTCCCAATACATACACTGAAAGTGGAGCCAGTGGGGAAAGGGTGTCTTTGAAATTCTGGAGAAGTTTTGGAACTTCAAGAATTAGGAGGGGTTTGCCCTATTCCAGGAGATAATCCTACAGGCTACTGCCAGGTCAACTGAGGGACCTGTAGGCATTACAAATAAACATGAGAGAATGTGATTAGCCAAGAGGACACGTGGATATTTACTTTTCTAGAACATTCTTGAACATTCTTGATTGTCAATTTGGATAGAGGAAGATTTATTTAAATTTATTGAGAACCTATATAAAATATAGTTATGTAATATCCCAATACATTTTAGATATTGGAAAGATATCTATTAGGGACATCTAAACTGAACCTTAATTACATAGGAGTGAATGAGCCAAATTAATGTAAGTTATTTCTTTCCTCTATCTGGTATTAAAAGCCAAAACAAAGAAATTATTTTTAAATTATTCTCAATATTATGATATAGGCAAATTGGTGATCCCATTAAAATGTTTAGAAATTATACATTTTAGTGAGTTGGAAAAATAATTTCTTGGGTGTAGGGGTTGTAACAGGAAAAAATGAGACAGGATGTTTAAGTGGCTGCAGATTGTGAAGGAACTTGAATGATAGAATTAGAAATGGACTTTAACTTGGAGCTCATTGGGAACCACAGAGGAGTTTAAGTTAGGAGAAAATATCAAGTCAGTATCTTAGGAAGATTGCTTTGGTAAACTAAGTGGACAGAAAACAGAAAAAAAAATAGAGCAGTGAAAATGAGAACTTTTAAGCCAAAATGAAGTGAACTTGCTACTCTCTGTGATGCATATGATTACCGAATAGATATTCATTAGAGGAATACAACCTGTAGTTCTGTGCGGCTCTCTGGGGGGACCCCGTCCCGCGGGGAATAGGAGGTGAGAGCCGCCTCTTATTCGTGGGTCATCAGAGGCCGATCCGATCTTGAATGTCTGTGGAGGAAATCTTTAAGAAGTTAGAGTACACGGCCCAAGTCTGGTTTCTGATCAAAGGCGCTTTATTGGCTCAGCAAAACGATTATATACTGTTATCCCAGGGGGAAGGTTCAGCAAGCTTATTGGACAGTTCAAACAAATCAATCACATGAGTCACTCAAGCATTTAACCATACAGCAATCAGTATTTTACCAAATGTGGGGAGGGGTAAGTGGGAAGGCGTACATCAACAATTAACCCTATGCAATCTTTAACTTAGTGACCCTGTGGTTAGCACAAAGGGCTATTTTTTCTGTAAGATTCCCTGTTTGCCCAGGGGCTAGACCTGCCATAAGTCACGTATGTAGTCTAGTGGGATTTTTCCACCGAGGCAAAGGCTAAGGTTGAGGGCAGTCATCTTATGCAGGCCCAAGCAGTCTCTCACAGTTCTGAATTTGTATAAACTTATCAACATCATAAGAGCAGATACAGGCGAGCAAAGTGAAGATTCATTTCTGTTTAAAATGATTTGAGCATAGTTGAATAATATTTTGATGATTAGTAAAAACCATGCAAATGTTAAATTTAAAAATACAATTCATATTGAATTGCAATAGGAAAAAAAGGGCTAAAAGTGTAGGGAAAGTGGTAAGGGTATGGGAAAGGTAATAAGAGAAAGGAAAAAATAGGAGAAAATGAAAAAAATGGAAATAAAATGTTTGTAAATGGGGAGGGGAGGAAGGGGTGAAGGGAGGTCAGGAACAAGGGCAAAAAATGAGAATCAAGACCTGTCATGTAAAGGTACAAGATTCCAGTAATGAATATAACTGTACTGTATACCTAAAATGTACCAATAAACTCAATGAAAGGGAAAAAATTTTAAAAATTCATATTGAAAAGGGAGGGCAGAGGTAAGGGGAAAAAATGAAAATCAAGACTTGTCATGTAGAGGTACAAGATCCCAACAATGAATGTAACTGTACTGTGTCCCTAAAATGTACCAATAAACTCAATTAAAGCTGAAAAAAATTCATATTGAATTGCATTTATTTCACATATTAACTGGCTTAATGACTGATGAGAGGAGTTGAATTATGTAACTTTATTCTAAATGCTCACCATATATATTGCAGTTGCAAACAAATTTTCTTATATTTTACCTATAGATATGGCCACCATAATACCCAGCTTTTCTGAGGAAAATATTAGCTTCCAATTTTATGTTCTGTTGTCCTCGTAAATGTACTCATATTTGTCAAGCAACATATCTCAAATTTCATTTCAGAAATATTCAGTATTCTTATATGGAACATTTAAAACTCAGATGCTAAGAAATTTAACAGATTATAACATTACCTATATTTTCCTTTCCTTCTTGCTATAGAAGTTCTCAATACAAGTGACCTCAAATTTTCAATGTTGAATTTGCATATAGAAATGAACTAGGATAATCATTTGAATCTTTAAAAATTGTGTTTTTCTAAACTGTGTTAGCATGGAAGCACTACTAATCTTTACAATGAAACAAGCAAACCCATGATTCTTTTCTAGATCTCCTTTGACACAAGAAATGACTCAACTTGCCTGGCCTTGTGCTTATGACTGGGCTGTACTGTTCATTGTTTTGCCTGGCACATCATATTGTATTCAGAGGTTCTAAGCCAGGGAACTCATGATTCCATTAGATAGGGCAGAAAAAAAAGTTAGATTCTCTTTTTTAAATCCTTTAACTGCCAAAGTTAAACATTTATCTACCAATATTTCATTAAAAAGTCTGTCAAACCATTGGCTCAAATAGATATGTGTTTGGTTATATTAGTTTACTTCTTTTCTTGATCCATGATGACTCATTTGCAAAGTTAGGGTAAGACTATTGTTGAATGTTGGTTCCTATAGTAGGACTCATTTGAAAGAAGCAGAGAGAATGGTTTTTAATGCATGGCACAGAAAGAACTAGCAAAATTTTAAATGTATCTGCATCTATAGTTATTTTAAGAATATTTTAACATCCCACCAAATGCATGGCCTGGTGTGGATAATTTTAAGGAGTCCATACCTGAAAAAGACCACAGGACATTGTGAGACATGTCTTGACAATAGAATCCATACAAGCACCTCTGTGTCACTTCCCCAGCTCACCCCACCCCAACCCCTGCAGTGTTTTCTTGGAGATGAGGTCCACAAAATGAACACCCCTAAATTTCAGTTTTCTTCAAGATTCTACAAACATATATTCCATTAGCACCTCTGTGAAGCAGTCATGCCAAACCTGGAGCGCTGCACAGAATGTGTAGCAGAGATATATAACACCATGGGTCATTTCTGTGTTGTGTTACTCAAGGGAGCAAGAGTTTGGAAAAGTGAGCACTGAAGAATATTCAGGAAACAGTGAGTGATGTAGCCCTGCTGAAATGCAAGGTGTACAGAACCCCAGCAAATGAGATCTGTATAGAAATCTGGATGCATAGACTTCTAGGAATATCAGGCTTTGTTGACTCTACAATAAAGAGGTAAAGGGGTTCTAAGAGTGAAAAGAATGTCTGGTATTAGTGGCATGAAAAGTGACTCAGAGAGAATCAACACAGATTCAGTCCCCTGAAATCCAATGTAAATTAAAGGATTTTGGCTCATAGAGCTTAAGGCAGATTAGCTGGAATGTGAGCTGGACCCTTTCATGAGAAGTTGACTTCACTTCTCAGCCTTGAACTCTGTACCGGAGTGAACAGTTCCCTGGCTTAGCACCTGTGCTTTTTATATGTGGTGGGGTAACGGGGCTGCTCCGTCACATCACTTCCTAGAGGTAAGAGAATACGTTTTACATGGTTTCTGGTGTTTGTAAAGCAGCATGCTGGCACGAGGACCCAGACCTTCTCCACTTAGGAGAACTCTGTGGTCTCAGAGGCAGGATTCAGTAGAGCTAAAATAACATGCAGCATCGACTCTATACTGAGAGGCCTTCTGCATTCCTCACCCTAAGAAGGTGCGAGAACGGGGAAGGAGGCAAAGCAGTGATGAAGTTTGGCTGGAGCCTTGAGGGTCACTACAGTTGTTAAAGAGTAAAAGCCAGGTATTTTCTTCCCGTGGTTGGCTGTGTTGTCCATGTGAAAGTCCAGTTAGGAGTCGGTTCCCTAATCTATCTTTTTGTGCCTCAGTTTTTTTATTTGCCAAATGTGAGTAATAATTCCTGCCATATTACAGGGTATTATGAGGAGGATCTGATGCATGACATATAAGAGAAGCACAAACCTTTCATTAAACACCTATAATGTATCAAAAGCTGGACCCCAATTATCTGTTGTTTTTCTTTTTTTTTTTTTTTTTTTTTTTTTTTTTTTTTTTTTTTT
>NW_022900926.1:46638944-46655008 GCF_012274545.1 Fukomys damarensis
TTTTTTTTTTTTTTTTTTTTTTTTTTTTTTTTTTTAGTTTATTGGTACATTTTAGGTATACAGCACAGTTACATTCATCATTGGGATCTTGTACCTTTACATGACAGGTCTTGGTTCTCATTTTTTCCTTATCCCTGCCCTCCCTTCACCCCCTCCTCCCCTCCTCATTTACAAATACTTTATTTCCATTTTTTCATTTTCTAGCCTTACAGTGATCCTTTAAGGCAAGTATTGTCATCTCCATTTTATAGGTGTGGAAATGAATTTGGTGAGGTTGAACAACTTATTCATTTATTTAACACATTTATATCGAATACTTAGTATGTATGAAACATCTTAACTGAGTCTAGGAATAGAGCAGTAAATCATCTCTATAAGGTTCTTGTGGTATTAGAGCTTATATTCCACGTGGGTAGATAGGTAGGAAAATGAACAATAATTAGTTAATTCATAAAAAAATAAGACTAGGTATTCAAAATGGGATTTACTTGTTCTCTAATTCCCATATTTTCTCAAAACCTAAAATTAGATCTAAAGACAAATTAAGCTCAAGTACATTTTTTTTCGATGATGGAAATCTTTGTGTTGTATGAACTTTGTATTATATCGTATCAGGGAGTCAGCATGCCTGAATTTCTCATCTTTGTAGATGGTGATATGAGTAGATCCTCCAATGTAAATTTGTATTTCCTTTTTTTGACTAGACATCAATCCACATGGTAAAAACATAGCATATGTCCAACTCCCTATCAAACTTTCACTAGTTTAGAATCTGTTCATAATCATGTTTTAGATGATTAATCTGTTAGAGGCTTGTAAAATTACAATTCTATAATATTATCATTTATTCAATGTTTACTATTTGAAATTTTCCCTTATCAACCCATACCAATTTCATTTTCTTTTGTTTTTTTTTTTAACTGGAAATAGTCCATATTGAAATATTTAAGCATTTAATTGTTTCCCTGTAGTTTCCAATAAGGAGTGGTGCCAGAACAATCTCAATGGTAAGTAATGCGTTTATTTTTGGTTCTCTTTTATTGGACTATCATAATGAACTCATGGATCATATAATAATGTATTTCAAATTGTAGTCAATAGTCTTTTTGTGCTCAAGTTAGTTATATTCTGCACTGTGTATGGGAGAGCCACCTCTGATAGAGCTTCAGACAGGCCAGAGGTGAAGGCAAATGCTCAATTTGGAAGGCTGGGGCAGGAGGATAATAAGTTTGAGTCCAGACTGGGCAATTCAGCAGCTTTTTAGCAAATAAAAAATAAAAAAGGCCTAGGGATATAACCCAGTGCAAGCAACCTGTGTTGAATCCCCACTAAGGAACAAGAATGTTTCAGAGAAGAAAATGCTACCATGAGAGTGTTCCATACTTGCCAAGTTGAAGCAGTTCATCTTCAGGCCCACTTGATGCCAAAACCCATGGTCATTCCATGACTCTCAACTCCTAACATGAAATGTTCAAGTCCTTACAAAAACCCCTCACATTTTCTTTTGGTAGAATCTGGCTTAGAATATACATTAATCAGTAAGCAATCCCAACATTTCAGTAGACTGAAACTTCAAGCACGTGCTCTTTACTCACAGTGCAGTGTTTGGTATGAGTTGGCTTTGGTTGCTAGATACTTGCTCAGCTCTGCTTTATGTATCTTCCAAACTCAAGGCTTTGGGTTTGCTCACAGACTATTAGCTGGCGCATGTCCCAGGGGCAATTTCAATGGAGCAGGGATAAATATTGGTCCAGCGGGAGGCACTGTGCCTCACATGGCAAAGGGAGAAAAAGGAAGTTTTATCATAGGGAGTAGAAGAACAATACTCAAGAAAACAATGCAAGCTATCCAGGTGGCCACTAATTGATAACCCTCATAATAGGAATAGAAACGTGAGAGTGGAAGGGTGCGGGATGTAACTCAGCAGCACAATGCCTGCCTCACAAGCTCCGTCCTGAGTTTGATTCCCAGTACCCTCCCCCAAAAAGAGAATGGTATTATGCAAACATAGTTTATAATAAAATAGATGCAGGGGATATAGGGATCAGGTGTTCACTAATGTAAGACTGTTCCATAAACAATTAAGCATTATAAAATAAAATATTAGTGTTATCATTTCAGGGAGTCTAAGGGTAACAGTTTCACTTCTTTTCTCAGGTACATATACTTTAGCCTCTCCTACAGAACCTGATTGTTTTTCATTTATTCACTGTTCTGACGGGCAAATTAGAAGCAGAAAGTGTTAGGGTGCAGGGGGCATGAAACACTCTGGAGGCAAAGAATGAAAACAGGAAGAAGGGGCAATTGACACCTAAGGAAATCACAAGAAAAACTGAATCAAGGATGAGTGAGACTTAGGAGAAAGACCAATTTGGGCGAATGTAGGGGCAAACAATTTTGTATAAACTAATAAAGCTTAGCATATCCTAAACCGTATCTTGCACCGCCCTGTCTGTGCTGCTTCTCGTCTGCCTCAGCGTTCACGTTCACAGACACATACACATTTATGTGTCTCCAAGTCCCCTGGGCCCATGCAATCACACGCACATGCTGTTTTCAGAAGGTGACTGATATCGCTGCATACGTATATTAATTTGGTCAGATCAAGTTCCGTGCAATAACAAACAACTCCCAAAATGTTGGTGGATAAAAATACCACGTTTTCTTGTTTTTCTTTTCATCTTTATTTCTGACAATGTTAAGCAAGGATGTGGAAGGTACTCTATTCTTCAGTTACCCAGGGCATTGGGTGATGGAGCCTGCTTGTGAATACAGGCTTTACTGTGCCTATAGCAAAAAAGGGAAAATGGTGAATCATGAACCAACTCTGAAAACACCTGCACGGATGTGGTACATGCCATTTTATTTTATTTATTTATTTTATAATTTATCTTATACCAGGGATTGAACTCAGGTCCTTGCAATTGCAAGGCAGCCAGCAGATGACATTTTAAAATATTTTTTTAGCTATGAAAATCACAAAGCAATTTCAAGAGGTAGGGAAAAAACAAGGGTAAAACACAGGATCCCTCAAAGACAGGGAAATGCAGTTCTACTGAGGAGAAAAAGTGGAGGTATTTGGTGAATAGAATTAATCCCTAACACAACATGACACACTTCTGGGCCTTCTGAAAATGTAGACATGTAGCCTAAGGAAATGTAGAAAAAATTAGAATGTTGAAAAACTTACTTACACAATCTGCCTCTGAGGAAAAGGGACATGGGCTGGTGAGGTTTGTTGGAGCCTGACAGAAAAAACGAAGCCTCAGCTGGGTGGGATGGAGTAGGCTTGTAATCCTAGCGCTCTGGAAGGCTGAGAAGGGAGGACTGCAAGTTAAATTACTTGGGCAATTTAAGGACTTAGTAGACCCCGTTGAAACATAGAAAAAAATAAAATAAAAATTAAATAAAAAGGACTGAGGTATTTAAATATGTGTCTGGTTTATCTCACTTGAGACTAGAGTATGGTCTCAAGGTATACCTGTGTTTTTTCTCTGATATGAGAAACTGAAAATGGAAATAAGGACCAAATTGCATAATAGATATTTGGAAATGGGAAAAAAAGTTCAAATGAGAAGGGGAACTATAACGGGGGTGGGAGGAAAAAAAAGAAGAGAAGGAAAAATGGAAACAAAGCTTTTGTAAATAAGGAAGGGAAGAGGGATCAAAGGAGGGGAAGAGAATGGGAATAAAAGAAGAACCAAGATATGTCATGTACAGATACAAACTCCCTATGATGAATGTTATCATTATGTGTATCTAAAATGTATCAATAAATGTCTTGCTTCAAAAAAGGGGGGGTGGGCTTGGGATGTAGCTCTGTGTAAGGCACGGGGTTCCGTCCCTAGTAGTGTACTTGCAGCGGGGAGGCCTGGGAGCACGCTCGGCCTTGAGGAGGGATAGTTTAATGTATTGTTATATTTTCAGAATTTCTTTTCCTTTCTTTTTTTTCCCGCTTTAAATAGAGTTTGTACTCTGCAAACCTCTTATATTCCCGTTCCCTCCATTTCTTTCTCCTTTTTCAGTGCTTTCTGGATCACTTTGCTCTTTACCTTCTGCTCCACACTGCTGCCTTGTTTTCTCACAAGTATAACCCTAAGACAGGCTCTATTTGGGTTTTCTTTTTCTTTCTTTGTTTCTTTCTTTGTTTCTTTGTTTCTTTCTTTCTTTTGTTTATGTTGAGTACAGTGATATGAGGATTTGGGATTCTGCTAGAGGATATATATATATATATGGCATGGAATTCTAAAGGAATCGACTTCATGTCTTTCATTATAACTGTGTGAAGGGAAGTTTTGAAATAGAGGCCAGCTTTCTGAACACCAGAGGGGAAAGTGTATCAGGCATGAAGCATTGCCGGTGGAAATGGACTGTGTCTTCCTAAGACTTGAGTCAGGACTGCAGATCTCATGGCCTCTGCTCTTCCATAGCAACCTGGATTGAGCTGAGTGCTGTTCGCAAGGCATTAGATTCTATAACAATCTTTCCAGATGGGTCCCCAGGAGATGAAGACCCAGAAGAGCCTCGGAGTGTGTGTACAGATTTGTCTGCAAGACCACACAGAATTAGCAGCCCAACCCTGAATTGTCAGGAAAGGTCCTTCAAAGTTGACTCAGCCATTCTATGCTTTGCCCAGGTATTTGTAGTCCATCTGCTATGCAGCCCTGGATTGTCCTTCTTCATTTGTGCCCAACCCGTTAGCCCTCTTTACTCTTGAATCTCCATCATGATTTGAGCTTTCTTGCCTTGTTTATATAGTAGTCCATCAATTCTGATAGGGCATTCTGATTCTAACCCTTTAGGATTGACCTCATACTTCACTGTGTACAGAAACCTCTGTAATTACTCCTGCTGGAAGGGCTTTTGTCTCATATTTATTTTACATGTATGTTATTTTCTCCTCCAATTTATTTATGTGCTTAGAACCATCTTGCACTTAACATTGTAAATATACCTCATTCCCATATTCCTAAGAGTAACGTCCTTAAAGACAAGGGTTGTTTATGTGGGAAGTAGAAAAGAAAGAATAGAGATGTAAAGACATCTTCAGTTGTATGCTGAGATTACCCCTCACCCCGAAACACAAATAAAAACAATTGGCTCTCTCTTCTGAGAATTTCATGGCCCTTTCTCAAGATTTCTACAAATTTTGGGAGGTTTATTGCCTCATCCTTACAACTGGTTATTCTCATTCTTTCTCAGTTTTCTGAATCTCACACGTGTCATTTCCTAAAGACTTAACCGTATCTGTTGTCCACTAACCTTAGAAAATTCTCCTTACCTTTGATCTTCCTAGTAATATCCCTCACACAAGGATACTTGTAGTAGTAGAGTATATAAAAGTTTTAATAAAACTTAGACTCATTTTGTATCATGTAGTAAAATTGAGAGATTTGATTCTTCCTTTCTTCAGCTGCACCCTTCAGCTGAGGAATTTCTTACTAGTTAACATTTCTCCACAAGAGTTGCACCAATGCAGTGGGATGTGTTCTACATGACTGGATCCCTTGCATATACATACTCCATCCATATGCCAGATGCAGCCTCTTGGATACCCCCCAAAAAGTAGGTGGTTATGGTGTCAAGCAAAAGAGATAAGTAGAGAGCAACGATACTACTTCCTTCCTTGGCACAGGAGCAGCTCAGTAGTTTTTTTTTTTTAATAGCAAATCTTCCGTTCATTATGATGTAACTTCTAAAAACATTGCATCTTTAAGGAGCACCAAGAATACATCTATATGTTGAATGAAAGAAAAACAGCAATAATGACAAACCTAAGGTCTTTCCCCTGCTCAGATAAGATGCTGTATATCTAATAAGGCTTTAGTTTTCTTCCACTTGCCCAATTAGCCCCACTTCCTTTCCCAGCCTCCAGATTTCTGTCTGGAGCCTATTGTTGTTACCTGGTTGAAGTTTAATCCTCCAAGAGAGGTCCTGCCTATTGTCACCTAAATTTGAATTCCTAAATTAACTCATACTGTAAGTCAGTGCCACTTTGGGTACTTGTTAAAAACATAAAATATCACTGAATCACAATCTATGAGCTCTTTAAAATAATTCTTAGGAAATCCTTGAGAGATTCTTGTGAGTAAATGTATGAAAGCTATTGTATAAATGTATTCTTTTATCATCTGTGTGTTTAGTGAAAAGGATTCTTCCCTTCTTGGTACAAGTACATTCTCTGTCATGATCCACCTGCTTTCTCATGGTGAAGAATGCACTCATTTTGCTATGTTGACAGCAACACACTTTGCTATTTTGTTTCTGTGATGGCCACAATAAACTTTTTTTCCTTGAAAATAATTGAAGTAGACTGATTCATCCTATACAGATTACTAAAAAAAACCCTTATATTGTAAAATTAGAAAAACAGTTCTCTTTCATCTAAGCAGCTGGAGAGTAAACATGACGGATGTAGATGAATCTGATGGCATTTTAAACCACAGGAGGAAATGAGCCAGAAAGAAGCAGTTTTAGTTGAAATATGGCTTGCAACAAGAAATATTGCCTATAGTGCCCCAAACAAATATTGGGCGTGTTTGAGTGGAGCCTTCAGTGATCATCCACTTGTGCTGGAACCTCTCTGCCTTATGTTTTCTTTGGAGGCAACCCCACGAGTCTTCAAAACCATGGGGATTTAGTGCTGACTTTGGTGGAAAATCCCACCCACCCAGTCTGACAGTTACTGCCTGACAATCTTGAATTGCAACAAGACTCACCTTCTATGCAAATCCTGACCCTGCTGAGGGTGTGAGCTCTGGCACAAGGTCCAGGCTAAATTGGCGCACCCTTCCTGCTGTCTGTTTGGCTGACTCACTGAGTATTCAGAGCTACATTTTCCCTTCCTTGGCTGCCAGCCATCGCTATTGGCTCACTCATGACTTGGCACTTCTCTGCTAATGCAATCTCTTAACTGATGTGTGCTTGTATATAGTCTTACAGAAGAGTATGAAACAAGTTACCATGAGTTGAAGGTGGGACCTGGTCACATCTGCTAAGACATCAGAAAAAGATCCTTCTCTCTATATGATGCTATCTACTCATCCTATTTGTGTCCCTCTTATGGTTTCCTAGGATATAGAAACCCCACAACCCGCAAAGACATGAAAACGCCAATGGTCAGGAAATCAAAGGCCAATGTTTCCCCTTTTATCTGTGTGGTACAATAATAAACAAAAGATTTGTCTATCTGGGAAAGGGTCAGTTTCCTCCTTTTTCGTTTATTCTCAACACTTATGAGTAGTTTAAAGCATTATGATATGTTTAGCTTATATATGAACATAGATTTCCTTAAGGTATTTATCTTTCCAGGTAAGAAACGATCTTCACTAAGATCAAGGATCTATTTTCCAACATCCTTGTTTGTCCCAGGGCCCAGAGCAGGTTCAGTCCGATGCGATGCAGCCTTCCAAGCACGTGCTGAGAGACTGAATGGGGCAAACTCCCACGGAAAAGCAAAAACGGAAAAGAAAAAACCTTTCTGCCAGCAATATTAATTTTTTCCACACGTTTTGTAAAACATCAAAAGAAAGCTTTGCTTATTCTTAGATAGGAAAAAAATACACAATAAATCAGTCTACAGTAACCTAATTTCCTCTAATGGGTGAAATAGAATGAAGATTTGGAGAAAAAGTGCTTGTGGGCATCCAGGCACACAACAGAGTTTGGTTATTTTATGTGAATTTGAACATGTTGCGTGAAGATCTTAATTTTTCAGTGATTATTTAGTGCATGGAAGAGGCAGTGTGACCTCAGTGAAGACAGTATCTGTAAGGTGGTTGAGATCTTGGGCTCTGGTGTGAGGGATGGAACCCTATCTAGGCCTAAACTAAACACTGGCTGAGTGAATCCATGCAGCATCCCTTAAGCTGTTCAAGTGCTTCCGATGTCCACTGTATATATTAAAAGTCCCTCGCAGGGCGGTGGTTAAAATTAAGGCAATGTCAAACTGATATATAATGGTATATGATGACTAATAAATATTAATTATCACTAACGATGGTGTTTGATTCAATTTGGGCTATCAAAAGCTGGGCAATAAAGGTGTGCACACATTTATTAATTTGTTTCTAATGTTGAGTAGTTCACAGTGAAAGACATGGGAGAAATTACTGATCTATCATGCAAAATGAAATAATCTAAAAATTAATAACACTAATCATTAGTGGAGTGTAAATGAAAATGATAGTGTGCTGTTATCTCACACACTGTCAAAACCAAAAGCAAAACAGATCAACAAAAATGACAACAACAAACCAAATGTTTTTTAGAATGTGGAGAAATTAGAATATTGGCACGATGTTAGTAAAAATACAAAATGGTGCAGCTACTATGAAAACTGTTCTGATGGTTCCTCAAAAAAAAAAAATGAAAAAAAATAGAACTATCACACGATCCAGCATCTCACTTCTGGGTAGTTATTGAAGATAATTAAATTAGGATTTTGAACAGTTATCACTACTCTGATTTTCATTGTAACACTATTTACAGTCATCAGGATATAAAAAGTTTGGAAGGTCTGTTAAGTTTCAGTAAAGAAAATGTGGTATATGCATATCTGGAATATTAGCCTTAGAAAGAAGACTTTAAAATGTGCAATGAAATAGATGAACCTCAAGGATAACATACAAAATGAAACTAGCCAGTCACTGATTGGCAAATGCTGCCTGGTCTCATGTAAATGAAATATTTCAAACAGTCAAATCCATGTAATGAAGAGTGGAATGGTAATTTTCAGGGATTAGGGTTGGGGGAAAATAGTGGTTACTAATCTACAGGTATACAGTTTTAGTAAAAAAGATGAACCCAGAGATAGGCTGCACAAGGTTTCTGTTGTCAGCAATAATGCTACATACCTTAAAACCCCCAATAAGATAGTAGATCTCATAATAAAAGAAGTATTTGGTAAAGGTACAAGATCCCAATAGTGAATGTAACTGTACTGTATACCTAAAATGTACCAATAAACTCAACGAGGAAAAAAAAAAGAAGTATTTGGTGCAGTGTTAATGCCTTACTCCCTGGAAAGTAGGCAACATGACTGTATTGTGGGCAGTTTTGTTCCAGCACTTTTATTCCCAAATAACTAACTAACTGTTCTTACTCTCTTTTTCAAAGGTTGAATTTAAAGCTTGTGTAACTGTATGAAAGTTTTAACTGATCTGAGTAATTACAAATCATTGTGACAACTTGGAAACATAATGCCATTTCCCAAGCCATTCCAAACAAATAAAGATCATCTGCTGTCAATGGAACAGGAATTTAAGTTTTAAAAATTTGTAGATTTAATTTTCATGGGTTTCCATAGTTTTTGAGGACTATTTCACACTGAGCTATGAGAGAATAATGATTTTACTCCAGTGGTTTCTGTATTTGAAAAATATTAACAAATAGGCTTACCTTTTGTATATTTTGAATATGCTAAATGATGAGGACATATTTATAGCAAGAAATTTTAAACTTTCTGGGAAAAATCATATTTTATTTTCTAATTGAGGATCACAAATAATATTAAGTATGCCTCACATAGCTCCAGATAAAACATCACATATTTGGGCTAACAATAAAATTACCCACAATATCCTTTAAAAGCAAACCTGGAGAAAACATTTCCTTATTAAAAATGGATATTTCCAGTATAAGTACTAATGCAGAAGCACTCGCCTAAATTATATTTCTCAGTGAACTTTACTTGACCTTCATTTTAAGGACACACAGCAAGAAAGCTGTCTGGCATACCCCACCCTAAACAATGGATGAATTTATTACATTCCCAAGTGAAGAATATCCAAGTATTGGCTCACTACCTGATAGAGGAAAGAAAAATAAAAAATACTCCAAGTGCTTTTTGTTTAGGAAAACTTCAGTTTTCAGGATTTTCTCCACAATATTGGATCCAATGAAACTTGGAGCTCTGTAAGATAGCAGGATATTTCAGTTGTGAATAATAACTGATATGAAGCATTCATTGCTATTGTAAAAAACTGATGAGCTCTATTCCAGAGAGTGTCAAAACTCTGTTGAGACAATATTTTGAAACAAGACAACTTCTTGGCCAAAATTACACTGAGTCAAATGGTCCCTTTTTAAAAAGACCTTATCTTACTTGACCATCCTGTGACATCTGACACTGTTGACTAAACTCTCCTTGGAAACATTCTTGGCTTCTGTAGTTGTTCACTGTCAGGGAGATTCTCCACTATACCTTGGGACGACTTTCCTTTTTGGACTGATTCCTTAACAGTCAATCTACCTATAATTTTGCTGTGATCTTTTCTACATTAAACACTATGCTCACAGTCTTTGGTGATATCATCCATTTATGACATCAACCAAAGCAGAGAGCAAAGAATCAAAAATTTATACTTCCTGAGATTGAGACCCATATCTCAGAATTTTATTAGATTTTTTTTTACTATAAAATCTGGTGCTTCAAATTTAATAGATGTACACTGGACTCATTATTTTCTGTCATTCTTCTCCCAGTCTTCCTGTTTCAATGAACAGCAACAACTAGTTGCCTAATTAAAAATCCTAGGTGTAATCCATGAACCCTCCATTATACCCCACAAATAAACAATTTCTGAGACTGGCTATCTCCACAGCTAATCACCTTTCATGATTTCCTGTCTACAGTTTTCATCTCCAGAGTCTCAGTTCAGGCGTTTTTAGTTGTCTCCTGAGGGTTGCCTGAGATCCTAATAGGTTGTCTTGAAATTCTTTTTCACAAAGTATTACAGAGTCTGCCATGTGATCATATCTCCCACTGGATTAAAGTCTTTCCAAAATTTAGCCATCTTTATACAATTCAGACCCCTGAAACCATCAATACAATATATCCTGGGTGTTCAGATTTCTTTTCTTTTTCTTCTCTGTTTATTTTTTAAATTTTATTTATTAGTACATGTTTGTAATACATGAAGTTTACAATCATCTTAAGGAGTAGGTACAGGTACATAACACATCCTAATTCTTCTTTATCCTCTTTCCCCTCTCCACCTTCCTTTCCCCCCGACTCCAGATTCTCTTTCTCCATGTTCATTGTTACTATTAATTGCAGTTTATATTTATGATATATAATGTTTATATTCATTGTGGTTATTTGGCACATGTATATGACGCACCAT
Organism: Fukomys damarensis; assembly: GCF_012274545.1. Lineage (NCBI taxonomy): Eukaryota > Metazoa > Chordata > Mammalia > Rodentia > Bathyergidae > Fukomys > Fukomys damarensis. The sequence goes on from NW_022900926.1 coordinate 46,650,071, forward strand.
AAATCTTTTTACGCCCCCTCTCCAAGCCCCAGCCCTCAGTCTTGTGGACCCCTTCCCATTTGCAAAGGATCTGTCTCCCTGTATTCTTCTGTCAATCCTCTATTTACACTTTGCCTTACTCAAATGAGCAATATCATAAAGTAGTCAAGATCCTGTGTCTGATTTATTTCAATATTTTGCAGGTGTATCCATTTTCCTACAAATGTCTGCAATTTATTCTGCCTTATAGCCAAGTAGTTTTCCATTGTGTATATTTTCTTTATTCCTTTTTCTGTTGGACATATAGGCTGCTTCTAGGATTTAACTATTATGAATTGTGCCGCTAGGCACTGGTTTGCATGTACTGCAGCACTGATGATGTTAGCTCTTTTGGGAGGGTACCTACAGGGGGAACATCTGGGTCAAATAGCATTTCTATTTTTAGTTCCTTGAGAAATCTCCACCCTGATTTCCGTAGAGGTCGTACTAGTACTACATTCCCAGAAACAATATAGGAGGGTTTCTTTTTCACTTCAGCCATGCCAGCATTTGTTATTATTTGATTTTTTTATGATTCTCACTCTTTCTGGTGTAAGAAAAAAATTGTAGTATTGTTTTAATTTGCATTTTAATGTCCAGAGATGTTGAACATTTTTATGTTTATTGGCCATTTGAGTTTCTTCTTCTGAGAAGTGCTTATGCATTTTACTTGTTTATTTTTATTTGTTTCTTTGTTTCTTTGGTACTGGAGAGTGAACTCCAGACCTTGCACTTTTGAGGCAGGCGGCAGCGTCACTGAGCCTAATCCCCTGCTCTACTCGCCTATTTTTAAATCGAATATTGTATTTTTATCTTTAAAAAAATTCTTTACATATTCTACCTATTAGACATCTGTCTGAAGAGTAGCTAGCAAAAGCTTTTCTTGTTCTGGAGGTTGTGTGTTTACTATCCTGATTGTTTCTTTAGTGGTACAGAATCTTTTTAATTTGCTATAATTCAATTTATTGATTTCTGCTATGATTTCTCATGCAGTTGGGTTCTCTTCAGAAGGCCCTAGCTTATACTTCTGGTTCGATATAAATTTTAGGATTGTTTTCTCTACTTCTGTGAGGAATTCTGCTGGAGTTTTTATTGGGATTGCATTAAATCTATATATTGGTTTTGAAAGTTTAACCATTTTGACTGCATTGGTTCTACCTACCCAGGAACAGGGGACATGTTTCCATTTTGTAATGTCTTCCTCAATCTTCTCTTTCAGAGTTCTATTGTTTTCTTTGTAGAGGTCTTTCACTTCTCTGATTAGGTTAAGTCTTAGGTATTCAAGTTTTTTTTAATGCTATTCTGAATGATACTGTTATCCTAATTTCTTTCTCATTGAGTTCATTATTCATATACTTACTGATTTTTTGTGTTAATTTTGTATACTGCCACATTGTTGAGACTGGTTGTTATTTATAAGAATTTTTTTGGTGGATTTCCTTGTATTTTCTATGTAAAATATCATACATCTGTAAGTAATTATATTTGTATTTTATATGTAAAATACTGTTCTTTTGGCATGGTAATTCAGTGCATTGTGGAGGGCTTTTTTTTCATTATGATTGATGTTCTCTAAACCTCACTTGTATGTTGAATTCTTCATTATTGAGAAGTTTAGATTAAATTTCTATAAAAAATAATTACTCTTTGTGTAGTATCTTGTAGTTTCACTCTTCCTCCTATTATTCTTAGGTTGGTCTTCTTAGTGTTGTCTAGTTTCTGTGGAATGAATTTTTGTTGTTCTCTTATTGTTCTGAAGCCTTCTCTCAGAGATTTATTGTTATATAGTATTATGTCCTCAGTTTCAGAAACCCTGTATTCACATTAGTCATTTCCACAATTTATGAATTCTATACAATTTTTATATCCATTATTTCTGTCTATTACCTTTTGTGGATTCTGTATCTTTGGCAAATTTGTCATTCATATTTTGAACTGTTTTGTTCAGCTTTACCAATTTTTTATTTGTATCTCTCACATCTACATTGATTATTTTGTATGAGAATTCCACGAAGTTTTAGGTCCTGCCCTCTTTGAACTTGACAAATTTCTTTATCTCTTCTTTCCCCAAGTTATAAAGCTCTGCTACTTGGGGTTTGCTTTCATCTCCACTTGTGTCCCTTAGTTCTGCCTTAGGAAAATTAGGAGACTGTGGAAACCTTTCTTTGCCTTGTTTTCCCAAGTTCCTGTGTGCATGTATATGTGATAAATATATATATGTGAATATATTTATATATGTATACATTACATGTGCATGTTGACACACACACAAATGTTGAGATCAAATAGAATTTACAGGAGATTGTAGTTAGTATGATTTAGGATGAGTGAGATGTAATTAGGGATTAAGGAATGCTGCCAAGTAGCTAGAACCTATTGAATTATTTTTGCATCTATAATGTGAAGAAGAGGCAAGGGAGGACAAGAGGTCAGGTGAAATAAGGAGTAATAAAAAAAAGAAGAGATAGGACAAAATATTAATATGAGATAAAACAGGACTGTCTGGAGGAGAGTGAAATTTAAGGGAAAAACTTGAAAGTAGGAATCTGAAAAGTGGAAGAAACAAGTATATAATAAAATACAGTGTCGCTATAGATACAAGAGTGAAAGAAAAAGAGTATGAGAAAGAAAATAGAAACTAAATCAAGGCAAAAAATTAATGACAATTAAAAACTACAAGAACAACAAAAAAAGGCAAATAACTCCTATAACTCCCGTCTGCAGCACTCCAACAAATAAACGGACACACAGTTCCTTCATGTCTGCTATGCCAGAAGGGCCACACAATACCCTTCCTGTCTTAGTTGCAGTCTGGTTGCAGGTAGTCACGCATGGACTCCAGCAACCAGCGCACACGTTGGGGATTTGGGTTGTGAGCCGGCGCACAGTGTTATTTCAGAGTGGACTCCTCCTGTGGGTGGGTGCAGGTGCCTGCTACTCAGCAGGCACGCAGGCTTGCAGGATGGGTGCCAGATGGACCGTGTGTGTGGGCTGGTGACAGCAGGTGCACGCAGGAGCTGAGTTGATACCAAGTGGAGTCAACTAAATTGAGGTTCACCTGTTTATCCTGTTTCTGCTCATAGTCTAGATGATGACGTTCATGGTAAGTTCTGGAGAGGGAATTGCAAAAATGCAGCTGTCCTGTATGTGTGTTGGGGGGAGGAGTCCAGGAGAGGGGATGGTGTATGCAGTCTTTCTCTGTAATGATGGATGTGTCCCTCAGGCTAACAGAAGCTGCAGGGTAAGGAGGAATGGGTGCACCAGTTGCAGCAGTGCTGCTTCTCCCTTTTCATTGTTCATTTGTTTGGTTTGATCTTTATATGTTCTTTCCTACTAATTTTATGTTTCAGGGTGAAAGCTCCCCCCCACTTCAATATACCTCCTTTCTCAGGGAATCTTCTCTGAGCTTCTCAGACATGGCTCCTCCTCTTGTCAGCTATGTTGAAATGATTTCTTTTCTTTCTTCCTTTTTTTAAGCTTCATTTTCATCTTCATCTCTGGCTATGTTTTCTCTTGTACTCTACCCTACAGTCATATTGAAATGATGAAGGTTACTAAAGGGCCCATTTTCCATTTCTCCTGTGGGTCTTTGCATATGTTCTTATTTATCTGACCCCTCCCCACACCACACACACACACCCCACACCCACACTCCAGCTGAAAGGGCTTTTCACTTGGAAACACTTCCCTGTTCTTTTCAAAACCAGATCTGAATTTTATGTCCCTCCCTAGTACTGCTACAATAACTGATGCATGTATATCTTGTAGCCTGCATGAAAAAAAATTCAATTACTATTACTTATCTCTACCCCTCTGAGATCTGTTTATTTAACTACAGGCAGGAGTTATATCGTTTCAACATTATTGCCTAATGTGTTTCCTGTGGTAGGCAGACAATCGAAATGTTTTGGAATTAAGTACTAAATTGTTCAGTTACAACTCTAGGAGAAGCAGGTGGCTCAAAGATTATGCTGTATTTTGAAATTACTAAACACCAGATGAGTCTCTCTGGGCAGCTTTCAATGGCTGCTGTAAGCTCAGATCACATCCCACATTGGAGAGTAATAGAGAGATCTTAAACAATTGACCTATGGCAACAGTAGCCACTTAGTGGGCTCTAAAGTCCACAGTTAGTGCTTCAGAAATCTTCTCTGTGTCTTTCTAAGGGAGCAGAAGAGAGATTTTTTCATTGCTTTTGGAGCTTTTGGTCTTTGAAGCTAAGGAAACATTTATCCCCACATCCACGACTTTTGAGATCTCATGTGAAATCCAGAGTGCTGGACATAATGCTCTACAAATTTATGAGAATCAAATCAAGGTTGTCAGTGGCTAGAGACTGCCAAGAGGACTTGATATTTTCATAAATTTTCTTCCACATGAACCTTGGAGTTAGTCGTTTGTAGTTCTTCCAGGAGCCTCTCCAGATTGTGAAGTGTTGGGAGCTGACTACCATGAACATGCTCTCCAGGGTCTCCATCCTCCTGCGATTGCATGGAAAGGAAACTTGTCAAACAGGTAGCAGAGCTGGATTTGTGAATTTCTACAGGACTCAAATGTCTTAAAGGGCATAAAGTGACACTCATCCAATATTAAAGCAAAAGAGGAAGGATGAGTGAGTGAAGAGCTAAAAATCACATATTTTGTAAATTAGATTTATGTGTAAGGTTTAAATATGTGCAAATACATTTTAAGTAATCTGGTATGAATTACGATTTTGTCATTAAGAAGCCATTTTTTATCCTTATGCGTGAAGTGAAAAGAGATTTGCTTTGCTGGATTTTTTAAAATTTGGAAAATATTAAAATATGAGGGAGGCTAATCCTTCCAGCCAAACTGAAAAATTGTTCAGAATTTAAAGGATACGCCATCTGAGTTCAAGCTGTGTTTCAGTTTGACAGTTCTTTTTTTTTTTTTTTTGGC
>NW_022900926.1:46655115-46684069 GCF_012274545.1 Fukomys damarensis
TGAAAAGTATTTGAGACTTATGACTTAATAGACCTCAAATAAGTTTGCATGTACATCTTTATCCTAGAGAGTGAGATGTGGAGACAGCCAACAGATGAGAACAAAATTTATCTGAAAATAAAACAAATAATCAAGGATTTTTAAAGACAGACAACTACTTTCAACTAAGATCTTTGAGATTTTGAGCTTTCTATGTTTTGATTATAAATATTTGTTTTTTTTTCAAATTCTAAAAGTGACTCTGATTTTCCCAGTCTTTGCTCTTTATTCTATATTTCTCTTTGTAAGTAGAAAGAAAGTAGTTTTGCTATTTTCAAGGCTTAGAAGTAAAACACCTGTCTGTAAATCACATGCCATAACATTGAACACATTATCCTATTACACTTTAAAACTTCTCCACACAGCACTATTATTTTCTTTACTTTACAGATGGGAATGATGGAAATGAGATAGGTAAGGAAATAAGTGCAAGGGTATGTGGTTAGTGAGCTTCTGACTCTGTCGAGCAGCTGTTCCCTCTGATCGGAATGTTCAAAGTCCAGTACTCCTTTGTGCTTGCTCCATCTCCTAGGAAACAAGAATTTCTTGTCCTTCCCTACTTTTCTGGATAACTTGTACGTCAAAATCTCAGCTATTTCAAAAGGCTTCTCCGCTTTTCTACCCACTACCAAATCTCAGTGTTCTCTTAAGATCTATGTGCCTGCCTCCATCAAGAACACATTACAAGGATATGGGCTGTTTAGTCGTGCTGGACATCGAAACCATCAACCGCAATTCGCAAATGAAGTCTGTCAACTCCATATCCTCAGCGATTCTCGTAGATCTATGAAAAATTAATATTAGTGTAATCAAATACTAAACTAATATCTGTTATGGTTTCTATAAGTAAATGGTCTACTGTTTTGTCTTGTAAAAGTGCCTCCCATAAAAATTCTTCAATGAAGGCCATTCACTGGGTAAAAGGAGACTGCTTGCTCTGTGTCTCACGGTACTTTTCATCTATTCCTTTAATCTGATTATCATTAGATTTTTATCTCAGAAGAAAGACCACACTATTCATTATATTGCTTTCCCATATTTTTAATAAGTCTCAGTACTCATTTCTAGGATCAAAAGACAGAGCTTCAAGGATTCAGTGTTAGCGATTTATTTGGGAATTCAAATCCTCCAGGAGAGCAAGAGTGAGAGGAAAGGGAAGCGAGGCAGGGCTGACTGGGCAGCCGCGATAGATGTATTACCACATGGTTACTTCCTCTCAAAGGACTTTTCCTGTTTAGAAAGTGCTACTTTTGATCACACAGGATATCTTTGGGCAAGCTTTTTGGATCAAGTAAGGGAGAGGAGAGAAACCTGTCCATTTTTCTTCTCCTCCCTTGGGTCAAGATGGTACCACAGGAAGTTAACTGCTCCGCATTTTAGTTTGAGTCAGCCAGCTTCCTTGGCAGACTCTTGAAGAGCCAGATGTGCTACCTGTGACAGCATTTCCACAAATCTTGAAGAAATAGGGGGAGTCAGAGTATGTAGAGCACAGTAGTTGTTTCCAAAAGGCTCATTGCATTATCCTACGTGGTTATATTTGCCACACTGGTGGGGGAGTCCTTTAAGCAGATGACATTTGGCACAGGACATGCTAAAAGACTCAAGAGACACTTGAGTGTCCTACAGACATGTTTCCACCTTGTATTTACAGTCAATTTCTCTTGTTACACCATTTTGTGTGTTCAGTATCATAGTTTTTAAAGTTTGGTGCAACTGCTTCAAATGTCTGAATGTCTTCTACTGGATAATATGCTGGCAACTCAAGTACAGCACAAGATATGTAAAACACGTATAATTAATGCTTTTCAAAATAATCTCTTCTGGTTTTCACCATTTCTCTTCATGGAAACATTAAAATTTATAGTCATTCAGTGACGCTTCAGAATTTCAGAATTATCTCTGATTTCACCTCTCCTTCTAGACTTACAGGCAAGGCCCATCATGTGAGTATATCTGCAATCTAGCAATAGTGACAAGCACACTGCCTGGCACAAATTATACATTCAGTAAGTATTAGAATAAAAGAAGGAGACTGATTGGACCTCTCTGCTTTTCAGTTTACTGATACATTTATATAGGGAACGCTGTTTGCTAATGATGAAGTAGAAGAGGATGTAGAGAAAACAAAAAACCAAGTCTAACCTTTCAATGAAACAGCCACATTTCCACTGTTTCTGGCCAATATAATCTCCTCACAAGTCACTGTCGTCGAACGAACACACAGGTGGAATGGAAAAAGCCAGTAAGAAAGGCAATAAGTGTTTTTTAAAAGAGTACTGATACTTAATTGGGCACAATTATTTGCTTTTGGTGGAAGCATCGCAGACATACTTAGCTGGTCGCCTTTCACTTTCAATCCACTACAACATCTTGTAAAGTTTTTTTTTTTCTTCCTTGGTAATTCCGACTTTCTTGTAAAGTATGAGACAAATTTCAAAACGAAGTAAAATATATTTCTTCTTTTTACATATATTTTCATATCCTGTATTTACTCCAGACTATACATACAATTATATTTACATTGCAGCTTTTAAATCTTCTCCTTGCATATATATTTTTTAACATAGAATTTTTAAAATATTGTAGGAAAAAGACATTCAGGCATTTAGAATTTTATGAGAATCAGTATGTCAAAGAATTTGAAAGTTACAGATGTTGCCAGAAGAGGTGAATGAGATCTGTCTCTTCAGCTATGGTTAATAATGTAATATAGTTGTATCACTTTAAATATAGTTGATAATAAATGCAAAATGTGCTTTGCTAAGAAAGTAGGTCTCATGTGTTCTCCCCACATGTGTAGGCATAAAAAGTCAATATAGGAAGTGATGGATTGATGGATACATCAATTAGCTTCATTGTGGAAATAATTTCACAATTAATACATTATATCAAACCATCATATTTCAGGTCTTGAATACATAAAATTTTTATTCACCAGTCATATTTCTTTAAAATAAGCTGGAATCAACAGGCTTTCATTTCCAACCGTCAGAATCTACTTATCAGGAGTTACCAGACTGAAGGAGTGGCCATTCTTTCATATTGCCACACAATCTCCCTCACATAGGAATAAAGCTGAACTTCATGAGTGATATTTTGCCAGCAACATATCTAATGGCCTTTTCATTTCCCTGAAGAACTTGATGTAGCTATGGAAATTTCAATTTCCTATCTTGGACCGACTTCAGAAATGTGCATGTTAATGTGCTTTAAATTGACTTACTAACTAATGAACAAAGAACTGTTTTTTTTTTTTACTGTGTTTAAACGTGTTTTGGTTAGATTTTAAAGGTCAGGGCGTTTGGGGGTCACATTTGTTCCATAACTTTTCTGCATAACTTATTCACTTCCCATTAAAATCTAATTTTCTCTACCAGTAAGTTTCTAGGCTTATAATCCCTCATGGAAGTTGTATTTTGTATGAATTACTTCATCCAAATATATGTTCTCAGTGAATCTGTCATCAAATGGATTTAATGACTTAATTTTTTCCTTTTGCAGCACGATGCATAACGGGTTACTTATGCAGGCCTGTTAGTAAAATTAGGGAATAAAAAGAATAAAATCATATAGAAACTGTTACGATTATTTGATGCTGAAGTTTCAGAGTTAGTCAAGTAGTCTTGTCATAGTTAAAGATAAAGGTAGGTGCTAATAATTCTTTTATTGAATAATTTGAGCGAAGACACAATTATGCCCTGTACTTTGCTTTTGATATTGATATGAGAAGAATGATTTGTCTATTTAGCAAACACTTTCTGAGCACGTTTTTTCTGCTGAAGCAAGCTCTGGAGATACAATGACATGTGACACAAATAACTGCAAATATTAAGTAGGGCTGATAGTGTGTAATATACTGTTCATGATGAGTAGATAATGTATAGTAGAATAGGATATAGTAGTAGCTAGATGCATGTGAGTGGGGATTAGAGAGGGTTTCATGAAAGAAGCAACATTTGCTCTGAGATTTGAAGGATGGTAAGGATTGAACATGTAGAAATGCTAAGCAAGATTGTTTTCAATAGAGGAAAATGTATTATGAAATGTATTTGTAAAGGTAATGCATTTTTAAACTTTGTCTTACTACAATTAAATACCCCAAGCAACTAAAGTTATAAAGAAAAAAAGTTTTAGTTGGCTCGCAGTTTGGAGGTTCAAGTTAAAGATTAGAAAGACTAATATTTTGGCTCCTGGTGAGGGTGGCACATCACAATGGGAATGTGTGTAGAAACAAATAGTAGCATCTTGAATAGGGAGACAGATAGACAGAGAATAGGCAAGGTCTCATAATCCCTTTCAAAGACCTGCTCCCACAGACGTAAGGTCCTCCCACGAAGTCTCACTTCTTAAATGTCTAACAAACCTCCTATTAGCATCATTCTGGCGACCAAGCCTTTAACATATGGACCTCTGGAGTTCCTGCCATATTCAAATCATTCAAATCATAGCAGCCCTCAAATTCTCATATCCTATAATTATGTGATAACAGGTTGTGGTGATCTCAAGATGCTCCTTGGAGTTGTAGCAAACTGAACTAGCAGTACTGGGTGAAAGGAGTTTGAGAGATCAACCCTTAGAGAATTTTAGATGTCACTGTGGTGTGACATAATGGATTTCTCTGAACAAAATTTGTACAGATTATTTAGCTAAATCCTCATGGACTTAAAATTTTGGTTCAGAGCTTTAAGAAAAACTCAGCAAGCCTTTTCTTTTGTGGTGGTAGTGGTGGTGGGGTTTGAGGCAAGGTTTCCCTTTGTAGCCCAGGCTGGCCTTGAACTTGCAGTGATCCTCCTGCCTTAGCCTCCTGAGTGCTGGGATTACAGGTTGCACCACCACACCCTGCTTTCTGCAAGACTTTTGAGAGAACCAGATAAAGTAAAAGCTACACTTCACTGGAGACTGTTTAGGAAGCAAGTCAGTTTTCATTATACAAAATTCTTAGAAGCATTGCTCCTTGATCAGTATTCAATGGCATTTTCGCTTCTATTTTCAATTTGCCTTCAATTATGTTTATTATAGTTGTCTTATTTATTACTTAGGTAATTTAAACAACTAGGATACATACTGAATTTAATTTCCCTAATATAAAGGAGCCCTTTGAGCAGAATTAAATTTGTGCCTACATTTGGCTTCCACACTAGAATCTCACCATTGAGGCCAATGTGATGCCATTGTTATTTTTAAAAAAATAAACTATGAAGTCTTACATAAGTACACAGTATGCAGAAGTTGGCTGATACTTCACTGACATGGCACAGATTTGAAAGCCTTTCTCTAAGGCCTAAAATTTGATAGTAATTTCACATATAGTAGTAAATGTTCTCCCATGGTGCGGAGGTGGCTCACATGTTTTTTGTTTTTTGTTTTTCTTTCTGAGTAAGACATATGGGGATGTGTTAAATGACACAGATGAACTCAGATAACCTTTGTCCATTATTTGATTTGAGGATGAGAATGCATTTTATTTACTTGAATCTACATAGAAATCGAGGACATATTAATCCAGTAATTAATACCTTTTTCCTTCTTAATTTTGACCTCCAAACAAAACTACCACCATAATACTGAATTTTAGCTTATTTTTACTTCAACATATGTTATTTAAAAGAAATTTAAATGATATCACTATATGACTTATCTTTTAATTTGCTTTATATTTTATTAAAATATATCTCAAATATTTCCTTATTATTAAAATCTATAGCAAAACTTAAATAATCATAAGAACTCCATTATATAATTATATTATACATGTTTACTTCCAATATGAATATGTTACATTTGTAAAAAAATTCTATAATATAACAAATAGAAATGGTTCAGTTTACTCATAATCCTAAATCTCATCTTCTACAGAGTTAATCATCAGTCTTCAAATTCACAGATTTGACATTATGTATATAATTATACTCATTTGCATTAACAAAGTCTTTTCTTCAAAAAATAAACATTTAAAATTTATTGGATATAATTAGCAATGTTTGCCATATATAGTATAAATTATTTATATACAGTATAAAATAAGCCAACTAATGAGATATGTGTATCCAATTATGTAGTTCTAGAAATAGAAGATTACTGATCCTCTGAAAACTAGTTTCTAGTCTTCCCTAATTGCCTTCTCTCTGACCCCTAGTCGTTATCCATGTCTAAAATTTACTGTAAATTATTCAGAAACTTTGCTTTATAATATTATGTCATGAATGTATAGCTCTGAAAAAGCACTTTTAAAATTCATATGATTTCAATACCAGAGAGGTGGAAACATGTTTTCAAAGCGTTCTTGATTAGAATCTTGTCTTTTGCAAGTAAGCACTTGGAAATGACTTTTGAGTATGGTATGCAGTAAGGGTTGAGTTTCATTTTTCTCAAATATATAACACGCAGTCCTAACATGGCAAGTGAATTTTTGTCAATCTCTGGAAGGCACAGCTCCTGGAAGACTGCAGAGATCTGCTCGGTGAAGATTTCAGGAGTAAAAGGTCCTGCAGGTGGAGTGACTTCAGTGAAGCAGCACGTCAGCCCAGCCTGCTTCCTGGGGTTCCTGGAGGATGGAAAGCTGCCACAGCTGAATATTCAATGCCACAAGCCATCCGTAGAAGCTCTTCTCACACTCTTTGCACAGTTATCACAGAGATGCCATCAGTTTTCCTTTAGTAGATGTATTTGTCCATTAGAAATTTAAGTGACCTTTATATTGGGCTGAATTGTCAGATTACTCTGAAATAAGTTCTTTGCAGAAGTAAATAGTTTGGATGAAGTCATGTTGCAGAAGAGGGGGCCATCAATACTTGTGAATAGCATCTTCCTCAGGAGCTGGAAACATGTAGAAGGAGGATGTGACAGACACATGATGCCAGATAAAGAGAGAGGCTAGATACATTGACATGCCAAGGAATGCCAAGGATTACCAAAGTTGGGAGAGGCATAAAACAGATCCGCCCTAAAAGCCCCCAGGGGTACATAGCCTGGTGGGTGCCTTGATTTCAGACTTCTATTCTTCAAAATTATAAAAGAACAAATTTCTTTCTTTTTTTTTTAAGAACAAATTTCTTTTAAGCCACCAAATTGGTGGTACTTCATACAGTAGCCATTGAAAACATGGTAACCTAATCTGTGACAGGGATAATATCAAACCATTCCAAGAGAGAATGTGAAGATTAAATAAAACAATGTGTATAAAATATTTTGCCTTGTTTGCCCAGAATAAGAGCTTGATGAATATTTTTTTGGATTTGATTTTAAAATATTTTCTGCCTGTGACAATCTGATCTTTTTCTTTACACTGTACATATGTACATATATTAACAACACATCCGTATCCAGATCTCTGAACATACATCTCATGCATACCGCTCACTCAAATTGCCCCTCGTTCAGACCTCATCCCAGCCTTCCAGCTATTAACCCACTATGGTTTTCACACAGCTTTTTGAAATTGTGCTCATCAGAGAGCGTCTCAGTTTCAAACCAGGTTTTATGAATAGGACATTAAGGTTTTAACTTGGGAAAGTCCCCAAAATATTTTGCTGATGGGAAAAAGTTCTATTGATAGTTAATGCATTCTGAGATATTTTTCATTACAAACAAAAGCCCACCCCACAACAAATCCCCCCCCAAGCCTCATCATACTTTTTTTTTTCATGAAATAAAAACAGAATGACCACAACAGTGGTTTGCACTGTAGACTTCTCACGTAGAACCAGACTGAAAGAAACAACCTCAGCACATGTCGTGAGATTAACCAGAAATTTTGTTTAGCCATTTGAGCCAAAATGAGAAGAAAGAGATGGAGTACTATGAGAAAAGCCAAATTTAGTCTCCTACTCTCTAAGATATTAAAGTTCTTCTGAATAAAAAATGAAAGCTTTCATTGAAATAACATAGAACATAGATATAGACAGTGAATGTTGGGACTGAGTGACATTAGTTTTAGAAAGTGGCTTTTTCTTTCTGTTGTCTCATTGCGGATTTAGTTGGCAAAGCATTAAGAAAATTCTGTGTGCTGTCATGTGGCACAAAGCATTCTAAATATCCCACCCCTCTTAATATGTTTTGATACTTTAAGAATAATTTTGCATTTAGTATGTGAATAAAACATAATATCATAGGGAAGGGTAGGGAAAAGGAAATAAAGGAAAAGAAAAAATATGAGGAAACAAAAAAATGGAAAGAAAGTTTTCGTGAATAGGGAAGGGTGGAGGGGGTGAAGGGAGGGCAGGGGTATGGGGAAAAAATGAGAACCAAGACCTGTCATGTAAAGGTACAAGATCCCAATGAAGAATGTAACTGTACTGTATACCTAAAATGTGCCAATAAACTCAATGAGAAAAAAAAAATTCTAAAAAATAAAAAAATAAAGATAGCTTGCTTAAGTTTGGAAGGAAATGGAATAGGGACAGCTTTAGGATAAAAAATATCTTTTTAGCCATGTGTTTTATATCACAAATAGATTTTTTTCTCTTTTAAAACCTCAATATTATAGCTCAATTTACATATTCACTCTAAGTGAATCTAGAAACATGCTCCTATTATACTTTAAAGAATCAGATCAACTAATATTTATGAACTATCTTTTGAAGGATAGTGGAGTAAAAGATTTGTAAATGTAGAAGTTGCTTGAAAACATTTATTCATTGGCTTAGTTGTGTTTATATATATTTTATTGTATACTAATGATAGTATTTTATTGTATTATAGTGATATAATAAGTACTGGAATATAAGTGGGGAAAGGAAGAGACAAAATAAAAATGAAGTAAATAAAATATAAATGGTGATGTTTGAGTTGGAGGAAGATAAATTTGAGGAAGAGGATGGGGAGCCTGAAAGTAAGATGCGATTTTAAAAATAATGGTCAGGAAAGGCCCTGCTGAAAGATATAATTTGAGCTAATACTTGAAAGTGAAGACTATGTATTCATATGAAGTTGTAGGATTTGTACATCTGAATTATAGGAGAGAAGCTAAGGTTAAAGATAGTTGACATTAAACTGTTTAGAGAAACATTAATTTCTTGTTTTTAATGATATTATTTTTATTACAAAAGTTACAACAATAAAACATTTACTTAACCCTGAAAGTTCCACTTTACCAGACTTTTTTTCTGGAACTGGTTATACTAATTTTTCCAAGGCTTTAATCAAAATTCATTTAGATATAATGAGGTAATTGTAACCTTAGCTATCGAAGGTATAACTGTTTTATGGTTTGAAGTTTAATTTATACTTTGTCATCTTAGAGACACTGTGTACTACCCTATATATATATAGCTTATCTTAATTCATTTGAGGAGCATTTATAATTCACAGGGCTTCTCTCATTGCGAAAATGTACTTTCCAATTTGTGCATTCAAAATAAATGCTGTTTAAAATCAGCTTAGACTATTTTCATAAAGTGTTTATGAGATTTTGACTTGTTTTCTTTATGTTTAAGATAGAATTAATACAAACCTAATCTATTTTGCCACATATACATTCATTAAATCTAGAAAGATTTTTAATCTCCTGAGGTCTTGAAAGTGTTATCTTTTGGTCCATTCTGGTTTTCATCATTTTTGAAGCAGTTACCACTTTGTCAATTCTTTACATCTCACATGGCAGGCCGTAATTTCTGTTTGGTCTGTTTTTTCTTCACCTCGTTGCTTTTCAAATCGTTGTTGCTCAAAAGTAAGAACGTGCACACTTTCTGGGCTTTAGAAGTGCTCTTTGTTTCTGACTATTTCCTTTTTTTCAAGTATTACCATCAACAAATCAACGGAGCGGCGAGACTCTTCTCTAACACTAAATATCGCTGATCGAGCCTAGAGAGGGGATATTTGAGGAAACAGAAGGGACTTGTCTCACCTTGTACAGGCAAGGTACATACTTCAAAGCCTCCCAGGAAGTTTATGTTTCTACACGAGTTGTGATTAAGGAAGTGATGTCAATTCAAACCCTACTGAACGTAGGAAACTCATTTTACAGGTGAGTATTTAATAAGTTCTATCCGAATAAAATAAATAGCATATTTTTTATAGTTTTATCCCCTCTAATAAAAAGTATCAAGAAAATCTTTTAAAAAATTAAATGTAGTGCTAGTAGCACTATTGAATACATTTTGGTAAAGGAATGACTTAAATTTATTTGAAACTCTGTGTTCACATAACATTTCTGGTAGTAGCCACAGAGTGCTTCCTCCAGAACGAATTCCTGAGATGTGGAGCAAATTGGGGGAAGTCCTTTTTACTAAAATTCTGGCAAACTGAGATGGAGAAGCAGAGACGCATCAGACTTCACGCCTTTCTATAAATCGATCTCTGGAATTTGTAGCCAAAATAGACTTGAAAAACAACGAATGATGAAAACATTACAGAATCACCCTTTTTGTGATATATATTCTTGAGCAGATTCAGAAGTAAAAATATTACAAAGATACAGTAATGAGATGTAAATAAGCCACGAGATGACGATGGTTAGCAGAAACTAGTACCCGCTAACTGTTGTAGGTCAGGCCCTAGATTGAATCTGCCCTTTCTTTTTCTTCATATACTTCATACAATCTTCACAACAAACCTGTTAGGTGCTATTGTTACCCTATTCATGTTCGATGAAGTTTAGAGATGTATAAAACTTCCCATAATTATGCAACTATGAAGTAGATAACCTGGAAATGAAACAAATATAATGTTTAACATTTACAGATATTTATAACTTTGTAGTGAGAGTTTTAGAAAAGTAAAAAAAGAAAAAAACAAGAGTAGAATTAATTTATATAAATTAGCACTTGCATTGGAGGCAATAAAGAATGGAACTGATAGTGTTAAAAATGTGAACTGGGCCAGGTGTGGTGATAGTGGTCCAAACTTGTAATCTCAGCACTTGGGAGACTGAGGCAGGAGAATTTCTGTAAGATCTAGGCCAGCCTGGGCTAAATAGTGAGACCCTGTTTTTTAAAAAAGGGGAACAGATGATGTGAAGGATCCCTTGAAGCTATTACTACAAACCAAAAAGATAAACTATTAAGAGACATGATGATGTAGAAGTCTGATAATGGAAATATAGCTTAAGAACTATAAGCACTTCTGAAGAAGAAATTACAATGAGGCAGAGCATAAAGATACACGATATAGGTTTGTAAAAGTGTAAAAATGCCTCACAGTACAAATCAAAAGGAATAGCTAAATTCCAAGAAAAATGCAAATATATCTTATTCCTCTTCGTAACATCTAGGCTCTATGGATTTGTATTTTTGTTTTGTTTTACCCTCCCCCCAAAAAAAAATCCCATAAACAACATGATACAAAATTCAGACTGTCAGGGCCCAGGATTTGGCTCAGTGATGCTGCTGCCTGCCTTGGAAGCACAAGGGCCCAAGTTCAATCCCTGGTACCAAAAAGAAAAAAAAAGTCAGACTATCATCCATATTCATCCTCTCAACACTAACTATCAGGAAATTATGGAGTAACCACTACTGAATTATTTATGTATGAGGACAACATATGAGGAGATATTTTCACATTCTCATCTGTTCAAAAATATACTAAATGTTCACTTGAAAATGCACATTAGCTCACCAATAGAAGATACTGTACCTACATGGATAAGTTATGGAGTGAACATATAAGCATCTTTTTCTCCCATTTAGAAATCTATTCCAGGGAATTAAATGCAATGTAGGAAATAATATATAGCAAAATATGTTCACCACCCTAGTATATGTTGTATACAACTTGTGTTTCCGTGAGAAAAAGACCTAACTAGAAAATAATCAGCCTTGAAAACTAGAGGTCAAAAGTGCTAGCCCAGGTCAGCCCTTCTTTGCCTCACATGCATCTCTATTCTCTTGCTTGGTGACTACTCTGTAAGGCAGGTAAGGCAAGGATAAGCTGATGGAGCCTGGCATTTCTGATCTGCAGTTTTCAAGGCTGCTTATTTTCTGGTTAGGTTTCATTTTCAAGAAAACGGAAACTTGGAGATAAAGAAAATTTTTTCATTGGAAGCTATCAGACAACATTTAATTATCAAAATGACTACTACAAAAAGACTTAAAAATGTAGGAAAATCCACTCCCAGTTTTAATTTTGTGTCATCTGTTATGTAATAACAAATACATTGAACAATTATTGGAGGAAAATAGTTCATTTCAGTTAGGTTTTTGGTGAAGGGATAATGGATACTATTTGAATACTTCTTTATACTTTTTCATTCTTCATAAAAATTTTTCAATAAACGTGCAAGACAATAACAGACCAATGAAAAACTAGGCCATATGGGACAGGGATTTCATCTTTTCAAAATTTAGGATTTCTTTTAGGACACCAGATACTCATAGATTGACAAGGTTGACAGCACACTGAAACTTTTTCAACCAACCTGTGAAAGTGTAAATCATATAAATGTTTCATAGGCTGCTGGTCACATGTCCAGAAATCTTTGGAGTAAGTTAGCTTTGGCCTCAAAACTTGGAAGAAATGTTCTTCTTTTAAAGCATTTGCTATTTTTCTCCCTCCAAGCTTCATTTCTTTTCTTGTAACTGAACTGGAACTTTCACTGCAGTTTCTTCCAGCCTTGCAATTTCCTCAAGTCATTTGTAGCCTAACATCTCAAGTAACACTGAGATTTTTAATAGTTAACTTCATGGTAAGTTTCTCAAAGGTAAAATGTGCTTTTATCCAAAGTCATTGGAATAGGTCCACTTTTTGGCAGACTCTTTCTTCTCAGTGATATTTATACAACATAAAATTTTGCTGTTTTATGCAGAAATACCTTTCAAATGGACCAATTGGTGCTCCTTTTCCTAAAATACTTATGTAAAAATTATCATTTTAACAAAATATTCAAATGTGTCTGCTTTTCCCAGAAATGCTGAAAAGGATTTATTGAAAGGATGCACTGTCATTCCAATGTGATTTTGCATCTCAAAGGTTCATAAAATATAATGACTGAGTGAGGTCAGTAGCAAAGAAAACTAGACATTGTTTAGTCCTTTATGTTGTACCAGTATTTTTGAATATCTTTCAATAATTTCTGCTTCTATTATTTCTGTGAACCTTTTCTTTGCATTTTTTCCTAATACTACCTTTGTACCAAATGACTTTCTAAGTTTTTATGTGATTTGAAGGAAGTATCTGGTTTTGTACTAGACTGGTATGTGTTAAATTTCTCTTCCATTATATATTCCTTGAATTCACATCTTTCCTTTCCTCCCCAAACCAACAATCCCATCTACTGCCAGCTAAGAAAAACACTAAAATGATGATGGAGTGCTTTTTAGAAAGCCCATTGTCAATTTATTCATTGTTAAATTAAGGCAATTCACAGTGCTATGTAATTGTTTACACATATGTCATGCTAAAACAAAAACACAAAGCAGAGCAAAACTAGTCACACACGAAAGTCTTTTTGAGGCATGAGAACTATTTATTTTTAAATACTTGTTCTATTGTTCACAAAACTAGTAAATTGGTATCAGTTATTTTTGGAGTCTTTTCAGACCAAAATCTCAACATTATTACTGGTTGTATAAGTCCTGTGACTTGGATAACACTGAAACTTGAAGTTGTTTTTAAGGTGGTTCACTTTGTTGAGGCAGAAGAGGGGATAAATTTGAGGACTCAGTAACCAAACTGCTCAGTTTTCAGTCTTTTTTCCACACTTATGATTGTCTAAACTTGGGCCAATTATATATATCATTCTATTCCTGTTTTCTCTATTATAAAATGAAGATAATTATAGTATCCACTTCATGGCTAATATAAGACACTTAGAAGAATGTTTGGCACACAGTATATTATGTGTTTGACATTAAAAATAATTATTATTAAAATCGGGTTTCTTATACAGTGCAGAAGCTTTTTAATAAGATGACATCCCAGTTTTTGATTCTTTGTGCTAGTTCTTGTGTTACTGAGGATTTGTTCATAAAGTCTTTTCCTATGCTAATGTCTTCAAGAGTTCTGCCTAACTTATCTTCCAGCAAATTTAGTGTCTCTTTTTCAATATTTAGATCTTTAATCCACTTGGATTTTAGTTTAGTGCATGGTGAAAGATAAAGGTCTAGTTTTAATCTTTGGCAGGTTGAAATTCAGTTTTTCCAACACCATTTAATAGGCTATCTTTCCTCCACTAAGAGATAACCTACAATGTGGGAAAAAAATTTTACCAGCTGCTCTTCATACAAAGGTCTATTATTTAGAATACATAAAGAACTCAAAAAAATCAGTCCCCCAAATATAAAGGCCCAATTCAAAAATGGGCATCTGAAATGAACAGACACTTCTCAGACAAAGAAGTAAAAGCAGCAAGTAAATATATGAAAAAATGTTCCACATCACTGGTCATTCAAGAGACACAGATGAAAAAAACACTGAGATTTCACCTCACCGCACAAAGAATGGCTGCTAACAAGAAATTAAGCAATGACAAATGTTGTCAGGGTTTTGGGGAGAAAGGAACCCTTCTCCATTGTTGGTGGGAGTGCAGACTGGTGCAACCACTATGGAAATCAATATGGAGATACCTTAAAGAACTAGGATTAGAGGTTCCATTTGACCCAGCCAACCTTCTGCTGGGTATCTTTCCAAAAGAATTAAAAGAATCATACCACAGTGATATATGCACACCCATGTTTATAGTGGCACAGTTTGTAATAGCTAAAACTTGGAAACAGCCCATTTGGCCATCAGTTGAAGAGTGGATAAAGAAGATATAGTTTTTCTATAAAATGGAATACTACTCAGCCATAAAGAATGATAAATTAGATTCATTCATAGGAAAATGGATGCATATTGAGGATGTACTCTTAAATGAAACAAATAAGTCACACATGTGTAAATACCAAATAGTTTCTCTGGTGTGAAAAACTATAATTGTACATAAGATTCTAATGGTATCATTGACAATGTGAAATAGGAAGAAAGAGGCTAAAGGTGTAGGGGAATTGGGAAGGGTAGGGGAAAGAAAATAAGGGAAAAGAAAAATATATGAGAAAATGAAAAAATGGAAATAAAGTATTTGTAAACAGGGAAGGGAGGAGAGGGTAAAGGGAGGGTAGAGGTAAAGGGAAAAAATGAGAACTAAGACCTGTCATGTAAAGGTACAAAATCTCAATGATGAATGTAACTGTACTGTATACCTAAAATGTACCAATAAACTCAATGAGAAAAAAATCACATTTCTCCTAGAATGTCCTAGGAAATATGAGGATCAGGTTAAAGTCTGGCTGAGTTAGGAGTGCTTCACCCATCTCTCATGAGAAAACTCCGAGGCCTATTAGGGCCGAAATAATCCACCCCCTCGGGTGTGTAGAGATCTGACCTTAGACAGATGAACTGTCCTCTCAAAACCCGCTTTAGTCCCGACTCCATTCGACTCAGCCCCTAAAGCATACAATCCAAAAACTAACATGTGGCCAATAAGGATGTGCCAAATATCCTGACTCCACCCTGGCTCCACCCCTACTTTACCCTATCCAGTAGCGATCCAATAGCTCCACCCTGGCTCCACCCCCGCCTCACCCTATATAAGCCTGTGCATTTGGTGAATAAAGCGGAAGTGTTCCAGAAACCTCCCTGGAGTCTGAGTGGTGATTTCGCCACCTTGCCCTCAGTCCAGGCTTGCTGAATGGGCTCACGGAGGAAACAACAGAAATAAAAAGGGAGTTATTACTTTAATTAGTAAAACCTACAAAAATTTTTATTGGGAGATATAATATCCGAACTTTATATTGGCAGTCATATAAAATTTAAGACTACAATCAACAATAGCTAACACTTTATTATGTACCAGCTAATTACCACTTATTTTTTTCTTCCTTTTACAAAAATGTTTTTATTTATTTACATTAAACTGATTCACCTCCTTCAAACATAAATTTATGTCACGATTTAGATCAAGAATGGCCTGGCTGGGTGTGGTGGTGCACGCCTGTAATCCCAGCACTGGGGAGGCTGAGGCAGGAGGATCGCTGTGAGTTCGAGACCAGCCTGGGCTGCATAGTGAGTTCCAGGTGAGTCTCAACTACATAGTAAAGACACTGTCTCAAACAAAAAACAAAAACAAAAACCAAAACCAAAGAATGCCCTGCCCTGCTCATAGGTGGGACTTTGGACTGGTAACTGAATCCTGGGGAAGACAGAGCGACTTGCTGTCAGGAGGTGGGGTCTGGTCTGAAGAGGAAGGTCACCATGGCACATGACCTAGAAGGGTATATCTCTATTTTTGGCTTCTCGTTTTTCCTGTTTCCTGGCCACAGTAATGTGTGTGACTTTCCTTAGCAAACGTCCTCTTCCGTGCATACCTCCTCTTTCTTAGAGCCAGCTGACCATAGACCATAGAGCCAAAATACCCACCCCCGCTTTTACATTGTGGGTATTGAGTATTATGTCAGTGATGAGAAAGTGATTAAGACAACTTATAACAGGCAGAATTAGAGAGCAGGTTTGATGACACCTATTCAGTACCTGAAATTTGCTAACACTTCAAATCAGCCACTCTAAAGGCTACTCTGGAAAATATTTATGCTAACTTATTATCTTTCTGGGAATTTCTAGTTAAATATAAACAGGATATTTGAGTTACACCTTTGGCTAGCTGACTGGTGCATAGGAAAAGTGTGTAAAGTGCATATCTATCTAGAACAGATATTTAAACTTACTTTCCTATCACTAGTTCATAAAGATAAAGAATAAATCATTTGGGATCTGTGACGTGAAAATGGCCAGAATGGAACTGCACTGCTGCACTGTAAATTTAAATCAACTTTCCTGATGCTCCTCGGCTATCTCTTGTTATAAGACAATTCTAACAATAATTCTGTGAATTTATTTTT
Organism: Fukomys damarensis; assembly: GCF_012274545.1. Classification (NCBI taxonomy): domain Eukaryota; kingdom Metazoa; phylum Chordata; class Mammalia; order Rodentia; family Bathyergidae; genus Fukomys; species Fukomys damarensis. The sequence continues at coordinate 46,671,963 of NW_022900926.1, forward strand.
TATATGTATGTATGCTCATCGTATATATATATATATATATATATAATATAATTATAAATATGTAAATATATATTTATAATATAAATTATAAATATATAATAAAGTAATCTACTAGGTAAGCTACTATATAAAATTTTAACATCTCATTTTTATACAGTATAATCTACAATATATATAATATAACATCTTACCTAATAGATGACTTTATACTGTATACAAATGGGACATTAAATTTTTAAGTCTTCTACTTTTAATTTATATTTATATTTTAATATCTACACTATTTAATTTTTTTCCTTATTGACATATTACACCTAAGCTTAGTTGTTTGTATCTGGAAACTTTTAGTAAATACGTGTGTTTCGTTACTAAAATTTTTTATTTCCTTGGTACTGGGGATCGAACTCGGGACCTCGTGCTTGGGAGGCAGGTGGCAAGCACCACTGAGCTAGATCCCCGGCCCACTAAAATGTTTTTAAGGTATAAGAATTATTCAGTCTGCTTTGAGACAAAGTCTGTCTCACCTACATGATCTAGCAAAGGAAAAAAAAGAAATAATTAAAAAGGAATCAAGATGGTTCTTATCTAGTGATTTCTTTTTTTCATTTAACCAATATGAAAAAATGGTCAAAAAATAAATTGCAAACCCTAGGGCCTGTCCTCAAGGTGCAGGCCATTCATCGTGGCAAATGTTATCGTGACTTTGCGTTGTGGCAAAGTGGAACAGCTCAGTGCTATAGCCAAGGGTTACAACTCTGAGGCACAGCCAAGTGTTACAGCTCAGTGTTGCAGCTACTGCAATTTAAGACTTGAGAATCCAAAGGTCAAAGAGGTGGAGTTCCCCAGTTCACACAGTTCCCCAGTTATAAAACATTTTGATACCCTGGGCAGGGGCTATGCTGGCTGGCACAAACTGTTACATTTCTGGAACAAAACATTTTGTGGAAAGAAGGTCGCAAAGCAAGGGCAAGGCAAGGGCCTGTCTTATTGTTTAGTGTTGCTCTATCAATTTAGCACACTCCATCGGAAATAAGTCTGGCTAACTACAGAACTCAAGGTATGAAGTGCTTTCTTTAGACTAAGACTTGGCAAAATCTATAGAAGAGGTGTTTAGGGTAATAATGCCCAAACTTTACAGAAAGACTTATATAAAACTTAATATTTTGAACATAATTCTATTATGGTTTACATCTGGAAGCCTCATGTGGTGAGAGAGGGTGCTGTTGCAAGCTGACTGGGTGACGGGGATTGATCTGTTAGTTTGTAACTAAATGTGATGTTAGGGTGTGGGGTCTGATCAGAAGAGGTATGTCCCTGGGATGTGCCTTTGGAGGTTATGTCCTTCTCTCCCTAGTCCCTTTCTCAATCTTCTTTCTGGCTGCCATGAGCTGAGCAGCTGTCCTCCATCATGACTTCCCCCGTGCCGTTTCTGCCTCGGGGCCAGCTGACTGGAATGGGTAATGCACCAAATGCAGCTCTCCTCCTGTAGGTTGCAAATATTGGACATTTTGTCCTAGAGATGAGAAAGCTGACTGATACCATAGCTGGCACTTTATTACATGCTGCTTACTACTTATTGTGTGCTAACAGAAATGCTTCAAGTTCATTTAATCTTGGTTGTTCATTAATTAGATTGGTACATTTTAAGAATACAATATGATGACATTCATCATTGGGTATTTGTACCTTTATATGCTATATCTTGGTTCTTATTTTTCCCCACTCCCTTGCCCTCCCTTGAACCCTTTACCCCTCCCTACGCACAAAGACCTTGTTTCCGTTTTTTCCTTTTTTCGTATTTATTCCTTGCCTTTCTTTCCTTTCTCCGACCCCTCCCGCTTCCCATTCCCCTCTAGACCTTTTCTTCCTATTATCTATTTATACATTTCAATCCTTATTTGTACTTTCAGTTTCTTCCACCAGAGAAATTATTCCATATTAACACAAGTGTGTCCTATTTACTTCACTTAAGAATGTGGCTTCAATGTTCATCCACTGAGCTATAAATGTTTCTAGTTTCTCATTCTTTTTTTTTTTTTTCTTACAGTGCTGGGGATTGAACTCAGGACCTTGTGCTTGCAAGGCAGGTGTGGTGCCGCTGAGCTTGGCCCTAGTTTCTCAGTCTTTATGGCTGAGTAGCACTCCATTTTCTATTTTTCAAAAAGACACATTTGCATATATTTACTTGCTGCTTTTACTTCTTTATCTGAGAAATGTCTGTTCATTTCGGATGCCCATTTTTGAATTGGGTCTTTATATTTGAGGGGGATGATTGTTTTGAGTTCGTTATATATTCTAGATAGTAGTCCTTTGTCTGAGGAGCAGCTGGTAAAAATTTTTTCCCACATTGTAGGTTGTCTCTTAGTTCTGCTGATGGTTTCTTTTGCAGTGCAGAAGCTTTTTAATAAGATGAGATCTCAGTTGTTGATTCTTTCTGCTAGTTCCCGTGCTACTGAATATTTGTTCATAAAGTTTTTTCCACATCACTGGTCATTCGAGAGATGAAGCTGAAAACAACACCGAGATTCCACCTCACCCCACAAAGAATGGCTGCTATAAAAAAAATCACATAATAACAAATGTTGGTGGGGTTGTGGGGAGAAAGGAACCCTTCTCCATTGTTGGTGGGAGTGCAGACTAGTGCAACCACTATGGAAATCAATATGGAGATACCTCAGAGAGCTGGGACTAGAGGTTCCATTTGACCCAGCCATCCCTCTGCTGGGTATCTTTCCAAAAGAATTAAAGGAATAATTCCACAGTGATATACGCTCACACATGTTTATAACGGCACAGTTTGTAATAGCTAAATCTTGGAAACATCCCATTTTCCCATCAGTTGGAAATTGGATAAAGAAGATGTGGTTTTTCTATAAAATGGAATACTACTCAGCCATAAGAATGAGAAATTAGACTCATTCATAGGAAAATGGATACATATTGAGGATATATACTCCTAAGTGAAATAAATAAGTCACTCATGTGTAAGTACTGAATAGTTTCTCTGGTGTGAAAAGCTATAATAGTACATAAGATCCTAATGAGATAATTGACCATGTGAAATAGGAAGAAAAGGGCTAAAGGTATAGGGGAAGTGGGAAGGGTAGGGGAAAGGTAATAAGGGAAAAGAAAAAAATATGAGAAAATGAAAAAATGGAAATAAAGTGTTTGTAAATGGGGAGGGGAGGAGGGGCTGAAGGGAGGGCAGGGACAAGGGGAAAAATATGAGAACCAAGACCTGTCATGTAAAGATACAAGATTCCAATAATGAATGTAATTTTACTGTATACCTAAAATGTACCAATAAACTCAATAAAAGGAAAAAAATTTAAAAATTTAAAAAAGACACATTTTCTTCTTCCATTCTCCAGTTGATGGGCAATTGGCTGTTTTCCAAGTTTTAGCTATTACAGACTGTGCCACTATAAACATGGGTGCACATATATTGCTGTGGTATGATTCTTTTAATTCTTTTGGGAATATACCCAGTAAGGGAATAGCTTGGTCAAATGGGACCTCTAAGCCTAGTTTTTAGAGGTATCTCCATACTGATTTCTGCAATAATTGCATCAGTCTGCACTCCCACCAACAGTGGAAAAGGGTTTCTTTTTCCCCACAACCGCACTAGCATTTGTTATTGGTTGATTTCTTGATAACAGCCATTCTTTGTGAATAAAAACAGCGTGGTACTGGCAACAAAACAGACCCAACCATCACTGGAACAGACTAGAAGTTGCAGAAACAACTCCATACACACTCAGCCACATCCTCTTTGACAAGGAGTCAAACACCCTCACTGGAGAAAAGGTAGCCTCTTTAATAAATGGTGCTGGAAAAACTGGGTTTCTAGATGCCAAAGATTAAAACTAGACCATTATCTCTCATCATACACTAAACTAAAATTTAAATGGATCGAAGATTGAAATGTTAAAACAGAAACATTAAACTGGCTGGAAGAGAGGTTAGGCAGAACTTTTGAAGACATTACTGTAGGAAAAGATTTCATGAACAAAACCTCAGAAGTACGGGAACTAGCATAAAGAATCAATGACTGGGATGTCATCTTCTTAAAAAGCTTCTGCACCTCAGGAGAAACCACCAACAGAGTAAAAAGACAGCCTACAATATGAGAAAATTTTTACCAACTGTTCCTCAGGCAAAGGTCTACTATCTAGAATACATAAAGAACTTGAAAAATCAGACCTCCCAAGTTTATTTAATTATAGTTACTTAATAAAAAGCATAGAAAGGCCAATTGTCCTAACCTTAAAGAGATCGTCCTTCCAGACCACCATATATAAAGCATATCCTAACCTGATCCCTTCCTCTCTGGGACTGGATCTTTTCTATATTCTATATTTGGAACTCTCCTTTATTAATTTATTTGCTTTTGTCTCCCTAATGTAACCTGTAACTTACATTAAGAGCAGAACACTGCTTGGTACATAGTATATTCTTGGTAACATTTTCTTAAATAATGTTTAATTCATAAAATAATCCCAGATTGTGCCTGTTATGGTGGTTAATATATGCATCAACTTGACTGAGTTAAGGGTTAAAGATTATTTCTGAGAGGATATGGAAAGAGACTAGCATTTGAACAATAGACCAAATAAAAAAGATCAGTTTTCTGTTTTCTTACCTTCTTCTCAACTTGCATTTGCAGAACTGTGAAAGTTCCTTGAATTATGGCATTAGAAAATTAAGAATAAACTTGAGAAATGAGTGTGGATTCTGGTTATTTCCCTCTCGCTGTTTAGTTTCTTTCTGCTCTTTGCTCTGCTTTTGCTATTTTGGAGACCTAATTCAGCTCTCTATGACTTTAATTCATCTATTAAGGACCAAGATGATTAATTTTCAAGTTTCTGTGATGATAGCTAAATTATATTAAAAAGAATACTTAAATATGAGGAAAATGATAAAAAGGCAGATGGAAACGGTTACTATATGGAAAATCTACTCAGTGAATAAGTTTTAGTGAGAACTTTGATAAGTTTATACCATTGAGAAAGTATGCATACAATGTATTTTATCTGATGCTTTCTTTCAAGTAATATTCAGACTGAATTAAATGACTAAAAGAATCAGTATGATTCTCTAATTTCTTTTTATATAGTACTGAGACCAGAGGTTAAAAAGTAAAATACAATGGAATATTATTCACCACTAAGAAGAAACACATTCTATTTAATGAAAAGGCAATAGAAAAAGCTTTGATGTTTATTACTAAGTGAAATAAACTAATTTTAAAAGGCTACATATTATATACTTTCAACTGTGTGGCATTCATAAAGAGGCAAAACTATGGAAACAATGATAATGTTAGTATTTCTCAGGGGTAGGGTAAGGGAGGGATGAATAATAAGAGCACAGAGTGTTTTTAGTGCAGTCAACCTACTCTGTATTATACTATAATGGCGTGTGCGTGTGTGTGTGTGTGTGTGTATCCTCAGAATATAAAATACCAAGAGTGAAACCCAATGTACAACTTGGACTTTGGGTGGTAATAATGTGCTAATATAGCTTTCTCATTGATGACAAATGTTTCATCCCAGTGCAGGTGAAATAGTTGTTGATAGTGGAGGAGGCTATGCATATGGATAGACAGGGGACATATGGGAATTCTGTACTTTCCATTCAGTTTTACTGTGGACCAAAAATTGCTCCAAAAAATGAAATGTTAGTGCAAAAAGGGATACCAGAAATCACTGAGCACAAGAGAAAATTACACCAATTGAAAGAAAATTGAATTGCTGAAGAGATAAAATCTTGAATTTGGAAATTTCAGCACAATAAAATAAAATATGAAGTTAGATAAATCTATGTTTTCAAGATGACACATAAGTATTAGGGGATCAGGATGCCCAGGAGGCAATTACTTCTAACCTGCTCAGCATCATAGCTTAGCGACTCAGCACACTATAGAAGATTGGCTGTCTATCCTCTTCACTGCATAGATGATTAGGAGATGTGTTCTCTCCCCCTGCTCCACCTGACAAGAGAATATCTTACACATATTGCTAGCTAAGGAAAAGATCAAACTTAAAATCAGCAGTATGGTTTCTACTTATTTTTCACCTTTATAAAGTTGAAAAGTCATAGTTGAATCAAGGTGAACATCTGAACTGTATTTATGAGTTCTTTCTGAAGAAGTTTTAATCTACATATTATTTCCTTCATTATTTTCAGCAAGTGCTATACTTATTCCTGACTCAGTCTTCTTAATTATTTCTTCATTCATGTATAAAACACTGCCTGTAAATTGAATAAAAATATATAAAATACAGAGGTGTATTATCTGTATAAAACAGAATTCAAGTTTCAGCGAGGGCATGGGTGTCTTTTCTACTAATTACTTTAGCCATAGTGGCATATCCCCTGGTATTAAATGTTCAGTTATTATTGCACTCTCCTTCCTGACTATGGACTTTAATTTCAGAGGTTGAAGTAAAATAAATTTTTAGGATGCAACTGAATTAACTTTATTCACAACCTGTCTGACCTCCATATCTTGTTATGCTCATTATCTTGCTTTCAATGTAGAAGACAAGGAAATAGGGAGACTATGATAGGCTGTAGGTATACAGACAAATTAAGATATTCTTTGATTAACTTGAGATACTACTATACAATTTTGATTCAAATTAAGTAGTGATGACCTATGCTTTTTACAATTTTATTTTGCAAGACAAAATTTGACACTTGTTTTCATAGTTGGGGAATTTAATTTTTTTTCAAGTCTGTACTTTTAAAAGTGGCTTGATACTCTGATACTCTCTTCAGATCATATAAATCTTTTGCCTTTTTAAAAAGTGGCTTGAATCACTACACACACACACACACATGCGCGCGCACGCGTGCTCACACACGCACACACACACACAGAGCAATATTTATTTCCAGACAGTCTGACTACTAGTGTTCTGGTCATTCCATGCTTTTTCCCCCTTCTTCACTGCTTAGTCCAACACAAATGGTTCCCTTTCAACACAGTTCTGCTCATTATTTAAAATGGAAATAAGGCTAGAAAGGCATTTTTCATGTTATTTCTAGGATACCTCAAAGTCAGCTTTGCCTCTAGGCCAATTCCTATGGAAAACCCAATGAAAATTTCTGGAAAACTTAAGCAGTGTCTTTAGTACAAGAATTTTTAGATTTTTGTAGCCCATTTACTATGTTCTCCAGTGAATAGCAAATTGGTTGGACTGGATTGCCAGTATAAGATTATTGTAGCAACAACTTTTATGGAATAACTCAACCATAATTACAAAGAAAACCCAACATAGCAATAAAGCAATTTCAAAGGGTATTTCTCATTTCACCCAAATTTTCTATTCTCGGAAAATGGTCATCGTAAACCTAAGAAGGATCAGCACTGGTAGGAGACAAACAACAGACTATTGATGAGTTTCTTAAAAAGTTATCCTCTTCCCAGGAAAGCTTGATTCCAGTCTATAAAAATGCATCCTAAAATTTTATGGTAATAAAGGTCTCCCAAGAGTGGTGAGGGTGTCGAATGTATTCTCACAATTAACTGTGCTGAGATGTACAGATATGCCTGCTTTAGAAATAAGAAAAATAAAGCTAGATTTGAGGAAGGGTTCTGATACTGGAAACTTTGCAGTCTTCAAACTTCCCAATCTTCAGCCTTTTCCACAATCTTCAAATTTCTGCTGGCAATGAGACTCCCAGGACAGAATTGGAAGGGGCAATGTAGCTTAATGTTTGAAGGCATGGATTTTAGTCAGAAGAACACTGATTCAAATCAAGGTTCTTATGCTTTTTGTATGGGTGTTCCTTGAATTCTTTTTTAGAATTTCTACTGTTTAATTTTAAAACATTTAATAAAAAAAGATTGTATACATCCATGGTGTACAAAGTGATGGTCTGCCATGTGTATATGTTGCATAATGCTTACCGCAATCAAATTAATTAATACGTCCACCACCCATGCAGTAGGTTCGATCCTTAGAACTGTTTATCTTTTAATTGGAACTTTGAACGCTTTTGTGAACATCTCCCTTTTCTTCCTACTCTCTGTGTTCTCCAGCCTCTGGGAACCATCATTATACTTTCTGCTTCTATCAGTTAGAGACTGAAATTCTACATATGCGTGAGACTATACAGTGTTTGTTTTTCTACATATGGCTTATTTTGTTTAGTGTAACAGCTTCCAGGCTCATCCATATTGTGATTGGATTATGGGGGATCATAGCTGACTCTCTATTAGGAGGTGATGTCTGGTTGGAAGAGGTAAGTCACCTAGAGAGGTGCATCTCCCTCCTGGCTCCTCCATTTGCTCTCTGTTTCCTGGATGCCACAAGCAGCTCTGCCATGCCCCTGTGCCCTGCCATCCTCTGCTGCAAAGACAGATGACTCTGGACTGACACAAGAGCCAAAATCAACCATTCTTCCTTTTAAATATGTTAGTGTTGGGCATTGAGTCACAGCTACAAAAGCAAAGTGATTAAAACATATATTTAGTTTCTAAGATTGTCAGAACTATCCCAACATTGCATTCCTTCCCTGTTTCCGTATTTATTTCTCCAGACTTCTGACATATTTGTCTTGAGTCTATTTCTTATGCATCTAATTTGATGACAGCTAGTGAGGAGAGCAGTTTCGACACCCTCCCAGGATACAGGCATCTTCTGTAGAATTGGTTCCCCTTTGTTTTAAAGGAATTCTAATGGGGAGTTGGGTCTTCATAACAGGTATAGAACTACTAGGAAATAGAGACATGTTGGAGCCTATATTTTAGTATGTAAATGGTATTGCCTATTCTGTTGGGTTGGAATCCACATATAGAAAAAATTGAGCAGTCCCAGTTTTTTTTTAACCTACCTAGACGTTAAGCAAAAAAAAAAAAAAAAAAAAATTTTTTTGTTAAATTTAGGGAACGCTTAGTTTATAGTCATGAGAAAATTTCAAGGTACAAAAATATAAAAGGAACTTCGCCGTTTTCCTGAGTCAATGTTTCATAAATCTCTGAGAGACATAGGAAGGGGGAAAAGAGGAGAGAGTCTGTTTCATGAATATCCTCAGGTCTCTCTGTTAGGGTCCATTATTTTTTTACAGACCCTTCCTCCTTCAGCATATTGTACATGGGGTTTACAGGCTTCTTTCCTCATACCACTGTTCTTCTTATTTCATCTTGTGTAATATCTGTAACAACCTATTTTCCCCTTGCAAACATTTCCTCTTGTAATCATATTGTCAGTTCCATATGGCACTTTTATGTTTCTTCCTGTGAGTTTCAGGGACTCCACAACCTCAGTGCATATCAAATTAAAATCTTCCTCATGCTCAGTCAGCAAGATCGTCTATCCTACCCCTGTCCGTCTATTCCTCAGCTTAGAGTGGTCTACAGTTCTTTCCTTCCTTTCAGATACCACACCTACTAGAACTTGACAATTTTGTTTCTTATTTCTTGAATCTGTCTCTTCTAGGCTACATCTTACTTCAGTATATTATATTAAGCTAATTTTTTTCTGGTAGAATTCTAACTAGCTCCATTCACACAGGCACCAAAGGGTGGGTCTGAAATGTAAATCTGATCATTTTTTTTCCAGCCACAGTATTGAAGTCTAGACCTTAATGTTACACAAAAACTTTCTATGATTTGGGACTGACTGGAAAATCCATACTTGGTACTTAAGCAGCTAATGGACATCTACATAAGGCAGACTTCTTTTTCTGTGTCTTTTTTAGTTTAGATATCTTCTTGTCTTTTTGTGCCATTCCTTATCTTTCCTACTGTCTAACTCCCACACATTCTTTAAATGTTAGGTGAGATGGTCACTTTTGCCAGAAGTCTTCATTGAATTGCCTGCCCATTTAGATTGGGTTGCATTTGTCATAATTTGGGATCTCCAGAAATAGACTAGAGATGATTCATGGGAAAAGTATTAAGATGAATTTGCAATTTTCTTCCAAAATGAACCACATTTCCAAAGTGACTCTCACTGGCTTATTGGAACTGGAGTATCACTCGAGGTCCCTACACAAAGCAGATAACACTTTTACATTTCAAGAGAGTTCAATACAGAGGCCATTTGAATAAATGTAGACAGGATATGGGAAATCCATATGATAAGTCTGGGACCAAAGCTGGTGGAGAATCTGTTATTATTACTAGGCTTGAAGGAATAAGAAGTGTTGATAGAATCTAAAGACACTACAGAATGTGTGGAGAGAGAGCAAACTAATAGGAAGTGATCTTCATTCAAGGAATGCAGAGAACTGAGATGCACTTCTTCCTCAGAAACGGAGAAAAGCACCCAGATTCATGCTCTTTCTCTCTCCCATTGTCTTACTGGTGTGGCTCCACTCCAGGAAATCAGAAGGCAAGGAAGTCATAAGGTCCATTCAAAGAAGAATCCTGGAACACAAGAGTAGGATGAATCAGGGTAGAAAATACATCTGAAGGACAAGATGGAAACAAAAATCTGGCACAGCCCATCAGAACAATTACAGAATTTCCCACACTGCTATGGACCAGAGGTCTCTGATTCTTCCTTGGTCTGAATTGTCATAATTACGTCAAAATACAGGAATATGAACCAAAGTGGCCCACTGATAGATTTTCCCTTGATAACAAATATCTGGTGTCTGTTTTCTTTGACTATAAACACTTGTAAGATGGTGGGAATGGTTTTTATGAGGTTACTGTGTCTCCAATTACAGCTAAAATAATAGACTTGTTTATTTGTTTGTTTGTTCTTTGAGACAGGGTCTCACTATGTAGTTGAGACTATGAGGCTGACCTGGAACTCACTTTGTAGTCCAAGCTGGTCTTGAACTCACAGCGATCCTCCTGCCTCATCCTCCTGAGTGCTGGGATTATAGGCATGCGCCACCAAGCCCGGCAATAGACTTGTTAAACAACAACAACAACAACAAAACCTCTTCGATTGTCATCATCTATGAATAGGATTACAATAGATGAACTCATGTCTTTCATCTATTCTGTCAGGAATATTTGTACTTGGATTATTTTGCAGTTGTTCATGAATATATAAAAATATTGTTCTGCTTGCAATTTACTTATGTCATGGCATGTGGATATACTTTAAGCTTTTCAGCAAATCTTAACATATAGGTTAAGAGTCAAGACTCCTGTTAAAAAGACACATATGTAACATGTATGGAATTTTAGAGAATACTATTTTGAGTTGAAAGTCATTTGAATGGAAAAATAATCAAATAAAAAGCACTATAAGCACTTTTTATAGGCAAGCACCAGTGTCAAGGACTCAGAAGTAGTTAAGGATAGCTTATTTAAGGTAGGATGGAAACTGTGAATAGATATTTTGGCAAAGATCAGTGACAAATACATTAGGTAGAAGGACATAACTACCTAAAACTATGCTATCCATATTGCTACCTGTATTATGGCTTTCTCTATCTATAGAACAGGGGCCAGGCATTTAGCTCAGTGGTTTCACTGCCTGCCTCGCAAACTCAAGGTCCTGAGTTTGATCCCTGGTGGTACCAAAGGAAAAACAAACAAACACCCCCCAAAAACAAAACAGAAAGAGAGACATATGTAGCTATAGAACAAAAGAGCAAAGATTATACATGTGAAAAATTCTGATGTGATAAATATACAGTGATTCAGACAAAGGTCTTCTTTAGGCATGGAAAGGATTTCTTTGAGGTCTAGAATAGATCCATTTGCTAAATTACTATGAAATGGGTAAGATTTTATTTTTACACATAAAACAGATGATTAAGGAAAATATGTTAGAATGATTATATATAGGTATGAAAGGTAAGGTTAAAAATAAATAAAAGATTGGGATAAGTTCGTTTAGAGGTTAATAAAGTAAGGCAGAAACATAAATGTGATCACCGTAAGAAACAATGTGGAAAGGGGTAAATAAACATTACTACGAATTTCATGATATATCTGGGCCTCCTTTGAGGAAAATGTGGCAGGTGAAACATATTTTGGGGACATAACCAAAGAATGGAAAAACTTTGAACAATAATTATCAATGTCAGGGCCGGGGATTTAGCTCAGCAGTTCGGTGGTCTGCCTTGCAAGCGCAAGGGCCCGAGTTCAATCCCCGGTACCAAAAAAAAAAAAAAAAAAAAAAAAAAAA
>NW_022900926.1:46684444-46687628 GCF_012274545.1 Fukomys damarensis
AAAAAAAAAAAAAAAAAAAAAAAAAAAAAAAATTTACCAATGTCAACCCCTTCATGTACTTGTGATCTGGAATAAATCTATGCATTTGATTGATGCGTATCCCCTTATTTTCGAAGACTAGAGCTGGAATAAATAACTCAAAGGATTTCTTCCAGTGCTAAACTTCTATTATGCTAAGTAACCCTGTTTCCTCAGCTGTCCTTAATCTTTTTCATTTATTTGATAAAGATGCACCTCACAAATAAGGTTTGTATGTACACAAATCGCAAATGTAAGCTTGGTAAATTTTTACATGCATCTGTGTAATCACCACCTAGATCAAGACAGAATATTTTAAACACCTCGGGAGATGTTGTGTCACTTCTGCCAATACCTTCCTACCCAAAACCAGTCGCACAGTCTAATGTCCATCCTAGTTGCTAAAATTTTTCATGCTCTTGAATTTCATGTGTATGGAATCATACAATATTAAAAAACATTGTACTTTAATTATTACCACTGTTCCAAATAAATACTTTAATTGTAATTGGTATTAATTGCCTCAGTATGGTGTTAAATAGCTTTATGTGTCCTTTAAATTTTATGCAAGTTAGGTGATACGCTGTAATTTTTACTTTGAGAACCAAACACTAATTGTTTTCTTCCAGGCGGCTGCACTCTTTTCTCTCAAATACGACTGTTCAATTCTCACTCAAACTTGAAGATATAGCCCAAATCTGCCTCTGTAAAATATGTTTTCAGATTCTTCCATTCCACATTCTTGCCCTGCTTTCTGACCTCTGTAAAACTCTGTGTTCATACTACTTAACAAAGACATTAATCATACAGTGCTTCATATTATTTAATATTTCACGTATTTGTCCTGTCGTTTTTCTTAAAAGTTGCACATGCTACTAAAAGACAGCTTCATCTGTTGTTTTGAAATCCGAGAATAATATAAATTTATGTGTATATGCTAATCATTCAGAAGTTTTCATTTTAGCTAGGATTTTCAATCTTATATTCTCTTTCAAAAGTCTCTTTTTATATGGAACTGCCACATTTTCCTTAACATTGTTCTAGTTTTAGAACTAAGCTGGTGAAATTTGTTTCAACACTGATCTCTTAGAAAAGCTCTAAGAATGACATCTTCCAGATGAGCAGATAAAAAAATAACATTTTCTAGTGTATCTGTGGGCTTTAATTGGTGATAGTGGCAGGAATTGCCATTATTCTGATATAACAATTATCAGATTCCTATTAAGGACCAATAATAATAATAATTGTATGTGTGTGTGTGTATATGTACTGTATTATATTTCTGCTAGATGGACTAATACAAGTTCATGAGAATGATATGAAATATTCTTGTCCAAATAAGGAACTTTTCTTTAAAGACTTTTGCAGTAAAATCATTGAAAAAATTAAGAATAAAATATTAGAATAAATATCAAAGCATATCTTTTCCCATGACTTAGGGCTACATACTCAAAGAAATGAAATATTTATTTGCATCCTAGACTCTGGCACTAAGCATAATTTGGCAGAAATATTTCTAAAAAACGATTAGGCCAATGCATATTAAAATTAATGCAAAGTCATTCATTTGAAGATTGTAATAAAATGAGTAATATTCTTGCCTTCATATATTTAACAAGTACTGACCTTTTAATTCAAGCCTTAAAATTCAGACCTAGAGAGGAAGAGGAACAACACTATACACACTTACTGCTTTTATAGCCTGGGTACAAACCACATCGCAGGCCTTCTCCTGCATCAGCCTTATGCTCAAGTTAACATACCATTATTTGAAAAACCACAAACAATGACAAAAATCTTTTCATGGACTTCCAGGTTAATGTAGTTTCCCTACCAAACTAATTGAATTCTGACATAATGCCCTGTTTTTCTCTTGTGTTCCAGTTCTTGAGCATTTATATAGCAATTTTGGTCATGTGTGGTAATGATGCATATTTATGGAGGTTTATAACAGACGATTCATACAAAAAGGGTCTTTTTTTCTGTTTTTTTTTTTTCTTCTTTTCTGGAATCCTCTTGGCATAACTTCCAAAACTCAGCCACTAAAAGAATATAAACATAGAGTGGTTATGTTTCTATTTCTAGAGAAAAGAGTGGTGACTATAGTACTAAACACATGGGGGTGGCTGGATTTTGGTGCTTCCAAGATGGCAAAATATACTTATTGACAACTGTTTAGGGTCATGTTCATTCAGAGTTTATCTTGGTATTTTGTAGTACCATAGATGGCTTTTGGGAATGTGGTTTACATACTCAGTCTATATTTTTCAGTTAACTTTTCCTAGCTTACATTTGGAGAAATTCATTTGGGTTCTAAGGACATTCTGGAAAAAGTGGAAGCAAATAGGTGTAGAGCAAATATATGAAACGTGTAGATATCCTTTTTATTAAACATGCTAACAAAATTTTAATAGTTCTTTCTTCAAAATGCTCAGCATTCGCTTCCTTCTATATCACTAGGCAACAATATTGAAATCAGAGTTGGATTTCATTTTGATAATCTTATAATGGAAGCAAATCTTTTGTTTGTTTAAGAAAATAATTTGTCCTGATTTGAAAAGAAAAAAGAAAAAATGTATTAACCTAAATTTGTCATTTAAAAATATTTATTTTCAACTTTTCATCCAAATCTAAAAATAATCATTCTTTCCTTCCTGTTTCCTTCATATTTGGAAAGAGAAAACAATTTACTTTTTTAAACACTAAGGCTTACAATTCTTTCAACATGCACCAAACATTTACAGAGGGCCTGGTATATTTCAGATGCCTTGTTAAGGCCCAGAGTTTCAGTGGTGAGCAAAACAAATGCAGACTCTGCTCTGGCCTCCTAGACCTTGTAAAAGTCACACATTTTCTTCATATCTTTTATATCTTGCAATATGATTTGTACATTAATTACATATAAATGTCTTTTCAATGTAATTGTATATATGCATACATTATTAATCATACCATATAACTGAGGACTGATTCCAGTATGGAGAGATACAAAATATGCTTTGCTTTTAAGTTTCTACCAGATGAACTAAGTACGAGTTAATGAGAATGATATAAAATATTACCATCTGGGCCAGGGATTTAGCTCAGTGGTGCTGCTGCCTGCCTTGCAAAGATAACGTCCTGAGTTTGATCCCCAGTACCAAAAAAAAAAAAAAAAAAAAAATTG
>NW_022900926.1:46687742-46728329 GCF_012274545.1 Fukomys damarensis
AAAAAAAAAAAAAAAAAGAATTGCTATCTGAATATTTAGGGTACTTTTCTTTAAATAATTCTCCAGTAAGACCCTTAAAAATCAAGAGTAAAATATTAGTAGAAATTCTGCTTTATATAAAAAAATTCTATGTGAAATCTCCCAGTGTTCCTGAATGTTTACATTCAAAATTGCTATCACGTAACGGGACAAGTAATTTGCCAGATAATGTTATGTGCAAATATTCATAAATAAGAATATTTGTATATCCAAATTATATTTTAAGCACCCACACTTTAATCAGAAGCAGACACTAAGGTGATAATGAATGTACCCAACATTGCATGAATACAGGACTTCCATAGAATGTAAATTTATCAATTAAATACCTTTATAGCAAATGCAGATGCTCAATACTTAACCTCTGCATGGATGTTTACTTTAGAAATTAACATAGGGAATTTATTTTTTTTGGTACAGGGGATTGAATACAGGGAAATATCTTAATTTCCATATGATTTGAGCAATTGTATTTTATGATCTTTGTCTTCTCACAAACGATTATTTTATTTATCATTCATTAGATTTCAACATGTTTAAATTTGTTCCTTTCCCAGATAGATTAAAGAACTGGTAGCTGTTGTAACTCTAAACCAGTGCTTCTTTCTGGATCTGAAGGTGTTTTGTAATTTTTGTATCATATGAGCTGAAACTAAATTCCAAAATTTCTATGTCTTCTACTGATGAGAGGAAGACTATTAGATTTTATACATACATGCTGTGATGGACTATGTGATGTACTACCTAGGTAGAAATTGCTTTCTTAGCTACTGGGAATGTTGCCAAAAAAGTTCACTAGCTGCCAAGCCCTCTTTGGAGTGGGTGCTATACCCCTCGCCTGAGACAGCCCACATCCAAGAGCAGATTAAACAAAATATGGAAACCTATAGTTTTTAAAGGGCTTTCTAGATCTCAGGCCATTGGAAGGTCCCTGATGCTGCTAGTTTTATTGGAATGGGTTAGAGCTCAGCTTCTCTGCTATTGCTACAGGCGTTGATAACAAATCTCTCCTAAAAAACACTCTACCTTAGAGTGTTCTATCCCCAGAATACAAGTTTGAATGTGCCCATAGACTCAAAAGTCAATTGTCATGATGGCATTGCATTTGACAATAAGTTCTAGAACTTGTCACTTCATTGGAATATATTTGGCCAATTAATTGATGTAAATATTAATGATGATAAAGCATTTTCTTTTGCTAATATTTTTTGATTCTCTGAAACAATAAGCTTCTAAAACAGCTAAGTAGTAATTTAAAAAGAACAATATGGCAAGTAATTCAACACATTATAAAAATAAATTCATAAAAATCACATTTCTCTCTTGTGAAAATCTTTGCATTATTTTGACCTGCTGATTTAGCAGCCTGTGGTGTGATTTTAAACAAAGGAAAAGATGAAACAGACACTTGGTAATCATGCTGGAACTTCTAAAACAGCTGTTGCTATGGGAGGGATTGTTCCAGTATTTCTTTTGAATTTTACATGAAGACATTTACTCCCTTTTCCACTTCTGCAAAATTGCTGAAGTGATTTAGTTCTGATGCACACAATCCCCTTCCCTGTTTGAATGCACATCATTGCTCTTTTGCATCCATTTGCAGGCATTGCCTTTTCAACAAAGCAAGGAAAAGCCTATGAACTGTAATTGCTCAGCGAAAGTGTGTTTTTATTATTAGCGTGATCTCTCAAGTTGTAAAGAATAGAGACTGTGCTTAGGGAGTTAATAAAACAATATCTCTTATTCAAGCCAGTTTTTCCAGGTGCAGTATCTGCCCCTTTCAAAGAAAATCTATAGTTTCTGAGTAGAATAACCCCTCTGCAAGTATCAGTGGTCAAAACCAGAGAGGTGGGGCTCATCCAAGAGAAACATGATTAAAAATTCAGCAAGGATGACACATTTGGACTTGTACCAAGCTACATAGCATTAGCATGTCTGCCCAAGAGGAAACATACTGCAATGATCTATCTTTTTCTTTAGAAATGACCTCAAAGGCAAGTTTCCAGACACTATAACAAATGAAGTGCTTTGGGCAAGGAGAAGCATTAGTAAATGATGCTATTGGCTAAAGGTAGCTTAGATACCCTGCCTCTTCAAGTCTATGTCAAACCCAGTTTTGACAGATCTCTCTGTAGTCCACATCAGGACTCATCCTGTGCTTCCCCTTAGCTGCACAGGAGTAGGATCAGGTGGACAGGGCAGATGTGGACAGCAGGATGAAAGAGTTATTTTATAAATGCTGACTTTCTTCTTCTATATATGTGTTTCTAGGTTAGCAAAATGGCAGCATTTCTGAAACTCATGAACTACTTCTTCATTCATTATTTCCTACTTAGACTCTTAGGCCTAGGTGCATGCCAAGGTCCTTAAAGCAGGCCGAGTGGGCCAGGAGCCAGCAGAGGGCGCATCAGGAACTCCAAGCCTCAGGAACTCCAAGCCAAGGAGGCTTCCTTCTACCTGCCTGCTGGAAGCAAACAACTCCGTTTCTGCCTGAGTTGCTTATTCACTGCCAGTGTTGTTACATGGTTTTAGCCAATAATCCACCCCTATGAGGCAGGAACATTCGGAGGTCAGAGACTTTGAAAACACACAGGGATCAAGTGTTTTGTGCTAAATGTGTTTACAGGAAAAGGAAAGCCTGGTGAGTCATCCTTTTATTTTCTAATGGAAACTACCAAGAATTTGTGTGTGCACTTTGCAACTCTATGCATTTAAATCAACCAAGCATTAAATGTTAATGTGGGTGAAATGAGAGCAGAGTACTGCTTACCAGGTAACTGTAATTGAGTGAATTCAAAGGTCTCCTGAGAAGGTGGGGAATTAGAAGGCATTTCTCCTCAGTTATTTTAATTTTTTATCCATGTGAGTAACAACAGGTACACTGCTCAGTATTCAGAAGGGAACAGAGGAAGAGAAAGATCACCCTTCTTAGTGATCCCGAATCACAGCAAACTCAGGCCCACGGCCATTAGATCACTTTGAGGGAAATATCCCGAGTACCTAGATTATGCGACATACATATTACTCAATATACTGCTTTGGAGAAAAATAGGTGCCATAGATTCATATTCTCCTTCCTGTTTGTGAGACAGAGACAAATAAACAAAAACACCTGGAACTCAGAGAGATTAAGTAGCTTACCCAAAGACACGTAGTGATGTGGCAGAGCCACTTGCTTTTTCTTAAGCCCTAACAACTTTAGCTACTGGTAGGATATGCTCTAGAAATAATACTGCATTTGGGAGCATACGTAGAGATCTAATATTCATTATGTATTATATCCATTGAGCATTTCCTAGCCAATATATAAAAAATGAAAAAGAAACTATGATCAAATATGGGAAAGGAGAATTCCCCTCCTTGAATTGTGAACGCTTCAAGAGTAAACTTGTTATTCTTATCTTTCATTCTCTTTATATTGGGAGTGGTGCAGAAATTATTGGAAAAGTATTACTTTCACAACTTTGCAGAAGGTCTCAATTTGATGTCACTAATAAAGTGGGTAAGCATCCTTCTTTGGATTCCTTTAAGTGATGTAAGTACTGAACAGAATGAAATCTATTGCTACATATTGAGAAATCTTCCCCTTGGTCGCTACTCTTTCTTTACTTAGTATTCCTTAACATAAGTTGAAATCCTGCTACTTTACTTTGATTCAATCCACCCTTTCTATGTTGCCGATAAGACAAGACTTGCCAAGTGACATCATTTTTCTGAGTCAGAAATGTACAGTAGTTAAGCACAAAGTTTCATTGTAGCCCTCCTGGGTTTGACTCTAAGCTCAACTACGTACAGTCAATTAAATATCTTTGAGCAAGTTGCTTAACTTCTCTGGACCTTAGTTTCCTTATCAGTCCAGTGAGGATAATAATAGTATATCCCATCTGGGGTTTCTATGTGGATGAGAAGAGTTAGTGACAACTGCATATGCGTAGATGAGTATTGTGTCCATAGTACTGCCAACATATTTTTTGTTATTTTCATAATTATTATCATCTAAAGATCCTCCCCAAATGGCTAGCCTATAATAGCTTTTTTGGTTTTTAACCTATTCTAAACCCAGTATCCAATATGTGCTTCAAGGGGCGCTCAAAATGAAGGTCTTACAGATATTCTAGAACATACTTACAAATAATTCCTTTTGGAGCAATTCTTTTACAGCAGGGCTTATAAATTGGCTAGGAAATGCTCAACAGACATAGTATGTAGTGAATATTACATATCTATTACTGGAAGCTGCACAAACTGCCAATCGCCTGATCAAGGGTATGGCATCAGGATTAAAAAAACAGAGAAAGAGACGAACAAAATGACAAGACAAGATCTTAATGCATAAATGGGGGCCCTGGTGATCACAGCTCTTATCTGGCTGAGACACCGTCTCCTAGAGCTTGCTACGATTTATTGAACATCCAGCTTCTAGAAAGGGGCAGTATAGAGAACAGTGAAGTGGAGAGCACTGACGCAAGCTGGATCCTAGCAACAAGGAATGAAACATTCTAGCAAGAACAGCTCATAGATTAATGGGAAATTTGTTGCTTCCCATGGATTAATTTTTGCATCTATAGGAGCTTTATGAATGAGTCACACTGCCCTTAGCTGCACTATTGTCTTGTCATCCAAGATGTCACAGTGTCACAGATCATGGAGACCTCTGCTATAACCAGAGGTGTAGGAAGTTGTTCCTTTTGCACACACCAAAATGGCTAGCTCTTCAGGCAAGCCATTATGGGCTAATAGGTAGATTCATATTTTTAATACAAAAAGCCAATTTATAAATTTGCTGCTTGCTCATGGTGACCTTCATCAATCTATGTGTTCTCTCAAACATAGCATTATTTTCTGGGCATAGTTATGCCTGAAAGGCAAGTGAATCTGCCACCTAACTGAGTAAGTTACTTAATCTCTGCGAAGTCTAAGGTTTTTGTTTCAGCCTCATAAAACAGTAATGAGAATATAAATTTAAAATTTTTATTTTTTCAAAAGCAGGATATTAAGTATTAAGTAGGTATATTGGATAATGTAGGTCCTGGAGATACTGAACTCAAAGTGATTACAACTAAGTCTTTGCTGTGATTAAAGCAAATATGTATGTATATATTAAGGGACAAAAAGACCTATAAGCATGTAAAAACAGAATAAAGTGCTAATGAGTGGTGTGGAGAAATGGATAACAAATTATAATATCCTTTCTAGTAGCATATGTTGGCATGTATGAAAATTCTTGATGTTATATATGCCATATATACACTGTGAATGTTTTGACTGATATTAAAAAGTGAGAAACTATTTATTTGCTTGTTTGTTTGTTTATTTTCTTATTTATTTGATACGGGGGATTGAACTCTGGCCCTTGAAGTGGTGGAACCACTGAGCCAAACCCCTGGCCCCGAAACTCTCTTTTTATTACCGTACATTGATATTTTCTAAGGAATCTTCTTTTTGGAGCTCTCACAGGATGATGTGCTAGGAACAAGGGACAGAGGACTTCTGGAGGACAGTTGCTCTAGAAGGTCCCTATGTAGAAAGCAGACTAATTATGACCTAAGGATAAAGGCATCTTTCCATATTTTCATAGCTTCAGAATCTCTTTATTAGAAAAGACGATGAGAGTAATTATCGTCAGCAATGTATTCTTTGCTGCGGAATTATTCATACTTAACATTGGAGCTAAAATTATGAGTATTTTCTATGTAGAAACTAATTCTCACCTGGGGACTCCCTAGCGGAAGCATCAGTGGTTCAAAATTTCCTATATTTTTACCCTTTAGGACTTTCTCCAAAGAAGTTTAGATGCCCTTGGGCTTTCTTAGTTCTTATAGCATAAGACCACAGTGCTGCTAAAAGACTGTGGTTACTGAAAGCAATTTCTGGGATATCTGAGGTATTTAACAGAAACTTCAGGAAACTCAGTGGCTTCTGCTCAGTACATGCTATCTTATTTGGGAAGACGTTTTTCTTCTGGCAGAGCCCCACATAATACAATTAAATTTATTCTTCAAGAACTGTCAGAGAGGTGCCAAAAGGACTCATAGGCTCAGTTTTGGCCATAAACTGTCTAGTTCTAGTTTTTCCAGGGTTCAAGTAGTCCATGATTACACAGTCGACCCCCAACTGACCCTTCCTCTCAGTATTCTTGTGGTGATATCACCCTTTCCTGGCCATGATTCTTTTCCAGCTGAAGAGCTCCAAATGTGGAAATCCAGTGTAGAAGTTGGACACAGAGAATGTATGTGAATGAAGATCTATTTTCTATATTTTCCTTGTCAAATGGCTTTGTCTGAATTTCAAATTATGTTAATTTGCTTATTCTGGCAGAATTTCTTGTTTCTTTTGTTGATTGATTCTTGATATTAGATCATAGTTTGTATAAGTATTCTTTTTAATTATTTTCAAAGATTTCTTTGTTTTTAAGGAATATTCTGGGCTTTCCCTCTAAATTTATGATCCTTGTCAACATTAACCAGAACTTGGATCTCTGATCAGGCCTCCCATGAAGTGCATTCTCCCTGGATTTACTCTTTTAATGTGCTTTATGAAAGAGCACACTGGGCCTTTAGATTTAACACTAACTCTAAACCTATGTCCATGTAATGCTTACTAGGAGTATAGTTCAACAGGTGAATTATGAAATTGTGTATTTTATAGAGATTAAATTTCTCTTTTGTAGAGGAAGCATGTTAAAACCCTTTTGAATTTCTTTAAGTTTCAGCAACATGAGAATGAGATATCCCTACCAGCAGGCTGCCTTCTCAAATTTAACGTTGTTTTTGTAATTGCTTTTTATGTGGGCTTTCAGAAACGCAAGTGAGATGAGAAAGACTAAACAGTCATCATTTGTTCTTTTCCAGGATCTGATTACACGATAGTTGCTTAGGTATTGTTCAATGTACTGGATGTACTCTTTTGTATAAACGCATTTCAAAATATCTGTAGATACCTAGATATATCTTGGGTTAGACATTTTTACTGGCCCCAGAAAATGCGTGTATGTACTCATTTTCTCACAAAAATGCACTGGCCAAACATGTTGTGATAAACATATGAGTAGTCAAATGAACATTTTACCAACTGCCTTGCACCCAAGGTAAAAAAAAAAAAAAAAAAAAAGAGTTAACTGGACCCTGAGGAGATGCAGCATGTATATTAGTGTATGTCTACTGTGATACTGGTTGCTTCTTTTTAGTGATTTTCCTAGTAACTTCATTGAATTTTTATAACCTACCTCTTCCATCTTCAGATCTGTCAATTCATTCCATTCAAAACTGTCATTTGGCATTAACTACTAAGTTCCTCCTGTGATGCTGCAGGAAGGATACAGTGTTTGACTTGGGACTCAACATTGCTATCTTGCTAGGCCATTCTAACGAGCGGTATTGAGAACTCCACAAATGAAAGACAGAGCTCCCAGGGGATTTCCTTTCTCCTTGTTTTCTAGAAAGGGTGCAATGAAGATAAGATAAACCAGAAATTCCTGTGAGAGGTACTGCTGGCTTTTCCCTTTGTGGGAAAGTGCTTCTGAAAGTCAGGCCTTAAAAGAGAGCCAGTGCCTACATCTGTTCCTGGTTATTCTCCCTGAATTTCAACCCTAGCAGCCACATGCCCTGTAGCTTGTTTGCACTCAGGAAAAAAAAAAAAAAAATGCTCCTTTCTTTAAAACGCTTAACCTGCAAACTATAGCTACAAAATTGCTGGTAGGTGGGTACTTTCAAAGTGCAAGCAAATAGCTTAGAAATAGCTTTTGGTAACCTAACCTTTTTTCTTAAATAGGTTACAAATGAAATATCCAAGAAGCCACTTTTAAATTATTTGAACCCTTTAAAATACCCAAGAAATTTACAGAAGTTCATTCTCCATTTCTCTCTTTTTCCCACCCAAATCTCCTCAAATTCTCTCATTATATTTATTTTTGTAACTGGAGAAATGAACAACGTTCATAATCCTTTAAAATGTCTGTGAGAGATAAAAAGAAAAATGTTAATCAAATGGAAGAATTTCTGGAGGGATATTAGTTTCAAGATGAATTATTTCAACATGTGAGGTTTTTTACTAGACTGCCAAAGAAAATCCACAGAGTATGTCACGAGAATAGAATCAGTAGCAAATAGGCTTAAGCAAAATAGGGTTAGCAAAATTTAAGATGGGTGTCCAGACAACATTTTCTAAGAAGTTGGATGGTTTGGGCTAGAACATGTACTTATGATTATAAATTTTAAAATAAATCTTGGGAAATGTGACTAGAAGATAATTTAATAATTATTATCTTTGCCACTAGGAATAACCCATACTATTTGACTATATTTTCTTCTACTATTTTAAATTACATGAGGAAAGAGAAGGAAGAATTTGTAGTACCGATTTTGTCACTAACAAGAAATGAGATTTGGGGAAAATTATTTTAAGCTTTTCGAGATTGTTTACTAAAGGTGACACTTGTAATGTCTAATTAGCTACCTTTTCACTTTCTAGCTCTGGTGTGTCCTTAGCTTTCTATGCAGACTTAGAATTAATAACAGATCACTGAATGTTTTGTGGTTACTACAAATCTGTGCTATTATCCAGGTATCCTTTTTGCACCTTACATAAAATTTGAGACACAGTGATTGTTATGGCTTGGATCTTGAAAGTTCCACAAAGTTCATGCGGTGAAAACTGGGTTGACTGCTGACTGCCTGTGGCACTATGGTAGAACCTTTAGGAGGCAGGGCCGAATAGAAGGAAGTTAGATCACTAGGGTTGTCTCTCCTTTTGCCTTCTGTCCATAAAGAGGTGAGTGGCTTTGCTCTACCACATATTCCCCATCACGATGGACCTTGCCCACATGCCCAAAAGCAACAGAGCTATCTAATCATGGACTGAAACCTCTGAAACCATGAGATAATTTTTTATACTTATAAGTTATTTCCTCAAATATTTTTTTTATGCTGATCAAAATTGGCCAACAGTCATAGTGCTATAAGTAAAACACAGAGAGTAATGTTTCTATGCTACAAACTCAAATGACTTCTCAAGTATATTAAGGTTTTATGGGGAAATTTGCTCTTTATTTATGTTGTAGAAAGTAAATATTTCCAGTGGTATATTGAGGCAAGTAATATTTTTGTGCTTGTACATTTTAAACATACAGCTTTGAAAATATAAAAGGTTTACACAGTGGTAAACCTTTGGATGAATAAAAAGGGGGTGTTTTAAACCTCTCTCTCTCTCTCTCTCTCTCTCTCGTATAGACCTTGGAGAGTCTGAGTAAAGCTTTATAAACTCTTGTACAGGACAACACACTAACAGGCATTTGCACACACATGCATTTATATACAATCTTAAGAGGTTCTAAAAAGGCAAAAAACTATCAGCGTTTTCTTTCTTTTTTTCTATTTTTTATTTTATTTATTTTTTTAAAATTGAATTTATTGGTATATTCTAGGTAGACAGTACAGTTACATTCATTACTGGGATCTTGTACTATACATGACAGGTCTTGGTTCTCATTTTTTCCCCTTGTCCCTTGTCAAAAAAAAATCTACAAACACTTTAATTCCATTTTTACATTTTATCACATTTTTTCTCTTTCCCTTATTCCCCTTCCCCTACCCTTCTCACTGTCCCTATAGCACTTTTCTTCCTATTTCACATTGCTATTTATCCCATTAGGATCTTGAGTACTATCAGCGTTTTCTTGAGGCCTACGCCATCTTTGTATCAATTTTTCAAGTAATCTTTTTATCTGCACTATGGCATTAGGAGAAATAGGGCAGATACTTAAAACTCAATTATCCAAATAAAGTAAGAACATAGTGACATCGATAAAGCCAAATTAATGACTAATTCTCTAATCATTTTTCTTTGATCTTGTAAGATTTATTTTAGATTCTTTTAACTTGGGCTAATTTAGAAATCTGTGTTTCTTGAAAACGTACCAGTTGTTGGCCAGCTGCATCGGTGGTAGGTTGCTGGGGCAAAGCCACCCTGAATTTAAAATATGCTGTAGATGGTCTACAGAGTGTATGCAAGATAGGTAAATAATTATGAGCTTTCAACAGGTTTGATGTGTGAAATAAGCATTTATTCCAAGGAGAAATCTGCTTACATTCAAAAAGCATGACTTTGACGGGTGTATCTCCCTTCCCCACCCCTTCCTTCACTCTCTGTTTCCTGTCTGCCACGATGGGAGCAGCTTTCCTACACTCAAGCCCCTCTACCAGGCCTTTCTGCCACAGAGCCAGCCACTTACATGCTGAAAATGTGAGCCAAAATGAGCCATTTTTCTAAGCCGGGGGTGTCAGGTGCTGTTTCTCAGCAAGGTGGAATGTTACCAAGAAAACAAGCTTTGAGGAATAAATGGTTTGGGGCTTAAATAAAAATCATATAACTATTATTTGAATCTCTTTACAGGGTAAAACTGTATTAATGTATTTCTTTATATTGTTATTGTTACATTTCTTAACAATATCATTCTAAGCTTTCATATATCAGAATTTCCATATGTTGCTCATATTCCTAAACTAATGTGTCTGCCCATTATAGTTTGAATATAATTTTTCCTTCAGGATATAGCAGGTATTGTAATACTGTTCTGTGGCTTAATATGTGGCTATGGAGAAGACAGTGATCAACTTGATTGTTCCCTTGGTTTCACTGGCTTTTTCTGCCTCGATAACTGAAAAAAATATTTCTCTGTCTTTGAATCTTAATAGCTTAACCAGGATGTGTGCAATTTTAATCTGTTTCTGTCTTTTTTTCCAGTAAAGAGTATCTGTTCTTTAATCTGTTTCTCGTTCCTTTCAAGGAATTTTTAATATTTCTGAATATATCTTCTCTTTCTCTTTTGGGGCTACAATTACAAGGGCACAAAATATCCATCAGCGATACCAACTTTGCCTTCAATCAGTGTCTCCCAAACTTGTTTTCTGATGTTAATATTATATCAAGTCCTTCTTGTGTCCCATTAAGATTTTCAGCATGCCTTCTTTCTCCCTATTTCTAATTTATCAAAAAGACATGTAATATTTCTAACAATATTGCTGGGCTTTCAATTCATCTGTGCCATCTGCCTTTATATCTTCTGCAATTTCAAGAGCGTTCATTCTTTTGGTTTTTACACTAAGTTTTTGCACACTGGGAAGCAAGATCAGGGAATTTCTTATGCTCTTAAACTTTTTTTCTTTCTCACAAGGATTTTGTGGCCTCTTTGTGTGCTGTGATGGTTTTCCTCTATCCATTTTCAACCTAGCTGTATAAAACCAGAATTTCACTTTTAAAAAAATGTTGCTCATGGTTAACAGGTACAGCCTAGACTTTTGCTTTGCTCTGGACAGACTAGTTATCCTCTTGGGATTAGGCAGACATATTACATTTTCACTTGCACACTGAGAATAGTATTGCTATTGCTGAGCCTTTTTTGTTTGTTTATTTTTGAGACAGGGTCTCACTATGTAGTTGAGACTGACCTGGAACTCCCAGCCCAGGCTGGTCTCAAGCTCATAGTTATCCTCCTGCCTCAGCTTCCCAAGTGCTGGGATTACAGGCGTGAGCCACCATGCCCGGCTTGCTGAGTCTTTTTTTTTAACCTCAAATCGTGAAAGTGGGAGACTGTGCCTTTTTTGATTTGGACTAATTTTCTGTGTCATGATCCACTGCATCTGATCGGGGATATATTATCTTTCTGAACATTTCAAATTAGTCTTCTGGTTTGTATATGATGTCTCCTGGCTTTGGGGGCAGCATCTTCAACTTCAGCACTGGCCTTTCATCCAACCTTCAGCCCAGACTCTAGCTTCTAGTGCTGACCTCACTTCCACCTCCCAGGCAGACCCCTCACGTCTTTCCTCACAGATCCTCCCACCTCATGACGCTCACCCCAATGGGACGTTGCTGTGACCTCCATTCCTTCACTGGATCCTTTGGATCTCTAGCACGTAGACAGAACTTTCACACTCCTATATTTCATTCTGCAGGCGACCATTGTAGGCCAATCTTGTAAATTTCTGTGTCCTGCATTAAATCTAATTCACAGCATGTGCAGTGTGTTAAGCGAGGAGCCTTGCCCCAGCCCTGCAAGCTCTTGTAGACACTGACTAATGTGACCTGGCTGGGCCATCTTTCCCACTTGACTTATGCAGGCTTTCTGTCGAGACATGAAATATTGATACCTTCCTTTCTCAATCTCTCTCCTTCCTTCCCTCCCTCCCCCTTCTCTTTCTGTTTCTTTCTTTTGAAAATCTTTGAAAGTCCATCCTCTTCCCTTCCCTCCCTCCCTTCCTTCCTTCTTTTTATTTTCATGATGGAGATTTCGCCCAGGGCCCAGTACATGTTCATCATAGGGAGATGTTCTATCTATGAGCTACATCCTCAGCTCTGAAATGTTTTTACATATGCAGAAAAAGTATTAAAAGCACAAGATTTATTTCTTGAATGTTTTCTTGATTTTGCTCATGAATCTGTTTGGCCTCAGTCATTTCAGGAGTACATTTTGATAAATGCTTCATTATTTTTCATGGTTACTAGTCCATTTTTACTTCAAGAATTAATCTTGGAAATTTACTAAAAAATAACATATTTCATGAAAATTTTTCCCTATTTGGCACCTCAAATTATGTGATTTTTTTCTATCTATAGTTTAAAGGCATTTCCATTTTTTGGGTGTATATTTGTAAGTCCTCCTTTTTATTAAAGAATTTTGGTTTTTTTGTGACCTTTGAAAATAATAGGACTTTAGACATATATCAAATCCAATTTCCTTGTTTTAATACAATATTTTTTCTTTATTAATTGATTTGAATCTGTGCATATCAGAACACTTTCTCTATATTATCACTGGATAAATATTAGCAGATTACACTTTTCAAGCTTTAAAAAAATCTATATATCTTTACTATCATCTTTTAAAAAAATAATTTATTAGTACATTTTAGGTATACAATATGATGACATTCATAAGTGGATATTTGTACCTTTACATAATATATCTTGATTATTATTTTCCCCATTCTTCTGACCTCTCTTCAATCCCTCCACCTCTCCCTTATTTACAAAGACTTTGTAATATCTTTATTGCTTTTGTCCAGTTTATTCTTTTTCCTCTGAGTAGCAGTTATCTGAATGTTGATTCCATAGTCTCTATTCTGTTTGTTGATTCTATTTACTCTATAATTTTCCTCATCCTCTTCATAGTGAAACTGCTTTTTAAATTCATCTTGCACATCATTATTGTCAACTTCAGAAATATATTCTACTATTTACCAATATAAAAAACTTACTTTATCTATTCATTAATCTTATCTTGAAGTTTTTCAGGATAGCTTTTACATATTTTATGCTTTTCTGCTCTGGTGTTATATTCACCTTTGTAAGAAGAGAAAGGTGAATTTGGTTTATTTTCTTAGATATTTTTCTGTGTAATACTATAAATATATGTCAGAAATAAATTCCTTTACTAAGTTTTCAGACTTGATACATTTTTTTCTTTCCAATATCCTTATTTTGAAAGACTCTGAAGACAGTTGATAGACCTAGTGCCCATTGTAATTTTTAGATTCTAGGAAAACTTCACCTCTCTAGGATAATGCTAGCTCTCTTATTTTTACATTTCATTCTTTTCAAAAGCTCTGTTTTATGAGACACATACTGCCATCAGGCATCTTCCTTATTTTTTGCTGGTTCTGTTTGGTTGACATAATGGTCCACGTTATTGGTCTCCTGTTTTCTTGGGTGTGCTATTTGAACAAATATAGATGGGTGAGAACTCAGCCATGACCAAACTGCATAGACAGGGAAGAATTTAGGTTCCCAGACATCATGCCTATGTAGCAGGCCAGAGAAAGGAAGAACAGAATGGCGCAAAAGGAGCCTGTGATTTGCCTAGTAGATTTATAAAGCTCTGGGTGTGCTTCTAGATGATTGATATGGAGGCTGCAAACTGAGAAGGGAAGATCTACCCTGAATGTGAGTGGTACCACTGAATAGCCTTGTGGACTGGATAAAATATAAAGGGAAAGGAAAAAGAAGTCTTCAGAGGAGCTCCTGCCTTCATCATTACCTTTCAGATTGTCCCTAGTTTCTTCAGGTTTCCAGTAAAGACTCTTCAGTCTGCCAGTGCAGACCCTTTGGCTTTCTGACACAGATTCATACCAGACTCTGCAATGAGTTTCAGGCCTTTGACATTTGACTGGATCCTCTGACCATCGAGCACACAGACAGACATTTTGCATTCTTCTACCACTGATGCCACAGAATGCTATGGAAAGTCTATGCAGTAAGTCTATGTAGAATATGTATGTATATAGTATTAAATCTGTTTTCTAGTGAATCCTAACTAGTAAAAGCCCTTTTAGCTAAGTCGTTTCCATTTAACAGATGTGCCTGAAGTCACATTATGTCACAGATGGAATTAAGTCTTATCCCCACCACTAAGTGTAAGGGTGACTGGAAATGCAGTTTTTTGGGTTTTTTGTTTGTTTGTTTGTTTTTGTATGTTAGCACACCCAGGATGGGGGAAATACTCAGAAATATGAGGAAGAAGAAATGTTTGTACATGTAGCTTATAGTTCTTGTCACAGCCTAGGAGTTTCCTATTATCAATCATAAGATAGGGCTATAATGGTCACATTGATCATTTTATCCCAGGCTTACTTAGACTGCTTATATTATACTGAAATTCATTTCTCTCCTCAAACGATTTCATGTAACTTGCTATGTTAAAAACAAGACACAAACAATTAGGGTTCCATATTACTTGCCTCACTTTTCCATCCCCTCCCTTTTGCAGGCCCAGTAATTTATTCTCTGTGGCAATGACTAGTGAATTGTTCATGCAATGATTGCTCAGCTTTGGTTTCCTGGTGCTTTGTACTACCCCCCCCCATTATCACTAGTCACAGAATGCTAGGACTCCTGCTTTTTGTCCCTCCTGATAAAACTACAATTGATTTTTCCATTAATTCTTCCTTCTTGACTCCTACTCAAAACATTAATGCTATCAACAGAAATGACTAACATCTTCATTGTTCTTTATTTCTTACAAAGTATTTCCTCATGTTTTTACTTCTTTTGCATCTCACAAAAAATCTTGCCATGTTTTTCTTACATCTTCACTAAGGCATGCATTTTAGAAGTTAGTGATTAAACATACATGTGAGCAAGTAGTGGATTTGTGATTCCCACCCAGATTTTCTAAGCCCACCTCTCACTATCTTGCAATGCACCATGTTGCATGTCATAGCTGTTGTACATTGTCTCTCATCAGCATGAATTAAAATAATGAAAAATCCTGGGTTGAGTACATGAGAAAATAGCCTCACATGCACTGAATTGAAATACAGATCCTGGGACCTAATTAAGTGGAGAGGAGGATCCTCTTTACAAAGTACAAATGAACAGTGGCTCCAAATAGCCATGTTCAAGGACCCTTGGATACTAAAAATCTTCTTTTTCTGCACCAAAATATTCCTCAAACATGGCAATATTAACTTGACAAACATTGCAGAAGTCCACAAATAATGAACAGCTGCAGTAGTAAATCCTTCCTTCCTCCAGAGTGTTTTGTCAGAGTTCACGTGCTCCTGGCTTAGGGCTTAACCCTTCACCAAGGGAAGCAATCCATGGGTAGAAGCAGCCATGCAGATCAGAGAGGATTAGCTTTCTCTCCAGCGGATCAGGGTCTCATGGAATAGCCTCACATAAAAGAGGAAATTGTGGGCAGAAAACTATGAACTCTAGAGGTTGGCAGGAGCAGAATGGTGAATAGGGTGGCGACAATATAATAATAATTTTTCTCAAGGGAAAGTCAGGTCAGATAGCTTTTTAGTAGCTGTGAACAAAGTATACATTAGTTCAGATAAATACTTAGCTTTTAAGCATGGGTTCTTCAGACTATTTCTTAATTTTCTTTGAAATCACTGAAATCTCCAACAGAGTTCTATTATTCATGTTTCTGTTTTCCTTTGGCTGCTACATAGACCACACTCAGACCTGAAGTTTGCCTAATTTAGCTTTAGTACAATACATTCAATATTTCACCAGGAATTCAAAATTTTACTGCTGGTAAGAGTCACTTATGTCTGATCTCTGTGCCATTTACTCTTCTGTATTCTGTATCCTCTAGTCATCACTGTGATTTGTATGGATTAAAAAGAGCAGAGCTAGATAATGTTTTAAGTAACAATGTGCTTGTTTCTTTTATGTATTCATTTATATATTCACTCTGTCATTCAGCAGATATTTACTGGGTGCAT
This sequence comes from Fukomys damarensis, assembly GCF_012274545.1. NCBI lineage: Eukaryota > Metazoa > Chordata > Mammalia > Rodentia > Bathyergidae > Fukomys > Fukomys damarensis. The sequence continues at coordinate 46,704,008 of NW_022900926.1, forward strand.
TTACAATGCATCTAACGCTATTCTAACTGCTGGAGATACAATATTAAATAAGATGACAAAATCCTCTCTTTAAGAATATAAAGCTTGCAGTACCCTGAAATCCTCATGAATAGCCAAGAGGAAAGAAAAAATAGATATCACATCTTTGTTTTCCATTAACTCCAGACAAGCTCTCAAATGAGAAGCCTGCTGTACCATTGGCCCAAATATATGTGTTGTTTGGCTTTAAGTTTTTAAAACATGTTAGTTTAATGCTTTTTGAGGTCCACTCCCTTTCCAGTGCAAAGCACTCTCCATCACTTTTTATTATATTACAGCTCTCCTGCTTCTTTTGTTTACTTTACTCTTGTGGCTCCTGCAGGTGCTGGACTCTCAGGCATTTAGGCCTAAATCCTAAAAACTTAGAAAACTGTAAAAGAAGTCAAAGTAATAAAAGGGTTCTTGAGTCCCAGAGAAGTGTGTGTTTAGGAGCTGGGGAGTTGAAGAGCTCCACTTCCAACCTAAAGATTCCCTCATTCTACGGCAGAGAGAGAAGTCAACAGTCTCCAGAATGATATAGCAAGACACCAGAAAGGAATCATTTTGGGAAGCTTGGGCTACTTTACAACAAATTCTTATGGTAATAATATTATAAGCAAGCAGCCAATGAAGATGAGTCCTGTGGCTACCCTTGGGGATGAATGCTATTTGATGTCCACAGATCAGTGAACTCCACAAATGGGCTCACTTTGAGAATTATATCCCAACCCTAGCGTAAGGAGATCTCTTCATATATAGGTGAGCTTGGATTGAACTTGGATTTAGCAATAAAATTGAGTCCTGAAACATCAGAAGAATGGTGTTTTCTGCATTCCTCAGTTAGTAGGAATTGAGATTCACGACTGGTTTACTACCTTATAGGAGGAAGCTTCTGTCACATTTCATTGCAGTGAAGGAAGCGAGTACTAGAAGATACTATTATATGATGCAGAACAATTTTTCCTTGTAATCTGTTTTAGTTGCTGCCATCCTATAAGGGGCTTAGTCTGTGATCTCTCTTTCCTGTTTAAGTTTTTCTGGCAGTTATGCCCTAAATCTATGCTCTTCTTTATTCTCATAACTTTTGGTTCAATCTGACCACACAGATGATTTCTAAAACCACATGTCCATTCACAGATTAGCTATTGATACAGCCCAGTGAGCATATGGTCTTACAGGCTCATTTCCTTTCCAAAACTCTCCCTCCTGGCTCTTGTTAAACTGGCTTCTCCCTTAGGTTTTCTCAAGCTCTTCCCTCTCAGAGCGGTGGTATTCAAAGTGTGGTCCTCAGGCCAGTGGGTCAACATCCCCCAGGGACACATTACACATGCAAATTCTTGAGCAAAACCCCTGACCTATGGAAGTAGAAATCTGTATGGAACCCAGCCCTTTGGGAATTTTAGAGGCTTGCTCATGTCTGAGAATCACTGTCCTAGAAAGAAGCACTTTAAGATAGTGGTTCTTATAGCAGACAGTAGAAGGAAAAGTCCCCCATGAGTAAACACAAGTGCATTATGAGAGGTGCTGTTATCTTTTGGGCAAATGAGTGATTAAATCTTCAAACTCTTCTGGATAAATTGCAATCATTTTTTTTTTCTATATGAAAGCCAAATTTAAGTGCTCTAACCTTGTGGGCAACTTTCAGGAGAACACTAAATTCCAGAGACTTCATTCTACTTTTAGTTTTCTTTGCCATGTTATCAGTTAATTGATTTTCCTTTATATCTCTTATGTATTTGCTTTTATATACATTTGATGTATATATCTTATTACTGGCCAGGAAAAAAATAATTAAAAGAAGGAGGAGGAGGAGGATAAGGAGGAAGGGAGTGGGGGAAAAAGACGATTTCAGTTTGCAGAGAGTATGGGGAAAGTTAGATGGAAATTCTTACAGGGAAGGGCTACCTGAATACTACAGGCTTTGGTCTGGAAATTATGTACTTATTTATGAAACTCCTCTTTAAAAAGGAGTGAAGGAAGATGAAGTTAAAAAAACTGAATGAATTTAATATTTCCAGCAAGAGAGTCAGCAATCAGCAATATTTTTTTAGCTTCTGTGTTTTCACAACATGTGAGCTTTGCTGCCTACTCATTTGCATTTTCACTCAGCAGTCTAACATAGTGTTTCATTTTTTGTCAGCCAGTATTGATTCTGCATCACCAGGGGAAAATATAAATGTAGGTCTTTCAAAGATGACCTCAACCACAATTTTAGAAAATTGCTAAGTGTTAGAAAGCTCAAGTAGAGTATTGGCAAAGAACAAAGGTACACAATTTGTGAAGCATAGTAGTGTAAAATCCCTAAAACCTGTTTTTAATAGGCAAACCAAGACAAAATTTGGGGTCAGTTAAATCCCTGTTAAAATACCGAGATAGCAAATGGGCAGTATCATGCATTTGAAAGAAAGGAGTCAAACATCAAAATGGATGGCTAAAGAAAAAACTTGGACATTTCTAAAATTGAAAATAAAATTCCCTGTGGGCCAAACATGGCCTCTGAAAAAAAAATCTCTAATTCCTCAAAATTACTGAATATTGATGAAAATGCATCTAGGATAATTCTACCTCTTTAAATTTATCATTTGAAGAAATTCCACTCCTATGATACAGCAGTTCATTTCTGAGTGTGTTATTTTCTTTGCTAGCAATATTTACCCACTCAGAATCATTTTCATGCTGATGTGAGTTGTATTTTAACTGGTGTTGCTGTTTTATGTTAGCTTCACTGGATATCTTTTCCCTTCTTTGCTTTGAGGCAAAGGGAGTATTTAGGCATCAAATTATTGTGTTAAGACAAGGAATGTGGTGTTGTTAAGGGACAGGGAGAAGATCTACATTTTTATCACAATCAGTTGGTTATGAAGTAGTTTGTTCAAAAGAGAACTGAGTAGAAACATTTATATTTGATTCAGCATTAAACTTAACATTTGTGTATAAATAAGTAAACTAAAGGAAAAAGGACGTAAACAAAAACGAGAGGCTATTAGCTTCACTAAATTTCAAAAATATGGGTTTTTTTCCTCATCTATTGCAAACAAATAACTGAGCTTGGCACAAAACATGGATTCAAAACAGAATGGGTTCCTATGACTAAAGAGAAGTGCAGTGCTCAAGGGCTAGCAAGTCAGTGGTGACACACACATGGACACAAAGGAATTAGAATACCAGGTAGAGTGTGCTACTATAAAATTGCTAATATAGTTTAGTGTCATTATAACCTCGCACATGAGGGGATTTGGTACTTGTTTTTATAGAGTAAACACCCTTATTCTGAAATTTACATCTGAATAATATTTGAAACCTGAAGGTAGAAGGAGATTAATGCTTTTCCAAGTGAAGGTAACAGAGATGAGTAATGTGCTTAGGTAGGGATGCCTAATATCTTCAGGTATGGTTATGGGAGATTATTAATGTAGAAAGAAATCAGACAATAACACAAGACTGTAGTACAAGGATTAAAAACAACAATAAGAAGAACAGCACATCTCCAAACTTGATGAATGCATCAATGAAAGAGGGCATGGCCCAGAGATGGTCAGTTACACCGTCCCACAGTTTTCATTTCCATCACAATAAGTGGGGATATTCCGGTTGAGAAGTATACTATATTATTTAACCTAGAGGCCAAGAAACAGAAATGATAATAACTTTCTAGGAGCAGTAAGCTCCATGAATCTGTCTGTAAAACACCAAAGCATTCAAAAGTTTCAGGCTGCTATTAATCAATCAAATACTCATTTACTCAGCTATATATATTGTCTAGAGACCTTCATTTTGGGCTTAACACTTCATAAGCAAAATTAATATGCTATTGAACTAGATTTTATAATTAAATTTAATGGATATTTTGGAATTGTGCAGACCTAGCATATATGAAAAAAATCTTGGTTGGCAAGTTGGCTAGAATTATTGTTAAACAAAAGCCATAGAGCTTTGTCATGGGGTTGAATTTAGTTTTCCTACTACTTTTTTTTTTCAAGTGAGTCATTACAGAAACATCCTGACCCCACAATGTGTTACCAACAAAAGCACATCTTTATTTTTCTCTGGTTTTTTTCTTTGCAGCCAAGCAAGGCTTTGGCTGTATTTATTCATCAGCAAGAAATCCCCAAATACCAGCAGCATACCGGCATCTGCGTGGACCGTGGATTCAGGACAGATTTCAAACTCTGGAAATGAGATTAAATCTCTTCCTCTTGATGAGCATGTTCTAAGGCAAAACAATGATTTCACTGACCCATGTCAGTCTTAACACTTTGTTTCTCAAAACAGAAAGAAATCTCCAGCAGGCCTCCTTTGTTGGGGATGGCTGCGTACAGAGTATGAGACAGGAAATTGGCCTTTGCAGCATGCAAAAGCTAAGCCTTTGGCTATGGTGCAGCTTCATTTTAGACCCTGCAAGCCAGAATTCCTGCTGAGGCTTATCCTGAATGTTTACATGTTAAGATCAGAAGAAAGCACTTCCTTTTCAAAGTCGGCACTACTGTTCTAGGAGATCAGTAAACACCTTTTGCTTTTAGCAACTGACACTGTAATAATAATTTAAAAATTCAATGTGAGTACTGCACAGAGGAAACACATTTGTCAGGATCAGCCTGGATCTCTATCCACACAGATGCTGGTAGTGGAACAGGTATTTTCACTGGCTGTAGCTCGGATTGCAACACTGCAATCTCTTTTCCAGTGAGCAGCAGTTTAGTACAAGGGTGAGACAGAGTTGCCAGGAGAGGGTTTAGCCCTGTATGCACAGCACAGCCATGACCAAGCTCACCAAAGCTGCTGGGATCAGAAGGAGCTTGCCCAGAGCAAAAGTAGGCTTTAATTTTACCTACAACAGTAGCTTTTCTTCCCTCTGAGCAGCAGAATAAGAAATTCTGAGTCTTTAAAATTGGGGGCATATGTTATGATCAATTTTTCCATCTTTTAATATCTCTGGAATGGAGAGTGCAATGATTTAAAATAGCCTAAAGTGAGGAGATTCAGGTATACTATTGACATAGCATTTAAATTTTATCTTCTATTTCAGTGAGGGTAGAATTAAAACTCAACATCTGGAGACAACATCCCAAAATATCCTAGATTATTATTTTCTAGCATTTTTATACTGACGATGTCTTTGAAATTTTCCTCACAGCATAAAGAAATCTATGATTCATTCACCAGAGGATGTGTTTTTCATTTTTCTGTCTTTAGAAAGGAGACATGATCAGCCAATGTTGATAGTTAACTTGATGGTTTGTGATCCTTATTTTCTACCTTTGTAAAGCAGACTGTAAAAATAGCCTGACATTGTGAGGACAATGAGCTTAGTACTAATTGCACACTAAGACATCAAGAAATATATTTATGCAATATTTTCAACATCTACCTTAAATAAACAGTTCTTATTTCTATTCTTATTTTCAAACAAAATTTCTATTAAGAAAATATTATGAAAGCAAAAGGAAATGTGTTAAACATTGCACAATTTTGAAATATCCCTTCCATATATACATTTTAAAAATAATTTTAAGTTATCTGTGAGGTTTTCATACTTTCTCTTCCCACTTTTTGAGTAGAGTTTATTTAAAATATGGAATGGATCTAATATAGAAGCTTACATTCAAAAATGTAAAAAATTATACAGTTATTTTTTTCATATTTGCTTCCATGGAAAGAAACTGGGAAAGGGGATTTTAGAAAAGCTGTCTTTGCTGAATTTTATTTATGATTAAAATTGAAACTTCCAAAATATATCAATTTATTTCTCAAAAGAACTATGTGATAGCACGCTAGAGAAGTTGATTTTCCACATCAGTGTGACGCTGGGAGAACCTAAGTGTATGCCTGCGTATTTAGCGATGCTTTTGATATATGCAGAGAGAAGAGATATAAATTGCAGATAAAGGCATTTTATACTTTAAGAAAACTGAATTATCCATTCCCTTTTACCTACAGAAAAATGTCCTTGGATCCCTTATCACAGGAAAATGTCATAATTTCTTGGCCTGATTTTATAGGCCCATCCAATCTGCCTAGCTTTACCCTCAGAGTATCTTTTGCTTAAACTCTCAATTCTTCATAATCTGCAAACATTGTGTGTGCTATTTTCCTTTTCTCACCTTTAGGCACACCTTTCTTTCCTGTCCAGTATGTCTTTCCTTTTGCACCAACATAATCTTATTTGTCCTATAATATCTGTTCATGTTTTTCTAGCTCTAGGAGACTTCCTTGCTTTACACAGGTAAAACTGGATGATTTCTTCTTTGTTTTACACTCTTATTGCCACATCTGTGCCATTAAAAAATTTTTCTGCATTATTTGGCAATTATCAACTGATTGCTAGGTGTTTGAGAATTGATAATTGTCTTACTAATTTTTTACATGATGTGTAGAGCTTCTGAAAAATGGTTGTTATTTCTGTGTGTGTGTGTGTGTGTGTGTGTGTGTGTGTGTGTGTTTAATCAGTGGGACATAGAACTGACTGGTTAGCTTTTTTGAGATTTAAGTTGTGAAATTTGTTTTCTTGGCACTTTGTTCAAGCCCAGTATTTCTCAATATTGGTTGCCCCTTGGATTTACAGTGCTTGATTCCAGAGATGTTGATGGTTACATCTGGTCTCCATAGATTTGGATTTAATCTTAAATTGGAACTCAAGAGCAGCAAACACTGACAGAAGTCTTACTATAAAATGCTTTATTTCAACCAATTTTTCACCTTTCTTTTTCATAAATGTATATGTACTGTCCTTGAAAGAGAAGGTGAAAAACCATATAAGATATTTTTTTCAGGCACTATTATAAGATCTTTTTTAAAACTAAATTTTAAATAGTTTGTTTTGAAAATTAAGGTGGAGAACTATCACAGTATTGCCAAGAAAATATAATTATTGAGGCTGAGGTAAAATCCTGCTACATAGTGATAGAGCTAAACTGATTTCTTTTCACAAAGGCCACAGTTTTGACTGTGTTTGCTTTTAATTAAATAGGGGAGTGAAGAAACAATCCTAGTGTGATGAGTTGTGGTAAAACCCAAAATACTTCTCAGTGACTAAAGGAAGAATTCAAGATGCCCAAGGAGATGTTAAACATTAAGAGTCAATTTTCTCCTGAGATAGTGCTTTTATAAACCAGTTTTCCATAATCATTTGTCTTTACTCAGTGAAGCTTTTCACTTCAGAAAAAAAAGTCTTATTTTATTTGGCAATTTTACAGTTTTTTAAAGGATATATAACATCTGGAAAAATTGAGACTGTAATGAATTTAGTAGAACAACATAATAGGAGATTTACTAAAATTTGCCACCCAAGCGGGCAGGTTTACTCCAGGCCTACTGTCAAATGCATCAACCGTTTATGCACAGCTGGGAAATATTATAAAAGCCAACCAGCAGGTGCAAAGTTGGGTAGGAGGGGAGAGAAAATCAAGAACAAGACTCGATAGTAGATCAAGAGCAGTACTGAGGGTGGCCTATACCATGTGAGTAATGTTCCTTGAGAATTCTAGAAAAATATGTCTTAATGAAAAATCCAACTATTTTTATATTATGCTTTTTGTGAAAATACTCATTTCACAATTAAATATGATACATAAAATTACCATTTAAATGTTCTAAACTTACTATTTTAACTTAGAGCAATACTTGCAAAAAACAAAACAAAACAAACAAACAAACAAAAAAACAATCCCCCAAACCCTGCGTCTCTTTCTAGCACTTAATTCTGGTATCACCTGGAATCATGTTTTTCAATGGCTTTCTATTGACAAGCCAGTCTTGGGTGACATACTTTATGATCTGTTTTCATCTGTTTTTAAATTCTCATTCTCCTTATCCTACTTCTTTCTCCCAATCCCTATACCTATTTGCTTTGTATAGAATCTACAATTCCATAATACAGACTAATTAAATTATTTTCTTTGTTGTACCATTTCTCACAATCCATCTTGTGCTGTGATAACATATCATAAATGGAGGCTTATGTCTCTGTTACTCTCTCCTAGCTGAGACAAAAATACCCAACACCCTCAAGGTAAAGGAGCAAAAGATTTACTTAGCTTACAATTTATAGAGGTTTCATCCCATAGTTGGCTGGCTTCAAGGCAGGGCAGCATGGCATAGGGGAATCAGAGGAGAAAGGACTCATGGAATAGCCGCAGGAAATAGAGATCAAGGAGGAGAGAGGGCTGCAGTCTTCCGGGTCACATCTTTACTCTCAATATTACATTTACCTGTAAACTCACTTGTGGACTAATCCACTGAGGAGTATCACACCCCCATGTTTCAGAGCAATCATCTCCAAAAGCCTTACTTACAAGCACATGAGGCTTTGGGGAGACATGCAGATATAAACCATAACAGTTTGGTAATATATAAGCAACACAGATACCTTCTTCTCTTTCTTCCTTCTCTCCCTCCCTTTCTCTCTCCCTTCCTTTCTGTTTTCTTTGTTTTTCTCTTTTTTGCCCTCCATCCATTCCTCCTTTCTTTATTCTTCCTGAAGTGCAGGGAATCAAAAACAGTATCCAGTATACACTAGGCAAATGCTCTTCCTCTGAGCTTTTGAGTGATATCTCCAGCCCTGAGAATTACTTTTTCCATTTTGGAGAATGAGAAATCCAATGCTGAGGAGTCCATATCTGGCAAAGTTCTTCTTTCTGTGTCATTTTAGGGCAAAAATAGAAGGGGAGGGAAGAAGAGGATATCAAGAAAAGATAGAAATTATTTTTGTAACAAACTACTCTCATGATAATCAACTCACTCCAATGATACTTATATTAATCCATTCATGAAAGTAAGGCTTTTGTGATGTAATCACCTTTCTTTTTTTGGTACTGGGGATCAAACTCATGACATTGTGCTTGTGAGGCAGGGACCTTGTGCTTGAACAACAGGCGGCGGAACCATTGGGCTAAATCCCTGGTTTGATCTAGTCACCTCTTAAAAGTATTACTATTGAACTCTCTTGCATTAAAGATTATATTTCCCACATGTGAATTTTGGAAAACATATTTAAACCATACTGATTCCCCAAATTCATGTCCTTCTCAGATACAAATTTGCCAATAGGTCTTAACTCATTCCAGCATCACCTTCTAAATCCAAATTACAGAGTCTTATCTAAATCAGATATGCATGAGTCTCAAGACACCAGCCACACCGAGGGAAGTTTCCTCTAGTTGTGAGCCAAAAGAAAGTATCTAGTCATAAACTACCCTGCTGGGAAGGGTATAGGATGAACGTTCTTATTCCTAAAAAGAGAAATAGATAAGAAAAGAGAAGTAACTGGTCCCAAATAAGTCTAAAGCCCAACAGGGCAAATGATATTAAATTTAAAAATTGGAAAATAACATCCATTGTCATGAATCCTGGGCACACTGGGGCAAAGCTAGGCCCCCAAAGTCCTCAGGCAGCTCCACATCTATGGCTTTTCTGGGCACAGCCTATGCAGCAATTTTGGCTAGAGTTGCATACTGATGGATCTACAATTCTGGGGTCTTGGCGGCTGCCTAGTACCATGGCTCCACTGGCAGAAACGCCTTCATGGGGCTCTCTACCATGGTCTTGCTCCCACTCTGCTGGGCATCGTCTTACTGAGGGCTGTTTATGATGATTCTATCTTTGCTATAAGTCTCTGACTGGGTCTCCTTTGACATCTAGGTGAGGCCACCATAACTTTTGCATTTTGCATATCTGCAGAGTTAGCACCACGGGGAGATTGCCAAGGTTATGGCTCCTAGTTTTTGCAGCAGGAGGTCAAGCTACACTTGGGCTGAAATGGTGAAATCTCCGTTTAGTTGAATTAGCTCCCTACTGTTGGTCCAGTAGGATGGAAAGCACTCCTGGATGCATGGAGACAAAGTAAAAGTAAAGCTTTATTTAAGAGGCTATGGTTTCCTGTATTTAAGAGGCTATGGTTTCCTGTATTTAAGAGGCTATGGTGATTTTATAAGCTCATAAGCAATTAGGAACATGGATTTTGTAATCTGAAAGGCTTGACTCATATGTCTATCACATGTTACCAGAGAAAGCTTGGAAGTTATTAAACCCCATCTAATCGCAATTTCCTCATCTGAAAATTTGATGTAATAGTTACTACACAGAGCATGATAAAAAATTACAGTGAATATTTAAATTAAAAAAAATTATTTCAGTAAAATACACATTACCATTAACCTCCCTCAATATACTTTTCCTTACGTTGAACACACTTAGCCCATCACTCTTGCCATTTGGGAAGCAGTTCTAGAGGTCCTCTTTCATGAGTGTCTTTAGTTGTGCTAACTTGGTTGCCTCAGTGCCCTGCACTGATTCAAAGCATTTATCTTTCCTGTTCATTTTGAAAGGTGTCAGATTGGTGAATAGGGCAGATGAGGGCAAACCATAATGTTTTTGACCGAAATCAGCAGTCATGTGTAGCACAAAGTATTGTCGTGATGAGAATGAAATCATTTATTTCATTTCTCAGGCTGTTTTCTATGCACATCTTTTTTTTTTTTTTTTTTTTTTTTTTTTTTTTTTTAACTGTTCGCTGTCAGGTTGCTGGATACAAATTCAGCTCACACAATTGCACCAAGGTAAAAAAAAAAAAATCAACTTCATCTTATTGTTGGATCTTGGTGGATTGTTTTTTATTAATGAGGAAAACTAGATGATTTTCATTGAGAACTATGAATCTTGGTCTTAGAATCATAACTGTAGACCAAGTTTTGTCTCCCATGATAATATTTCTTAAAAAGCCGAAGTCTGAAGTAACACAATCTTGAAACTCCAATGCAAGTGACAAAATTTCATGTTAGTGCATTGTTTGTGATCTTTGATTTAGGGCACCCTTTGACACACAACTGGCTGCACATAACAGGCTGAAACTTGTCACGTACTGTTTCTAAGGTCTGACATACTGCATCTTGTGTGGAAGATTCCTGCCTTTCTGTTAGATGGCACATAGCAGCAGCATTGACGGTCACCATATATTGTGATCACACCTGAAGGGATATTTGATGGTAACTAAATGAAATAAGGTACTCAAATGTATTGTGCTAGGAATATGTATTTCAGAGCCAGACTGCTTGGGAATATATGCTGCCTATGCCTTGCATTAGCTGGCTATTGTTGTACAAAATACTTCATTTTCTGTTCTCTATGGAGAGAAAAGTCAGATCAACTTCAGGCTGTTTTCAGGATTAAGAGATAATACATAGAGTGCTTAGAACAATGTTGCATATCTTTCCATGCTTAATAACTTAGCAAATTATTATTGTGAGGCTAAAAATAATTTTCTTAGTAGCAGATAAACCCTTTTAGGAGTTTGTATTCATTCTATATATACAGAACGTTTGTGAAAGTGCTACTAGAAACTCTTCACATGCTTTACAATGTTGTATTATCTAGATAATTCCTCAGCCTTCCATAGCCTTCTCTCATGTTGAGAAATTATTTCAGATATATAATCAGCTCACACAATTCCATTAAGGTAAAAGAACAATCAACTTCACCTTAATATTAGATCTTGGTAGATGGGCTTTTTTCTTCTGAGGAGAATGGGTGATTTTCACTGAGAATTATGAAACTTTAGATATAAAAATAGTTTAAAATCCAGGTGAGGGTATCTAGAATTATTTTTTCAAAATGAGTATAGTTTAACAAAGCAAAAATGAACACACATAATACACACACCCATTATGATAAGTGTGGGTGGGAATTTATTCTAGTGAATGAAGCAAGTCTTTCAAACTATGAGAGTGTAGGACTGTAAGAAACCCTTGGGTTTGTTTAAGTGTCTTGTGAATTGAAGGTCTGTTTGTTACCATGACTTTAAATCACGTTCTATGCAACTGGCAAGTTAAACTATATTTTCCACTTCACCAGTGTTTGTCTAGCTCAGGAGAAACCCTGCCACACGTGCTCTCTCTCAACCCTCCATCTCCCCTTCAACTGCTGTTTCCTTTCTAATTCTCTGCTAGATGACTGGCTGAGAAATCAAAGTTACTTGCATCACAAATATTTCATAAAGCATTTCAAGAAAGGCCTACTTACTCTTATATTAGATCCAATTTTACCATTTGAATTTAAATTCAGAGTAGGAACATTTTAGGGTTAATGTTCTGATTGTTTATACAAAAAGAGAGACTATTCATTTTACATATGTATTTTATAAAATCTATTTAAGAAAAGAATGCAAACATTATGAAAATCAATATATCTTATCTTTGTTAGAATAGCACTTTCACTTTAGATAGAAAGACGACATGTAGAATCAGTGAACAATTATTACTGAGGAAATCTATGTCTGATGGCTGACTACCCCTTCCTGAATATAATTGCGTTTTAGGTCATGAAATGCTAAGACAAATTGCAAATATTTTAAAGATTCTGTGTAAGGAACTAAATACCAGGAGTGAGATTGAGTAGTATTCCATTTAATGGTTAGCTGACAGATGTTGTATTATGTTGCTTTTAGTAAACTAAAGTAAAAATGATTGATATTATAAGATATTTAAAATTTGTCAATATATGCACAAAATTATTTTACTATATATTTATAATATAGAAATGAAATGTTTAAATTGGAACTCTAGGAGATTGGACATTTTTTTCACTTCTACTTATAAAATTATGGTAAAATTATAGACAATAATGAGGATGTTCTGAACGTTAAGAATTCCTTCAAATCAGACACGCATACTTTGAATTGAGTTTTTTAGTTCATGTGGCCTGGGTAGCTTCCTGAATGTCTTGTCATAACTTCCCTGTTAAATTTAGCCATATATTCAGAAAACGGAAAAAGAAAATGTTCACCAGTGGCAGGTTGAAACAGGAAATAAAAATATTGACTCAGGAAGTTCCCAGGACAATTTAACAAGTAATGAGAGGATTGTAGTTCCTAAGGCCACCATGAATTGGAAAGTGGGCATAAGCACCTCATTTGGCACCTATTTCATTCCATGATGCCTATAATTTCCGGATATCTGAGTAACATGGCAAAAAGACCTCCTATTGCAGTAAAAGAAAAAAAAATGTGCTTCTCAAAAGACTGACACTTTTAGGAACATAGCAGAAATCTCATTTTACCATTTTCCTTTTTTTGGAAACACTTGTTTTTTTTTTTTTTTTTTTTATTACTCAGTCTTTCATTCTGATACTAGGTCTAAAAGAAATTAGAACATACCCAAGAAATAATGACATTTTACCAAAGGAGCAAGCCATTTTAGATCTAATATGACCCTAAATTAGAAAAGTTAGATGAGTGGTGACAATGTCAAAATTTATCTTTTTTTTCAGGTTCTGAATAGAACACCACAATAAATTATTTGGAAAGAATTATTTAAAGAGAAAGCTATTCATCTGAGTCATCTATTGATGATTTGTCACATATCAAATACTCTGTATTAAGAGAGAGAAAAATGGTGTTTACATTTCATCTGGGAAAGTTAAATTTGATGGAATTTATGGAGAAGTGAAGATTTTTGTTTGCAGAAAAATGTAAAGGCAGTTAGCCATTTTATGTAACAGTTGTCAAGACCCATGGGAAAAATGTATCAGGCACTTGCTCTCAGTGTATTTTGATTATGATATAATCATATTGTAAGTGCTACTTCTTGTATCCTTTGCCTGCTGATGACCTCAAGGGAATGACTTTTGTTATAAGCTACACTTGATGGATTAGTTGAGAACCCAACATGCCAATGAGGGGAGAGTATGTGGAGAAGGAATACAAGTAAGACTTTGGAGTCCTGGGAGGCTAGGAACTTTAGGACAACAGAATCCACCCCTGACACTGCTACATTTTTACCAGGTAGAAAGGTGTTCTGAAACTTGATGGCCTAGAAATCTTTACTTGCTGCTCCTTTGGAGCCTGGAAACGTGAGTGAGAACAGTATACCAGATTACTTTCTGAGGCACAGTGTAATCATAATTGGAGAAAATTTGACTTTCACAGGACAGCACTATTTTCACAGAAGCCAGTGGTAGCTGAATGTCGCGACCCTGCGATGCAGAGCACTGTCCAGCAGTGTCTCAAACCTGAAAGAGCAGCAGGGTGGAGATGGGGCAGAGAGAAAGGAAGGACACCAAGAGAAGAGTCTGATCAAGGTAACGTTTATTGCCTGCAAGCGTCGGCCTTTTAAAGCAAAAAAACCACAAACTATTATGGGATGGGGTTACCATAGTAACTGAAAGGTCACACAGGAACAGAGCAAACAGGCTCAACAAAAACAACCACGGTGGGTAGTAGTAACCCAGACAACCACACATCTGAGGGTCAGAGACAAGAAACTGTAACTTTCAGGAATTCCACAAAGGAAACACACCACCTGCTAAACTGGAGAAACTTAACACATATGGAGTTACTAAAGTTTACAATACTTACAACCAATACTCATGATCCCCACAATTCCTCCGTTTTTGTTTTAAAACTCTGGTTCCATAGAAAGAAGAAGCTTAAGAGAAACTATAGGCATGTCCGAGCCTGTCTTAGGTTGGGAAAAGCATTTGGCTGTCTTACCCATCATTGGGGTCATCTGTTTTATAGGCCTATAACATGATGAAGATTTAACAGAAGCCCCTGTCTTAGGTTGATCAGTCAAACCTTTTCCTCTTTCCGGACCCTCATTGAAGCTCTCTTTTTATCTGAGCGAGGTAAATGCCCAAATTTTTGGAGGACCCTTCCTTAAGGGCCATGAGCGCATGTAATGTTTTGCGCTGTATATAAACCTGATTTGCGATAACACAGTATTTATGATATTTCACATATTAGAGGCCCCATGCCAAAAACATTCAAACTAAGGCTAGTAACTTTTGACATCTGACAATAAGTGTATTTCTCCCAATGCAGCAGCAGGTTTCCAAATGTTGGTTTGAGGAAAATGTGAATCTGTTTTCCGAAGTCCTGCTGATAAGCTTAAGTTTATGGAATTTCAAAATGACCAGTCCAAGACTTTCGAGATGTGTCATTAAATTACTTTTCCAGAGGTATAGTAACATAACATCATAGTATTAAGGACAGTGGAGGTTCACCAGTCCCATAAATCCTCATTCTGGATAAAGAAGGGAAACTTTGCTTTTTGAAATGAGATTTCCACTTGTGCACCGAGACACATCCTGGAGTTTTCTCTGCTGCTTCAGTGTTGGGGTCCCAATCTGGTCTCCTCAGTGGAAACCCAGCGTCAAGCTGTTCAGGGATAGTGGTAGGTCTATAAACATATCTGTAACCATAAGTAGGTGGAGCAGAAGAGAAGGGAGAATACCTGGACCAAAAGGTTATTATCATAAACAATATGCTGGAAAACCTGCATGGTCAAACAATATGAATACATTTTGTATACCAGAAAAGTGGCAATAATAATGAATTCTTATGTCCTGTAATGTAGCTTTGTATCAACAGGATCTTCCTTTTTTTTTTTAACAGAAAATAGTATATTTTGAAGATAACCATCAGAAACATGTTACAATAACATATTTATAATTCAGACCTTTGATGATAACCAATATAGACATTTTTAACAACATATTTAACAAGGCATATCTTTTTATAAGGCTATGAAAATTATTTTGGTGGCTCCCATTAGTGAACAAAGATCAGAATAAATTATCTGAGCAGCTGCTTCTTTATTTACCAACAGGAGCTTATCCAAATTTAAAGGTTATGTTTAATTATCTTTTAAGTTTTTTATTTGATCCTATAAAGCCAGGTTGTAGAAATCAAAAATCTATTTGTATTTGACATCATTTTGATCAAGAACATACAAACATCTTTGAACATTTAAGACAGACAAACATATAAGACAATATTAACGAGTGCACTCAGATGGTTTTGGCCAATTGAATTATAAAATCTTTTTGTTATGACTAGTCAAAATTTTTGCAGGTCAAAATTAAGAGAGATCTCTTGTAGAATTAGGGTTAAAGGAATGAATACTCTTCTTGACTATAAATGTAAACCTTTTATAACAAACTTGAAACCAACAAGCAAACATAAATAAATGATTTCCACACACCTCTATATACTTAGGCCTTCTGGTCTTGTGTATCTTTCTTTACCTGTTTTTAACAAGATGCAAAATTATAACTCTTACTTATAGCTTTTCTAATATTTTTCTGTCTCATTTACTATTAAACTTCTATAACAAATTTCAGCTTAAAGTGTCCTTTTTCTGTTTTCATACTATGATTGTTTTTTCTTCAGGATTACTAGAAGTGGGTTAGTCGTCTGTATGCTTTCCCACAGTGAATCCTCTGTAGATGCGACTTGTCTGACCAGTCGTTCAGGTATCCAGACAGGATAGGGGCTATCTGTAGGGAGAACACATACAGAACCTCTTCTCCAAATTATAACAGGATCGGGTCCTTTCCATTGACCTGTAAGAACATTTTTTCAATGAACCTTATTTTCTTAAGATAAGTTTTGATTGTAAGATGTGCTCTTTCTATTATACCTTGTCCTTGAGGATTATAAGGTATACCTGTAACATGTTGAATGTTTAAGGATTGTGAGAATTGTGAGAATCCTTTACTAACATATCGAGGTCCATTATCAGTTTTGATCTGTTTTGGAATTCCTAACATTTTGAAGGCATATAGACAATGGCTTATGATATCCTTAGTAGCTTCACCCGCCCATGGGGAGGCAACAAGAAACCCAGAAAATGTATCGATAATGACATGAACATATTGCAATTTTCCAAACTCTGGGAAATGGCTTACATCCATTTGCCATATCTGATTTGGGGTGATACCTCTTGGATTAACTCCAAGATGAGGAACAGGCAGCAATGGAGCACAAGAATGACAATTTTTAATAATCTCTCTAGCCTGTTCTCTGGTTATAGAAAACATTTTTGAAAGAGTGTTGGCATTAACATGATGCAGCCGATGAAAAATTTTTGCTTGGTGGACAGAGTCATTGACTAAATTGACAGAATAGTAATCTATTATACCCTTAGTGGCAAAATCGGCCAATTGATTACATGAAGATAGAGGACCAGGAAGTCTGGAATGTGCTCAAACATGTCCAATAAAAAATGGTTGTTTTTGATTTTGAATCAATTCTTGTATCTCTAAAAATAGGGAATGGGCCGAGGATTGTTTATCAAGTTGTCCAGCTGTTTCCAAATAGGGAATGGAATGTACCAAATATTGGCTATCTGTATAAATATTGATTCTATTATCAGAAAATTTTTGAAAAACTGCTAACATAGCACAGAGTTCCACCAATTGTGCAGAAGCATAATTAGTTTGAAATGTGATGGACTGATCATTATAGAAAAAGGCAGCCATGCCATTAGAAGATCCATCAGTGAAAATCAAAAGAGCATCCTTTAAAGGCTGCAAACTGGTAACCTTTGGGAATATAAATGCCTGATTTTTAGCAAATTGAATAAGCTTATCACCAGGGTAATGATTGTCAATCTCTCCTGAATACTGAATAAAAGCTAAAGGCCAAAAATCTGTGGTCTGTAAGAGCCAATTGCATTGTTCTTTATCATAAAGAATTATTGTTTTATGAGGTGCAAATCCAAAAGTACGTTTTGAAAACTTTCTAGCCTGCATACAAAGTTTAGCAACTACCTCATAGTAAGGCAATATACTCTTGCCTGGGTTAGCAGATAAATGGAGCCAATAAATGGGTGCATTTTGCCATAACGCACCCATTGGTGTTCCTTGGGAAGGACAAACCACAAAGAACAAAGGCTTAGAATAATCAATGTAGGAAATTTGTTGTTTTTCTATTGCCAATTGAACTGTCTGTAGGGCTTTCTTAGCTTCTATAGTGAGCTCTTGAGGGGAATTTGGAGAAGGATCTCCTATTAAAATATCAAACAATGGTTTTAATTCATGAGTAGATAATTTTAAATAAGGACGTAGCCAATTAATATCTCCTAATAATTTTTGAAAATCATTAAGGGTTTTTAAATGATTGGTCTTTAGAACTATCTTATTATGGGCTATATAACTATTATTTAATTGAAATCCTAAATAAGAATAGGGAAAATTCAATTGCACCTTATCAGGAGCTATGTGAAGGTTAGTGGTTTTAAGACTCAGCACAAGATCAGCATAACAAGAATATAATTCATCCTCATTCAAACAAGCTAATAACAGATCATCCATATAATGTAGGATTTGAACTGTGGGCCAAATTTTTCGAACCTCAGAAAGGGCTTTTACTACAAAATATTGACATAAGGTAGGGCTATTGGCCATTCCCGGAGGTAATACTTTCCATTGATATCTTTTCATGGGCTGAGCCTGATTAATTTCTGGGAGACTAAAAGCAAAATACTGTTTATCTTCATGATGTAAGGGAATAGAGAAAAAACAATCCTTTAAATCCACTACTACAATTTTGGATTTTTTGGCAATGGCTACCGGGGAAGGAAGGCCTGGCTGAAGAGCACCTGTGACTATCATTCTTTTATTAACTTGTCTTAGATCTTATAAAAGTCTCCATTTTCCAGATTTCTTTTTAATTACAAATATTGGGGAATTCCAAGGAGAGAATGAGACTTTTAAACGGCCAAGCTCAAGTTGCTCCTGTACTAAGCTATGAGCAGCCTGTAATTTTTCTTGGGAGAGAGGCCATTGATCCACCCACACAGGAGTTCCAGGCAACCATTCAATTTTTTCTGCGTGGGGTACAGCTGAATCAATGGCCCCTAAAAAGAATATCCTAAACCTGCTCTTTGGGGATGCGCACGGGGTATCATAGGTGTGATTTGTTGTAATATCTCTTCCCCATAGATTCACTGGTAGGTGGGGGCACAATAAATGGCTGAATCTTGCCCTGATTTCCATTTTCATCATTCCAATTTAATAGCATTGTGCTCTTTTGAGGATTTTGAGTAATGCCTATTCCCCTAAAATGGGTGGCTGTATCTTGGACAGGCCAATTCTTGAGCCAATGTTGTTGAGCTATCACAGTCACATCAGCTCCAGTATCTAAAATTCCCTTGAATGGTTTTTTATTAATCCAAATTGTTAATTCAGGTTTATCTTGTTGGATAGGCATGACCCCAAATGCATCAGAAGACCCAAAGGCTCTATTTTGCCTATTTTGAGGAAATAAAAACTTTCCTTGTTCTATTTAAGGACAAAGCAATATCTGTGCTATTTGCTCCTGAGCAGGGATAACAGTAATGCCCTCAGGTGATGAAGCTAATATTTTTATTTCACCCATATAATCTGCATCTATGACTCCTGGATGAATATGAAGCCCTTTTAAAATCCAACTATTCCTTCCTAGGATGATCCCAATACTGCCTTTTGGAAGGGGTCCAAATACTCCCATGGGGAGAGCTTGTGTTCCCATCTGAGGGGTTAACACTATGTAGGGGGAGGTGTTTATCTAAGCCTTGTACATCCCTTTTTTGTAAGCACTCATTTATTAAAGACCAGAAAGAAAATGTAATGGCTGGTACACTGTCAGAGTTATGACTCCTTAATTTTTCATTTAATTTTCCTCCTATTCTATCCCAAACATCTTCAGTTATTTCCTCTACATCACTGAACCAAGGACAAGTTTCATCCACACAATCAAGAAATTGAAACAATGACTTTTTCTTTGCCTTAATTCCTTTCTCACTGAGAAAAGACTGAATTGCTATGCTGAGTTTCATCTTAGATCCTATGTGCCCCATTGGTACCTGCTTCTCCGAGGATTTTCCCTGCTGGGCATTCCAGACAGCGGTGTCCTCCTTGTTTTGGTTCGGCTGAACCCTTTTTGACAGCAGGCTTCATGGATTGCTCACCGATTGCCACTTCAATCAGGTCCCTGTTCGGGCGCCACTTGTCGCGAGCCGGCAATGCAGAGCAGTGTCCAGCAGTGTCTCAAACCTGAAAGAGCAGCAGGGTGGAGATGGGGCAGAGAGAAAGGAAGGACGCCAAGAGTCTGATCAAGGCGACGTTTATTGCCGGCAAGTGTCAGCCTTTTAAAGCAAAAAACCACAAACTATTATGGGATGGGGTTACCATAGTAACTGAAAGGTCACACAGGAACAGAGCAAACAGGCTCAACAAAAACAACCACGGTGGGTAGTAGTAACCCAGACAACCACACATCTGAGGGTCAGAGACAAGAAACTGTAACTTTCAGGAATTCCACAAAGGAAACACACCACCTGCTAAACTGGAGAAACTTAACACATATGGAGTTACTAAAGTTTACAATACTTACAACCAATACTCATGATCCCCACAGCTGAAGAATTTTCTGTGTTGTGAGGAAGGAATTCCAGGAAGAAAGTAGGCTGGGCTAATTGGCTACAGAGCAAGTGAAAACAGAAGACACCTGTGTTATGCTAGTGCAAGTGAGACAGGATCGAAGAAATGAAGACAGGTAAAAAGGACACGCAAAAGTTCCATTTGTCTTTCTTCCTTATTTTAAAGCTTCCAGATAGATTCCTGCTCAGCTCTGCATTTAGGTATACTTGTTAATCATAGAGAATGTCTCTATTACCAAGTTTAGTAGTTCTGAATTTATCTGTTATATCGCATCTCTTTTTAAGACAGAAGACACCAAAACAAGAGTAACTAAAGTAATTTTCAGGGCCATTCAGTTGCCAGCTTTCACAAGCTGGACCCCCTGGAGTGATGCCTAAAAGGCTACACATCTACAGTCACCTTGGATTACAGGAAAAGCAGAGGCTTACAGACCACCCCGTGATTGATCGACCCTCACCAAGCAGGAGCAATCACTCCATGACTGAGATGAGGTAGCTTCCCTTCTAGCAAGGACAATCATCTCATGGTACCCAAACTGTCACTAAAGACATGAGGATCTCTCTGGAGTTATGGAGACAGAACTGCGATAATGATTGACTGGATCCTGGCTCACCTCAGCTAACCCTTAAAAGATGGCCATGTGCGTTGTGAACATCTGAGTCTCTCCATCAGTGTATACCACCTCCACTTACTCCACCTGGCATCTTTTCTCATTCCCCCTCTCATTTTCTACTTCTGCTTAATATACCTTTCCATGCCTCGCACTAAAGCATCCTAAAATTGTTTTTCCATTATGTGAGTCAAGAGCCTACTTGGTGCCCATCTCCTCTTTGGGAGAAGAGAACATCCTTGGGCTCCCATCCAGTGAAAGAAGGGTTGCCAGGTCCAAGACCAACCACCAACATTGGCACCCACTTCTCATGACTTGGCAACCTACAGCAATGGAAGAAACTAATCCTGAATTGATGGAGTTTATGCTTCACTCAACTAAAATCTCTGGAGTGACTGAGAAAAATACCTTCTAGATTATACCATGAAGTTTTATAGCTGGATCAAATTGTAAATCTACTTTTAGTTCCCTGATAAAACTATACTGATTTCTATAGTGGTTCTACTCATGTGCATTTCCACCAGTAGTGTAGAAAGATTCATTTCCCCTACATCCTTACCAGCATTTATTGTTTTTTTGATGATAGCCATTCTGACTGAGATGAAATATAATCTCAATGTAACTTTGATTTGCATTTCCCTGATGGTTAAACATGCTGAATGTTTTAAAAATATATTTATTGCCCACTTGTACTTCTTCTGTTTATTTATTGACAGGAAATTCATTGCCATATAAATATCTTGTTTCATGAAGAATTCAGTTTTATTTTCCAATTGCAATATATTCACATATATGAGTTGGGGATCAAGACAATCTACACATTTGGTTATTTGCGAGAACTCACAGGATCAGAGGCAGCAATACTTAGGAATATATTTTATTACAGTGATCAGCAAAGTAAAAAAAGACATGACAATCTGGAGGAATCCCCTCACAAAATTGATTTCCTGAAAAGTACTTAAGAGAATAGGCATCAGAGTCATTTGTGTTAATAGAGCACTGGCTTTAGATTTACATTATTAAGTGAATATGAGAAAATTACAAAACTTGGGTGTCCAAAGGCAGTTTTACCCTTCCTGAGCTTGCAGGATGTGAACTTTTCCACATTCAGTGAAGAGATATTGTGCAAAAAATATTACTAGATTAAAGAAAACACATTTGGCTTTGAGATTATATTGCCTACTTAAATCATATATGAAGGCAATTGATTAAGAATGGAAATAGGAATAATCTCAGAAAATTATCTTTGATGAAAACTGTGGATGTTATCTATAGTATGCATTGCTAAATTTCCTAGATTGTTACATTGCCAAATACACACTCCCAACTTTATCACCATGAGAGCTGCACATTTTCTTATATCTTTTGGAACTCTGTAAAAAAACAAACAATCAAAAAATATTCCTTTAAATATTTCATCCCTGGTGCAAATATTGATTGAAATAGCTTTATTTTTGGAATCCTAACATTGTTAAATGGATTCAGTATCTATCAATACCATCATCACTGTGATGATAATTTTAAGTTATTAATCTTTGATGCTCAAGGGGAAGATACTTAGCTATTTTTTATTTTTCTGGCTTCAACTACTTCAAATTTTAATACAAATATATTATTCAGTATAGGATGTAAATCTATAAGAGCATGCATGAAGACCATTATAACTAAAAATGAAGCCAAATCTAAAGATATGTAATAACTTTGGGTGTTGTATAATACTAAATCATAATCCCAAAATAATTTAATATATTCCTGATAGGGAGAAAGTTTCTATATATGTTTGTCTTGGTTACTTTTTTCATTCCTGTAACTAAATACCCAACACTCATATAAGTTAAGGAGGAAAGGTTTACTTCAGCTCACAATTAGTTGGCTGGCTCCACAGAAGGGTGACACAGCAGAGGGGGGTCACAGAGGAGAAACAGTCCATAGCAGAGTAGGCAGAAAGCAGCAAAGCAACGAATCAGTGAAGCAGCAGCAGCAGCTGCAGCAAGCCTTCTTTCCCTTTTATTCTGTCCAGGATGCTGTAAGCCTTTTGGGTGGTGCCACCTATACCCAGTTAGGCCTTCCCATTATCCACACCCATAAACATGTAAACTAATTAGTGGACTAATCCAGTACTACACACCCTTAATCCACATTCACACAACCTAGAACCAGCCACCTCACACACTCACGAGGCTTTGAGAGAGCATCTAGAAATAAGCTATAACAATGCTATCTATTCAGCATGCTGCCACTTCAAATATTACTGTTCCCTTCTTAATGAAGACAGTGAGGGCTTATTAAAGTTGTTTAAATTTATAAAACTACTTAACACTTCTTGAGAAACTGTGGCAATAGTAGAGGAACATAATTGTCAATATGGGAGGGATAACATTAGTAATGAGCAAACACCTTATGACCATATCTACTGGGCATCTAGTGAATTTATGATTAATTTTATCTGAGTAAATAGTCATCACAGATTATAATGCTCCTGGTGCTACTGCTGCTGCTGCTGCTGCTGATGGGGGTTGTGATGACAATATTAACAAAAACTACCTTTCACTGAGTTTGTACCAGGTGGTAGGGTTTATGAGCACTATTTCTATCTGAGCACTACCTCTAAGACAGAAATATTTTTAACCCCTATTTTCACAGACAGGCAGACTGAGGAACAGATATTTTAAAATGATGGAGGTCACACACTCGTAGTGGTAGAGGTGGGTGAGATTCAATTCTGGGCAATTTAGTCAAGACATTGTACTCTAAATAAGTACTTTTCTTGGGGGGGTAATGGGGATCGAACTCAGGACCTTGCACTTGTGAGGCAAGCAGCAAAACCACTGAGTTAAACCCCTGGTACATTAAATCAGTACTTTTGATAGATAGCCAAAAATAAAAACTGTAATATCCCCAATTCTCCAGTTATTTAACAGGATTGTTTTCAAGTTCAAAGAAATGTGATGAATGAGAAGCTTGTTGAAATTTTGGAGTATAAAAAAAATGTAAGGATGGATTATTTATACAAAAATTTTCATTCAAAAATTTATAATATACATAAAGAAATAGTGGACTTGCTTTTATAGGCAAGTTTTTATATCCAAACTAAAGATATTGCTGTCTACTTTCTTCATAAAGCTGAAGGTGTGATTCACAAAGCTGATAGTCTTCAGGGAATGTTTAAGGCTTCTGGTAAAGTTCTTCTGCTCAAATGAATTTATGTACTGGAGTAGCTACATATCTTGTGGCAGGATTCTACACATATTTTAGTCCATGTGTGTTCTGCTTTTTATTTTATTTACCACTTGCATTGCCTATTTCCCACATTGTACACTTGTCTCAGACCCAGTTTTTGTAAGCTGGCAAGCTAATCCTGGCCAAAATGAATAAAAAACAAATGTCACTGGAGAGAATTTCTAAAAAGGGGGGAAATCCAATGATGACCATAAGACTACAAAAAGAAAGAGAGAGAGAGAGAGAGAGAGAGAGAGAGAGAGAGAGAGAGAGAGAGAGATG